>NC_058093.1:102373484-102676515 GCF_020171115.1 Neogale vison | reverse complement strand
CACAATGATAGTTATCTTTTTCCTCCATTCTTTCCTCGGAAGGATTCCTTTGCAGGCCCCCTAACGTTCAAGAGGTTTCTAACTCTGATTCTAATCGCTGCACATACTGAGAAGTTAATCAACTTGAAACACCAGCCATTATTAAATTAAAAATAGAGAACTAAGAAAAAGAAAATGAAATCAAAGGAAATAGACCAGAGTTCTCTACTGGGTGTCCCTCCAGAAGCACTGCTAATTTTTCAGCAGTAGGTGCTATAGGGGAAGATAGCAGATAGCCAGGGACCCTTCTGTTTGCATGTAGAAAGTGGTGATTCTGGAGAATCTCCAGAAGGTAGCTAGCTGCTCTGTCTATGAATATTAGTTGGACAGGAAAAACAAAGGACAATTATCAATTTTTCTGACTTAAGATGGTAAAAGCCTAGAAATTTTTGAAAATGCATACTAGCACATGTACACAAAAACATATATATACTTCAAACACATGTAAACATGTACACACTGTGTTTCTTATATCATTGACTTCTTATTTCCTTGACATTTTCCCCAAAACTGGGGGCAGGAGGTGCAAGAATCCATTTTCTACCTTCAGTAATGTTCACAAAACTGGTATCTTCACTCTCATCTACTAAATGCCATGACTCACCCAACAAAATCAGTAGCAGAGTTAACTAGAATCTAGATTTCCAAATGCCTCTGTACCTCCGTGTACCCACATACCTCATGGAATGCACTGCTTTCGGGAGAAACACTTAAGTGTAAATCCCCTAAGTGGGGAAGTATGAAGTTAGGTTTGTAAGTGTGACAAACCTAGTGGCTGGGAAAAGGAAGGAAAGCAGGGACAAAGTAACTGAAATGTGGCATTAACATTTGGAATTGTCCTTCCTAAATATGAGTTTGTGGCAAAAGTGCCCATGTCACAGGGACAGACACAACCCCTGGTCCTCTCCTTAATGGTGGTACAAAGAAACCTCCTAGTACAAAGAAACCTGTTCTCCTGCCCCAGCCACAAAAGCCCAACACACAACAGCAGGTTCCATCAAAGCCTGGCACTTCGTCTACAAGCTTACCCTGAGTCAAGAGGAAGTGTGAGTAGCTTCCTCTTTCCCCTCCTCCAGCCTGGAATGCTGGAGCCAGCTGCACCATTCACCAGCTCTGAGACCCTGGGCTCAATGACATCCTCTCTTCCTATCAGGTTCCTCATTCCCCAAAGTAGGCACAATGCCAAAATCTCACTCCCAAAGTTGCCCTACAGATCCCTGGGGTTAAGGGATGTGCCTAGCACATTAGGAGGCAGTCAGTAAGTAAGTTTCCCTCCCTTGACGTCCTTTGTCTATTCTGAAAAGTCATGTTCTTCCAAATCCCAACAAGCTTCAATTGGTAGCCAGAGAGCAGCTATACCATGCGAGAAAATAAACAAACTAGAAAAAGATGATGGGTGGGGCACCTGGGTGATTCAGTGGGCTAAAGCCTCTGCCTTCAGCTCAGGTCATGATCCCAGGGTCCAGGGATTGAGCCCTGCATCAAGCTCTCTCCTCAGCAGGGAACCTGCTTCCCCTTCTCTCTCTACCTGCCTCTCTGCCTACTTGTGATCTCTGTAAAATAAATAAATAAAATCTTAAAAAAAAAAGAAGAAAAGAAAAAGACGATGGGAAAACTTAGGTTTTCTCTTTTTAGTTTAGATGAAATAAAAGAAAATACATGAGGACTAGTAAACACAGCAGAGAATGATAAAATATAATTTATGCTTTCTATTCTATTTGGATGAGTTTGTTTAGTGTCTCAGAAAATGTAATAACCCTGGGGAAATTACGAATCACTGCCTTTATAAACTTTTAATGTGAATATTGTGATAGAGACACTGACACATAAACCACACTGAAACCTTACCACAACATGCCTCTCCATCCATGCAACTGTCCAGCAGATTCCACAAGTCATTCTAAAACATCTCACACCTAACTCCCCCCCCTTCAACCTCCAGCTCAAGGATGGAAGTCAAGAGTACATTTTACTGCAAGGTATTGGTGTATTTTAAGTATGAGACACCAAATGGACATTCCAAAAAGCAATTTTCTCCCTCAATCATATTTTTCTTCTACCACACAATGATGGCTTCCTTCTAATACTTTCTTTTATAAAATTTTATTAATCTATTGGTCTCAGTCAGTAGAAAAAGCTAAAGAGCATCAATTATGGAAGCTCTGCATGAAGTAGGCTTTCTGAAATGCTCCACTTTATCCCTCACACACTGTCCACCAAGAAAGAACTAAAGTAACTACTGAAATAGGCTAATGACTGTAAGCAAAGAGAATCCACCTTATTAATCTCTTTAAGTATTCATTATCCTTAAACCATATCTGAAAACAAGATACCAAGAAAAAAAACAGGTACAAAAATCTAAAAAATAACAACATGAAGCTTTAAACTTGCATAACACTACTCCATCTCTCAAGTTGTCATGTACTTCAAAAACAAGACCATAACACACAGGTCTAAGCCTTAAAACCACAGTGACAATGATCATCAAAATAACTCAGAGTAAGAACTGGAGTGCCTGGGTGGCTCAGTGGGTTAAGCCGCTGCCTTCGGCTCAGGTCATGATCTCAGGGTCCTGGGATCGAGCCCCACATCAGACTCTCTGCTCAGCAGGGAGCCTGCTTTCCCTCTTTCTCTGCCTACTTGTGATCTCTGTCAAATAAATAAATAAAATCTTTTTTAAAAAATTATTTTTAAAAAAGGATTAATATGAGGTGGGTTGAAGAAAAGACAAAATTAAGAAGTTAAGAGCCTCATCCCAAAGGGAAGTAAGATTCTTTTAAGATTAAATTGTTAAAGTTCATAGGTCAGACAGAAATCAGACACAAGAGTATCTACACTGTGATTCCATTTATATTACATGGCAAACAGGCAAAAATAACGTAGGGACAGAAACAGAAAGATAAGTGGAAGCCTGAGGCTGGGGGTAGGGAATGGACAGCAGGAGAGCACAAGAGAATCTGTGGGTCATGGAAATGTACCACAGCAGGATTGTGGTGATTGATAACACCACTGTGTGAATTTGCCTCAACGCATCAAACTGCTCATTTAAAACAGGTCCACTGTCCCGCATTGAAATCAAAGCTGAAAAACAAGTACTGCCCAGACAACATCCACATGCATGCGGCCTCCTTTCTTTCTAAGCATTACAGAAGCAGCCTACACATACCTGAGGCTGTGCCACAGCACGGCGGTACCCACCACGCTGAAGAAAAGATGCTGGCGATCACGTCAGGTGGAAAGAGCGTCACATTTCTCTGAATCTGAAGTAAATTTAACACTAAGGCAAGAAATACTCCAATAAAAAATAGTACCACTCCACGAATCATCAAGTTCACACTCCTGCTCGTGACAGATGAAATGTAGGGGCCGCGCTTTTTGGGCCCAGGTGATTCTGTCTCTCCTTCTGCCATGGTTTCATCAGTTCAGTAAACCAGCAAGGCGGGGAGAAAAAGGCTTCCCAGCTGAAAAGCCAACTGTCTGTGAATCAGCGCAGACTGGCGTTTCAACAGTTACAGCATCTTATCCTAAAAGAGGACCTACCAGAAATCCTGCAAGAGATAAGAAGAAAAGAAATCAATGTTTATCTAATAAATGATCATACAATTTTTCTGATTTCAATACTAATTAATTTCAAAGTACAAATAATGAAATGACAAGCTTACGTATTTATTTAAATTAGTATTTACTGAATAAGAAGTGGTTTGAAAAGCATTCTTATAGGCATGGTATAATAAAAAAGTGTTATAGTTATATATACTAAGACAGAATAAGTGACCTGCGAAGCTCAAAGGTTAGAATAATAATAAAAACAGCTTGTTCTGCTTCAGAGAAATGCAGAGCAGGTTACCTGCGATAGTTCTACCAGAATCTGGAAGATTAAAATCCAAGTTTCTGTTTCTTCTACCTAAATTTCCAACCCAGAACAGATGGGCCTGCAGATTTAGGTAAAAATCTTTATGCTTTATAAAAAAAAAAAATGAATTTATACAGAAAATCAACATATTCTAACTGAAAATTCTGTACTGCTCACAATAAAATGTGACTTGCTCATAAGGATGACCTCCATGGAGGTCACTGTTTTCATGTTTACAGGCTGTATATTTGACTTTTGCACAAAAGCATCTTAGAAAACACAGACTGCCGCCCACTTACCTATACATAAACCAAGCACAGAAAGCAGACCTTCTCTCTGCAGGGCCACAGCTGTGTCCCACCCCTGCCTGGACCCAGTAGCCCTCTGTTGCAACCACAAAGCTACTGTGAAAGAGTTGCACTAGGAAGCAGAAGAAAGGAAGCTAAGAAAATATAGAGTAACCTCATGCCCAGACTAAGGAGTTTTGGCCACATGGCTCCTAAAAGCCAGGGAAAGTGGTCTCTTGTGTGCAACTGGTTAAGACAAAGAACATCTGATGCTTTCTGTGAACACAAGACCCATGTGTAAACTGAGGTTTGGAGAGAGGGGAGCCGACTTTAGAAATAATCTGTATGAAAATGAGAACATTTGCGAGTACTAGTAAGCCGTGTCACAGCCAATCAGTTCCATGTGCTAAACACAGACAACAGACTGGGTTTTTTTGTTTGTTTTGTTTTGTTTTGTTTTACTGAACCTCTGTCACATCCAAAGCTCTGTGCCCAACACTCACAGTGGGATGTCTGTCCTCAAGCTAGTCCTCACAAACCTAACTTAGTCTACAGCATGACTGAGCTCTGCAGCTTAGAGGACTACAGAAAACAGTACATCTTATCGCTGATTCATGGACAAATACATTCTACACACCAACTGAAAACGTCTAGAACCCATCTCTTCCTGTTCTGGTCCTGCAGACTCTTCCTTACTGTGCAATCCAGCAAATAAGCATGCCAGGTATTCAGTTGCTACAGAACTTTTCATCATCACCATAATCATGACTATTGATACAGCTCCCTGGACATACAGTTAGCCCTAATCTTCAAAATCATCCAAAGGTAAGTATTACCATCCTCATTTTACAAATGAAATCAAAGTCAAAGAGATTTAGCAACTTGCTTATCATCACATGACACATAGTAACAGTACTGGAATCTTACCTTAGGTCTGAGTCCAAAACCCACCTCTTCCCTCTAAACCTGAGTCCTATTCTGGCCTAACTCCTCAGACTTCTCTTTTGGCACATGGATTTGTGGAAGGGGATTTGGTTACTGAAGAGATGGCAGACATGGAAAATCTAACTCAACTGTAATATATCCTCAGTGTAAGTAGGCAACCATATAATATCACAGAGATCATGACAGTAAATGCAAAAATGCTTTAAAATTTTCTTCAAAATTACTAGATCAAGGTGTGAAAAGGTATTTTAAAGAAAAAAAAAATCATACGGCCAATTTACAGACTCTTATGCCACCATACTGCCTAAGACCCTTCACTTGCCAGACGTCCAGTAGACACAGCGAGGTGCCCCAACTTCTGCTGTTAAAATGGCTACTCGAGAACAAAGAGTATACATACATTTTAAGTAGCCCCAATTCCTCTAGTAAATCCTTCTTTTATGACTGTGATTTTTTTTCCAAGAGGGAATTAATGGCAAAGGATATGGTGTGTTGAAATTGTGTTTCTGTAAGAGCTTAATAACTTCAACTTAAAAAGCTTTTTCCAGTTGTGCCAGGCCCCAGCTCACAATCACCAGTGTTTGTCAGAGGGCAATGGCATTTTTGGCAGGACAATTCCTTGCTGAGTGAAACTGCCCTAGGCATTGCAAAACACTTAACGTCCCTGGCTCGTGCCCACTAAATGCCAGTGTGTGCCCCCTCACCCATTTGAGACAACCAAAAATGTTTCTACAATATTTCCAAACACCACCAGATTGGCAATGTCCTCCCACTCAGGGCCACAGATTGCCACAGACTATTTCCTCAAGCTAGAGACTTTCTAAGTTGTTTGTTTATGTTATTCTACAATAGCTCTTTATTCAACCTTTCCTAGCAGTGCTTGTTTATAGATTCCTACTTCACCCCAAAAGTTTTCTTTAAAAGTAACACAATGTTGTTTTGGAGACTGTTTATTTGAATGAGTTCTCTTTTTAAAGATAGTATTTTAAAAATCCAAAAAGCTGATTTTTATGACTATATAGTAATATAATAGCATATAATTACTAGAGACAAAAATAAAAGAATGCTTTAGAATCACAGTATCCTAAAATTTAAGAAAGAAAAGAGAACTGAGAGATCATCTGTTCCAGGGGATACTTGAGCCTGATGCAAAACAAAACAAAAAAGTTGTATATATATGCACTTTTCTGGACAGTTGCACAGTTTATAGCAAGTACTTAAAAAGTCCATAATCCAAAAGAAGTTAACCAGTGATCTAACAGTTTTATCATTTTACTAGATAAGAAATTCCACAAGACCACTCACTCCCTACTCCCACATCCCTACTATGCAACAACAGTTCAGTTCCTTAAAAAAGCATGCTGTTTATAGTAACAGAACAGGGAAGTAGGTTATTTAAATGAAAGCTCTTGGGATTAAGTATGCCCTTAATCTGTTTATTGTAAAGTTTGGTTTTCTGGTTAAGTATTGATTTTTTTTTCTTAAAATAAAATGTACCTATACCTTTAAACATTATTCTTGTATCAATGATAAATTTGATTCTTCTCCAAAATTTAAAAAAAAATCTATATTTGAAAAATTTAGATTATTCAAGAAATAATTTGTTGATTAGGGAAAAAATCTTTGGTATAAAGGTATTATTTAGAGAGAACAATACCTCAACAGATCTTCAATGATAATCCTGGTAGGGAGGTAAGTGTTTTTCCCCATTTTTACAAAGCAGAGTAAGTTAAGTAACTTCCTGAGATGATAACACTGTTATCAGGTAGCACCAGGACTGGCATTCTCCCCCCACATCCCCAACACTCTGGGTCCTTCTAGAGTTCCTTCACATTTCACCACACTGTCCCAACTACAAACACCATACAAAAACAATTCATGAGTCACACAAGTGGCAACTTTTAAAGTCATACTGATCAACTAATGTTAATACAAAAATAATGGTGGTTTTTTTTTTTTCAAAAACTGACAAAGAAAAATCTCCCACTGTATATAAGAAATCCTTATTCTTTCTTGAGCTCTGACCTATAACTTCTATAAAGTACATTACTAAACAAAGAGAAAAATAGTTTAGACAGGCCAATAACAAATCATCAAAAATGAAAAAATACTAGGCCAGCTATAGGATCGCCTGTTAATGGGTGATATTATTCCTTTAAAAAAAAAAAGTGGCAAGTGATTCCAGACTTTTGGAATGAAAATCAAAGTTCATGTCTTCAACTGAAACAACTTTTAGGCAATAGGCATTTGAAAACAAACAAAAAATTTTCTATAACCTTAAGAACCGAGTGTATTTTATCAATTCCAACACCCTCTCAAATCACACAAGATCATTCATCCTCCAATGATTAACAGTCACAGAAGTATATTTCCTTCCTTATAGAACCCTATCTCTTCAGGTGTTTAGTTCAGATAGGCTATAAATAATAAAACTAAATTACTACCTCACATCTTTCATTAGATGCTCTCTTAATTATAATGGTATTCTCAAAACAGAATAAGCATAAACATTAGGAAAAACACACATCAATGAAAAATAGAAGCACACAAATGTGAATCATAGACTTTGCACACTAAAACTTCTAGAAAGACAAATATGTTTGTCTTGAAGACAATGCCACTTATATTTCCTTTCTACATTAAAACCCAAACACAGAAACCATTAAACAAACAGCATTCACATCCCATTACTACTTTTAAATGTCAAATCTCATTCACTAAAAAGGTTACTCTATCATTTGAGTACTTTTTTGATAACAATGAAAATGAGTCTCTAAATTACTCAACTGCATTTTCTCCTTCCCTTTGCAGTGGACCATTCGAAAAAGCAACAGTTGTCAGTTTAAAAAGAATCAACCTCTTTCCCAAATGTACATGATTCACTGCATGGTAACTTTGTATCAGATATGTACTGACAACTACAACAAATCACACTAGTCAACATAATGTGCAGTGAAAGAATGAAAATGGAAAACAGGCTAATATTTTTTTTCCCTGGAGACCCTATTAGTTAGGCATCCCTTCATTTTCACTCAGTGATAGGCAACCAGGGATAAGCCCCAAAGTTGGAAAACACAATCTAGCCACTGTTTGGCTGCCTTCCCCTGAAATCCTCTGCTCCACTGCAATACTGGTATGGGCCAGTTCCAGTGGCCCACGGCTCAAGTCTACCGATTCCTTCTTAAAGCATGTCTCATTAATCCTACAAAACAGGAAGCCCTTCATGACATATTTTCCATATTTTCCTAGACTATCAAGCTTATCCCATACTTTTAAAACTTTTTTCCAACACTAACAGGGCATGGGTTATGATCACTTGTTTTAGCACACTTCCCCCACCCCCCCTCCCCGTCCCCTATCATCCACACCGCTTTGCTTTTCCAGATTGCCAATCCCCACTGAGCAGCCCCCAAATCCCAGTAACTATCACCAACTGACTTCTAGATCCCAGCAAGTATTCCCTTTGGACTGACCCACACACCTACTCCAAAGGTGTTCAATTCCAATCCAAATGCCAAAGTCCCACTCCTCAACCTAATAATCAACATACCTTTTTGTGGATTCCAAACTTACTACAAAAGCTACGCTTTTGGATCCATCCACCTCCCCAACCTGAGTCTCCCTGGCCACAAGCCTCCCAAATCCTGACAGCTCTATGGTTGACAGCTCGCCGACCTCCAGCTTCATCAGATCTCCAGGGTCGCCCTTCCCGCCGTCCTCCAGTCTTCTTTCCGCTCGGACACTCTTCCACTGTCCGGGGAGACTCGGCCTCTCCTATGACCTCCGCCCGACCCCGCTGTCCGCCTCCGGACTTCGCCGACCCTTCACCAGGTAAGCGGGAGCCCTTGCCCTTCAGGCCCCATCTGTGGTCCTGGCTACCCGCATCTGCCAGCAGGGTTCCTAGCCTGCAAAAACACAAGCGGTTCCTCTTCCCAAAGGCCATCCCCCTCTTCAGGCCTCTTCCCTCAGCACCATAGCTCCCGAGCTTCGCAGGGGGACCCCCAACTCACCCCCGCCTCCGCCATCTTCTGGGACCGGCTCCCGCCCCCCTCCACCTCTTCCTCCTCCCCTCCCACAACTCCGCCGAAGCCCCACTGCGCCTGTGCAGTCCACGAGGAGGCGTTCTGACGATCGGGGCAGAGGAACTTCCGGTTCGTACCCGCGCTGGTTGTTGAGCGGGCGAGACGGGGCAAAGGACCTTCCGGTTTGCCCGAAATCAGCTCCTGCTTGTAGGCGTGGACTGTTTGGAGAGTGGGAGGTGGTTAGGTCAGCTGTTGTTTGCTGACCAGGCAATCCTGGGTTGTGACGAGTATCCAAGCCCAGTGGGCGGTGTGAGAGAATCGCGCACTGACACACGCACACTCTCTGGGAGGCGTGACGCTCAGCGTGTGCCTCTGCTCCAGGAGGAATTGGCTCTGGAGCACAGGCCGCCCAGATCCCCCGCCAGGGACGCTGACTCTGAGTATCTGTGCTTTCGCTGGGCTTTACTCTTTACGTTTTCACGTCCTGTACTAAATCATAAAAGCATAACTGATATTTCGCTCATCTCCATCCCACACCACTTCATAAGGTCTTTATTAATAATGGTTCCACAAGTTCGACCAGGTAGCACAGTTTGAGGACAGATGTTTTCCCAGGAAGAGCTTTGGAGGTCGATAGCAAAGTAGAGAAAATAGAGAATCTTATAACCCCCTCTTTGTTGGGAGGTGTACTATGTATGAATGTGATCAGATTATAGTGGTCTTGAGGAAAGTTTTAGGTGAAATTTAGGCGTACCATAATTGTTTAAGAGCTTCCCATAAAAGTGTCAGTGAAATACCTTTCCCCCCCCTTCCTTTGAGTGGTTAACAGTAAGATGGATTTTTATATTTCTAACCTTTATAGCAATACACTTATTTCTCAAAATTAAAGGCTAAATTAAATCTGCAACAAAATATATCTAGGCAAGTATTTATATGCTCTTTCTTGTTTTCTCTAATGTTTCCTATAGCTTATGAATGTCTCTCTTTTTAAAAGATTTTATTTATTTATTTGAGAGAGGGAGAGCGGGAGAGAGCACAAGCAGGGGAAAGAGGTAGAGGGAGAGGGAGAAGCAGTAAAATAAGATTTGGGCAGATTATATGGATGGGTGAAGAATTTTTAAAGGAAAAGGGAAGAGCACCTACAAAAGAGACAACAACCTCAAAAATGTCCTGACATTAAGGCTTTCTGTAAGTATGAGTTCTATTTGTCCAGCTTATGTCTCCCCTAAGCTGTCTTTTTCAAACACGAGAATTCACTTTTAAGAAAACCCTTATGGAAAATTTTAGCCTATAGAGGCATTTATTTTAGTTTAAATATTTATTTAAAGCTGAAAAAGGTTGATATATTCCAGGAATTCAAAAGAAGGTGGAATCGCTGGGGAGTAGCAATTGAGAAGGAAGAGGTCACACATTGAGGTTGTGTATTAATATCATGATTAAGCACATTCTCAATCAGTGTGTCATACACTGCACTAAATTTAATTTCATTTCACCTGCTCAAAAAACCCTTTAAAATAGATATTATGTAGTAGAGGAGGAATTAAGACCAAGAACTGTGATACCCAATCTTGGCTGCGTATTAGGATTGCCCAAGGATCTATCAAAATTTCTTTTTTTTAAGATTTTATTTATTTATTTATTTATTTATTTATTTATTTGAGAGACAGAGATCACAAGTAGGCAGAGAGGCAGCAGGCTCCCCGCTGAGCAAAGAGCCCAATGCAGGGCTTGATCCCAGGACCCAGGGATCATGATCTGAGCCAAAGGCAGAGGCTTTCACCCACTGAGCCACCCAGGCACCCCTCTATTGAAATTTCTTGTGTCTGAGCCTCATCCTCTATGTATTCTGATTTAATTGGGCTAAGGAGAGGACCTGTACCATTTTAATAGATTCCTTGTATAATCCCAATGTGCATCCAGAGCTGAGAATCACTGTCTTAGGGTTAATTTGCCCAGGGTCACTTAGCAACTAAGTAAGTGGCAGAGGAGGCAGAAATTTAATTTAGATCTATCTGATTCCAAAACCTGTGCTCTCAGCTGCTCACTAGCACCATCAACATTCAGCAACATGTAGCATACACCACTTGCATGCTTGGAATTTTGTTAAACACTGGCACGCAAAGACGAATGAGACAGAGGCTTTGCCTTCAATAAATTCAAGCCTGGTAAGGCAGGAGTCTCAGGAAATGAAACTAGGCCAGCTCATACAAGATAGAAGCAAGTCAACTGGGTGATATTTCCTTCCAATTTTGAACTAAATTGGCATGGAAGGGAACTGGTAGTGGGGAATCTAGGTAGGTGGCTATTGAACTAAGACAATGGCAGGGGTACAAAGAATTGGCAGGACTTACTGGCCATTGATGAGAGGATGAAGGAAAGAAAGAAGCAGAAGATGACTTCAGAGTTTTGAGTTTGAGTGGAAGTAACACCATTGATTCAGATCAAGAGCACAAGTATTGGGTTGAATGAGATTGAAATACTTGTTGAACACTCAGATTTAAATATCTAGTAGAGCACTGGAAGTGTGCATCTGGAATTCAAATGAGCAAATAGTCTGGAAATAAAGATCTGGAGTCACTGACTTATAAGTGGTAGCTGAAACCAAGCTTTGCATAATGAGTACTCTATGTATGGATTTTTTTTAAGACAACAGAGATCAGGGAGGGGAGAAAAACCACCAAATTTGACATTACCATATTTGAATAGTTCAATAAAGCTATTTTTGTCTACAATGATATTAAAGACAGTCAACTCATGATCATCCATGATGAGTTTTTAATACTTTCCAGACCTTCTCTAGCCTCACAGCAAATTTAACAGATGATGCATGGCCATGGAATGCAAACCAATTTTAAATATTGGCTAAATATTTAAGAGCACAATATGATACATTCAGAAATGTAATAGAAATATCCTAGAGCAGTGTTTTCACACATAAATAACTTTTATACACTCCTAGTTTTGAGTTCAATTATTTTATCCTGATATTACTTTAAACTGACAAAAATTACAGTATTCTAAACATAAATCTAGACAGAAAATTCTTAGGCTTAAGCCATATACCTCTATAAACCAAAACACTTGCAAAATAAATAAGAACAAAAGTATAAAATACGTAAGTTTCAAATTGTAGTATGAAAGGTGTTTTTTTTTTTGAACTTGAAGAATTTCAGTAAATATTTAAATCTTTGCTCCAGAATGGATTATTTTAAGATAAAATGTGATTTTAATACTGTATGTCATGTGATGGTTCAATTCTCTCACCACTTCTCTTTATTAAACCTTTATTTTTACAATGAACCCTACCATTACTGGCCCTTTATCTGGGGCAAATGGTCATTTAAATCCACCTCTTTTTTTTTTTTTTCAAATCAATGTAAAACAATTATAGGCCAATCTTAAGAGAAATCATGTAAGAGTACCCTGTTAGAACATGTTCATCAACATAATCCAGAACAGGCTTGCAGTAATATTTGAAGGTTATCATGTAAGTAAAATTGTATCATTTCAAAATTCTTCAGGGGAATTATAGAATACTGAAAATATATTCATGTCCCTTAAATATCTGCAAATGCCACTTTGAAAAACAAAACAAAACAAAAACCTAACTTAGATTATTCAGTGTTTTTGATTATTTATGCTTTATAAAATTCCTTAGCATAGATCTCCAATTCTCAAAATACATTCCATAGAATCAATATTAACAGGTAGTTTGTGAGAGGAGAGGGATGAGGTTCTACATTTGTATTTGGTAAGCATTGGATTAGAAAAAAATGAAACATATTTTCAATATGGGGATTCTGAGATCCTTTAACATGCTAGGACATGGTGGTCCCAGGGAACCTGTGATTCTTTCCCTTCTCCAGGGCATCTCACAGTATTTGACTATGTTTCCATATTGTTAAACATTTCAGGCTAGTATAGTAAGGAAAGTTGAAGGAATGAAATTGTATTTTACATTGAAGGCTGTTTATAAAATCCTCTGTCATCTGTCAATCAATGACATCTACATAGAAAGCAGAAGCATCATCAGGCATATGGCACACTTTTCAATGCCTAGTATGGTGCCTATTTAATAATACAAACTCAATAACTATTTTGGGAGTTAATTAGTATTTTGCTGTATCTGTTATTTGTTTTATGTCAATAGCAATTGCTGCTATTTTGATTTAATGAACACATATCTTCTGGAGAGAAGACCATGGTCACAAAACTGTTTTGATGAAGCCTGTCATTTAACCAATATTTATCCTGAAGTATCATAAAGAAATTTGTCTTAGAATCTACAGTGTCCAGTACAGCAGGCACTAGCCATATACTGCTATTTGATTAATTTAAGATTTTATTCATGTATTTATTTGAGAGAGAGTGAGTGAGTGAGTGAGTGATTGTGAGTGTGACCAGGGAAGGGGCAGAAGGAAAGGGAGAGAGAGAACCTCAAGCAGACTCCATGCTGAGCATGGAACCCAACACAGGTCCATCTCACGACCCTGAGGCCATGACCTGAGCCAAAACCAAGAGTCAGACATTTAACTGACTGAGCCACTCAGGCACCCTAAATTAATTTAAATGAAATAAATTTTAAAATTTAGTTGTGCAGGCACACATTTCAAGTGTGCAATAAACCCATGTAAACAGGACAGATTACAGAATATTTCTATCATCACATGAAATTTTATTGGAAAGCCCTGTATTAGATTTGCCCAGAATACTAAAATGGTAGAGAAAAAATCAAGAAATGGAGGTGAAATTAAATTATTGCCCACCATCAATTTGTCCACCTAAAATTTATAACCTCTTTGAGCACATGGGAGAAAGACTTGTATAATACAAAGCAACCCAGTGGTTCTAGTTTTATTTTAGGAAAAAGTTTGAATTATGGCACTCTCCACTTTCAAATCTGGCACCAACATCTTTTAGAGGGATTGCCAATTCCAAGAGAGTTTGGTTTCTCGGTAAAAGTCATGAGCAGACGGCCAGTAGAAAGTCTATACCATGTAATGTAGATCAGGTGCTTAAAGAAAAGCCCTCCCACTGAAACCAAAAGTGTTTGTTGGAATATATTTTAAGTATCACAAAGGAGCTGAGAAGATAAAGGAGGATTACCAGGCCAACATCTAAGGGAAAGTAGGACCTTAAAGAAGTAAGCAGAAGAAGGAAAGCAACTTGCCCTGAAACATTTTCCTGGTTGGGAAAAAAATTGAAATTCTGTTTTGACAGACTTTTCAGATGAGAACAAATGTAAAATCTTGAGGCTTGCTAATCTGGGGACTTAGACCTCAAGTTTAAAAGTTGGAACAGCCAAGGACAACACCTTGGTGTAAAGGTGATAGGAAGTAAAGCCACTCCCCACCCACACAGGGCAGAATGAGCAGAAATGAGGAGAGCAGAAGGAAATAAAAACGTAAATGAGTACCTGTGGAAATGTAGGTACAAGCTGACCCTCAGGCAAATTTGCATTCCAAATTCACTCCACCTCAGTAAATTCAAAAATTTCATGCCTTTCATTTTGTTTAAAGTGTTCTTAGATGGATGGAATCCAAAATACCTGTGAATTGAACACTTCTTCTACATGTCTTTCCAGTCTTTTACAAATGTCTAGCCTACCTTTCAATACAGCTACAAATGTTTTTGTAACACTCACCTTAACCAAGTATATGTAGCTTTTGACTTATTTGTCTTAGAAACAAAACCTGCCCTTTTAATATTTCCATTTCATCGATTTACAAATTTTTTAAAAGATTATTTATTTGAGAAAGAGACAGAGTTTTCATAGGTAAGATGAAGGGCAGAGGAAGAGAATCTTCAAGCAGACGCCATACTGACTGGTGGGCCCCATGCAGGACTCGGTCCCATGACCCATGAAATCATGATCTGCACCAAAACCAGGAGTGGGATGCTCAGCTGACTGAGCCACCCGGGTGCCTCCATCAGTTTCCCAATTTTAAATTACATTATGCAATCACAACGACATAATTGGCAACAATCACAATGGACTCTGAGTGGACATATAACCCAATTGCCAGAGCTGGAAGTGCTGGGGGTAACTAGACCCAGGAATGGAGCATGCTTTATCAGGGAAAAGAGACTTGCATTTTACTTTCAGTGTAAGATCTTACCTCCTTTCTCAGTGATGTGAGGTAGACAGGGGAGGCTCTTGAGAGGAATATCTTACCCAAGGTATATTAGCAGTTGGGTTGGAATAGAAATCAGATCTACTCATTCCTAATTCAGTGCTTTTTTTTTTTTAATAGAATTCATCTTGATTTAAGAACCATTCTTGAAATCTTTTAGATCATGTAAAAAGAAATTTTTTCTACTGTATTCATCTAACACACACTGAGGTGATAATAGATAATTCTTGGTCTATCTGTAGATAAAGTTTTTGCACGTTTCCTTGATAAT
This sequence comes from Neogale vison, assembly GCF_020171115.1. Lineage (NCBI taxonomy): Eukaryota > Metazoa > Chordata > Mammalia > Carnivora > Mustelidae > Neogale > Neogale vison. Next base: position 102,660,964 of record NC_058093.1, on the reverse strand, counting down.
ATGCCCAGAATATTCAATCTATCTTTTCATCACTCTAGTGATGAAAATATATATGAATATATATGAAGTTACCCACCATTCAGTTGTAGTTACAAATGTGAGGTGATTTTGTAATAATGATATTTATCTTCTTGGATATAAACGCATTAAAGGTTTTCTGCAATTACTTTTAGCCTGATTTTACCATTTTTTGTTTAATGGCAAACTCTATAGCACATTCAAACAAACTGGGGGTTGGGATGGGGGAGGAAGTGACAGAGGTGCTTACGAATCAATCTAATCACAAGCAGGCAAACTCACCTGAATTCTCAAGGTTGCACTGCATCAATCTTTGATTATTAGGAAGACTGGTACTGATTACAGAGGGAAAAAACAATGACAACATGTTTCCAGAGAGGGGAGGAGGATGGCGAACAGGGGCAGGGTGAACCCCCAAAACTCTGAAGGGAGAGGTCAGTAAGAAGAGCAGTCACCTTTTAGTAGTGACCTTGATGTAACGCTGTTGGGTGTTTTGGGGTCTGTTAGGAAGTAGTGGCAACCAAAGTCAATAAATTGAATGTATATAAAGTCCAATGGTCCCTGTAAGGCTTGGTATGTATCATCAGGCAACAAATAAACTAAACAAAGCCCCAACAAGGTCATCGCGGATGAGCAGGCAAATGCAGAACACAACTCTAAGACAAAATCACTGGGGTGTAAAACATCACAGTGAGAAGACAACTGGAAAGACTATAGACTATAAACTATTTGTCAGAGAGGCAATGATAGAGACCAAGAACAGAGAGGCAACACTAGCTATTAATTATTACAAGGGCCTATGCAATTTGAGGTCAAAAAACATAACAATGTGCTCTCTAAAAGATTTCTCTCTTGCTAAATAACCGCACTGCTGTTTCTGTTGTGTGACACTCTTGCCTTCGAATTGAATTCACACACTGGGGGCTTCGATACTATTCAGTCTCTCCCAAAGGCAGAATGTGTACTCCAATCTCTAATTGAACTTAAGCTAGACTCATAGTCTAAGTTTATTTTTTATTATATAAGTTTATTATATCCAATATATCCATATATTTTAGATATGCAATATATCCATGTATTGTTTATTATAAGTATATTATATCCAAGAAGATAAACATCATTATTGTAAAATCACCTCACATTTGTAACTACAACGGAACGGTGGGTAACTTCATGTATTTTCGGTCTAGAGTTATGAAAAGATAGATTGAATATTCTGGGCATAGTTTATTATTTTTATAAGAGACTGAAAAAAGTAGCAGAGAATCTCCTCTGGCTTGCCAATTATAAATGCATGTGTATACACATTGATTCACAAAAGCAGAGGATTTCATCTGATAACAGATGGAAGACACAAACAGTCAAATTTCTGAAAATTTCCCAAAAGGAATATGTATACGGCTAGGTGATGTAACAGACATAAAACACACTTAAAGAAACTCAATGGTTTAGATTTAGATTACTTCTGGGACTCAGATTTGCCAAAAACAGAAACTTCCAGAAGAATTTTTCATAAAAATAAAGACATTGCTTGAAGTGATTTTAAATTTATTTCCTTTAGAATTTGAGAATCATTGCTTTTTTTTTTAAAAGACTAGCAATCAATGTATTAATAGCGATTAAAGAGAATTAAATGAACTTAGACTTTTCAGAAGCAGATCTTAGATTCATAAAATTAATGTTAGTACTGAAGTATGATAAAACCATTAGTTGAAAAGGCATTCCAGCCTGGAACATAATATGTGTAGCTCATTGATGGTCTGGAGAGTCCCGGTGATGCTCACTATTTTCAGAGACTTTATTAAACACTTGAGCTCCAGTAGGTCCCACTGCTCTTCTGTGATTTCAAAAATTGCTGTGTGTCCACTCCTAGAGCTCAGTTTTATTTAAGGGAGCCTGAGGTAAACGAAAAGCATGTGCCCTGTGTAGAAGGAGGCATATCTTGGTTCCAGGCTCTGCTCTCTATTACCATCTGGTTATTCTTGGGCAAGTGACTTGCCTTCTCTGATCCTCCGTTTTCTCATCATTGAAGTGCTTCTTGTCATAAGGAATATGTGTAATAAAGTAGTCATACAACGTCATGGTTTTGTGGATATTACCATTAATCACTTTGATATTTGCCTTGACAAATGGCATTCCTATTTCTGTTGAATGCCTCCAGGATCAAAAATTCCTCACCTCAGGGCACCTGAATGGCTCAGTGGTTTAAAACCTCTGCCTTCGGCTCAGGTCATGACCTCAGGGTCCAGGGATCAAGGCCTGCATTGGGCTCTCTGCTCAGCGGGGAACCTGCTTCCTGCCCACTACCTCTCTGCCTGCCTCTCTGCATACTTGTGAGCTCTGCCTGTCAAATAAATAAATAAAATCTTTTTTAAAAAGTATAAAAAAAAAAAAATTCCTCACCTCTTAGGGAAACTTGTTTCATCTCTTCAGAGCTCGAGGTGCGAGAAAGTTCTACTTGGAGTTCAACTATATCCGGCTTCTTGATGACTTCCCACCCACTGACACCACTTCATGTGACAGCCTTGAGATTGTGAACATCTCCTGCTCTGCACCCCCCACGGGCTCTTGTCCCCGTTAAATACACCATTTGCTTAACCATTTTCCATATGACACGTTCTCCATCCTCTTACCATAATTGTTGCTTTCTTTTGGGCATGCTTCAGACTATCAACATCCCCTCCATAGGGTTACTTCCAGAACAAACACCAAAGCTGCATCACCACATCCCTCATTTTCGATCCCTCCTTGAACACAACGCCTCACTACAGTAGCGTTTTTGGCAGTCATATCCTATTATTAAGTTGTATTGAGTTGTTAAATTTAAACAGCTCTTAAATCCTTTCCATGTGCACAAACCACATTTTCTCTATCCTGTTCCAGTAAAGTTGTGGGTCGAATTTGAGAGTGTTTAGATTTTTCCATGTTTTCCACTGAGGACGACGGGTGGATGCCTAAACAAAAGGGATTGTGATTTTTCTGTTGAATTTCTTTCCCGTGCAAATTCCACGGTTCAACATAATGATGAGCCCCCGTAAGGCTTGTGTTACCTGCAGACTGCCTCTGCAGGCCATCAGGATCTTATCCAAGTCCTTAATCAACACTTTGGGTACTGCAGCAACAGGCACAGAGGCCTGTGGTAGGCTCGAGAGAGAGCCCTGCCATTTGGTTTGACATAAATCCACTCATCAAAAAAGAATTCTGTTCACTGTCGGCCCAGCTTACATTCAGAGTGGGGTCATTACAGACTGGTAAATATGTTTCGAAAGCCGGACTAACAGTTTCAGCTTCACTGACTGATGCTGATTCATTTGTTGAGAGCTTGCAAGTCATCTCTTTAATGCTTTGTTCTAGAAAATTCCCCAGATGTCAAGGACGTCTCCCAGAATTCACAGGATTCACCTCTGCTTTGAGAACAAGACATTTGTCCATTTTCAGTTTTCCCTAATTCTTAAGGGTCTTCAGAAATTATCTACAGGAGTTCCTCGTTTTTATCCTAAGATCCTTGTAGCCTCTAGGAAATGTGACTCATCCAAGCCATGAAACTTAAATGCATTTTGAGTGGCTAGTGCTTTCTTACAGGTTTCTCCCCTACCTTCCTTTTACAAACTAGTATTAGGGCTGCTTTTCTTTCTCTGAAAATCTTTCAGCTGGAAAAAACATAGGAATTAAAGCAGTGAAGTGGTTCTACTCTCTTCCTCTTCTCTTTCAACACTGCAAGTAGCAGGCTCCTTAAACTTGGGACACACATCTGTCCCATCTATGAAAACGTGCCTTGTGTGACTCATCACCTCAGGCCTGAACCACTTACATGTGGATTATTCACAACTCCAGTCCTAAATGCTGGCACTCCACAGTCTAATCTGTTTCCAGTTTGACCCTAGGACTTATTTTTTATCTTTCACTTCTGCTTCTCTCCTGAGACCTAATGCTTTTCCATACTTCAATTTTCTTTTTGCTTTTAACCATCGGGCTCCTGCTATGGTCCCCCATAGGTAAATGCCTGCCCCCCACCCCGCCCCGGCAGATGGATTCTTGCCGTTTGGCTGATTTCCTTGGGGCTGACATTCCCACCAGGTGTTCCAGCCATCAGTTGCTGTGGATCAAACCAGGAAGCAGCTTTATTGCCTTTAAGTCACACGGTGTCACTTCCGCCATCCTCTTTTGGTCAGCCGATCACTAAGTTTTGTCCAGATTTAGAGACAGGAGACGTGGACTCCAGCTCTCAATGAGAGGACTGTCAGAAAATTTGTGCACAGGTATTTAAAATGCCACCAGGTTAGTGGAGCCCAGCAAACAGAGCCCTGGCACCACACAACAAAGCCATCCTTTACTTAAGTAAAGTGTATATGACCTAAGCATGCATGACCTCAAATGCTTAGCATGTTTCATATACCTCCCTCTATCCTGGCCATTAGGGTCTAATATTCTTACAGGCTTACACTGCTGTCTTCCCTTTGACCATGATTGCTTGTCTCTTTCCTGTTTGAATTCATCAGAGACGAGCCCATGGAGTCCTATCAGTTTATAAGGGGCTCTTCCATTATTTCCATTCCACGGTAATGCCAAAAGTTAAGCTTTGAAAATATTTTATTCCTTTTCTCAGAGTCCCTATAAATGGAATGCTGGCAGTCCCTTTCCTCTGTCTGCATAACCCTGCTTAACATTAACACGCTCGATACTGGCCCCTTGTTAATGCTTCTTATCCCCTTCTTAGGGTGGAGAAGGTTTATGGGGAAGAGTCAGACAGACCTGAGAGTCCATTTCTGCTCTTCCTCACTAGCTAGCTGGGTAATCTGGAGAATATGATTTTACTTCATTAGGAGAATAAATTTCATATGATAATAGTGATGGCAGTAGGATTAACTGACAGTGGAATTAATTTTTTAAGATTTTTTACTTATTTGAGAGAGAGAGAAAGCAGAACAGCAGGAGGGACAGAGGGAGAAGGAGAAGCAGATTCTCCGCTGAGCAGGGAGCCTGAAGTAGGGCTGAATCCCAGGACCCTGAGATGATGGTCTCAGCCAAAGTCAGATGCTTAACCAACTGAGCCACCCATGTGTCCCTAACTGACAGTGGGATTAAATGGAAGACTATATAGAGAGGATTTAGCACATTAGTAGGCATTCACTAAGCAGTAACTGTTAATCTTCTTCATCTGTTACCCATATATTTTTTAAAGGTTTTATTTATTTATTTGAGAGACAGAGAGAACATGAGCAGAGGGAGGTGCAAAGGGAGAGGGAGAAGCAGACTCCCCACTGAGCAGGGAGCCCGACATGAGGCTCGATTCCAGGACCCCGAGATCATGACCTGAGCCAAAGGCAGACGCTGAACTGACTGAGCCACCCAGGTACCCCGATCTCTTATCCTTATTATCTTTTCACTGAAAATGGCAACCATCTCTCTATTCTGGACTCCTGGTGTGAGTAGAACAGCCACTATACATCAGTACCAAACACCCTGGCCGGTGATTTGTTCTTTATGAGTAGTTGTCTATGTTTTTGCCTGGTTTTGTCAGCAACTTCAGCAAGATCTGCTAGGGTCATGGTGACCCATTCCTTCCTTTCTTTTGTAACCCTTGCAGCACCGACCTCCGTCCTGAGCTACCGAGTCCAGAGGGACAACCCATGCTGAGCTGTCCCTATGTTGAGCTCTGAATGTCAGAGCCAAGACTGTTGTCCCAAGTTCCTCTCTGCAAATAACTATAGGACATTTTCCTACAGAGAGCCTAATGTAGGGGAATGCTGCTTGTCCAGGGTGTACCCTTGTGGGTGTAAAAATTGTCATGAGTCACTGTGTAAATAGTATGGAAATTGCTTTGTTTGTTAATGTGAAAAGCTCTGCAGAAATACAAGGTATTATAGGAACCAGGCTGAACATGAGAGATAAGGTACTGTGGGGAGAGAACCAGTGAGTGAAGCATCGGTGTGTGTCACGTATCCCTCTGAGGGGACGAAGCCCACAGGTTCTCCTCCCTCACTTTCTAAGAACACCGACTCCCCTGGGTGAATAATTTAAAGGACAAATTACCACTCTTCTGGGTACCAAAGCCAGCCATAAGCTAAAATTAAATTAAATCATAAAGCCTTACAAGAAACTGAGGGAAGAGTCAGAAATATAAAACCAAGGGAATCCAGGGCTAAGCATGAAATATTAGAGGCAGTGCAATGTCCTTGCCTTCCCCTGCTGATGAAGGGAAAAAGTGAAAACCACCCTGGCACAGACTGAAAGGACCACCATCAAATATCCATTGTTAAGTACTTGGTAGTGGCTATTGCAATGATTTCAATTCCGGTGGGGTATTGAAGGGAGGTAGGAGAGACACCACTAGATCAACCTGGAGTGCTTGCACCTTGGCTAACTAGCTGGGTGACCTTGAGCTTCTCACTGTCTAACTTGGCCTCTGTTTCTTTTACCTTTGAGTTGAAAAAGATGAAGTCAGAGTTTGTGTTTCTAAAGTTTTTTTTTTTTCCCCATATCAGCTCAAAGATAGTGAGCTATAAAAGCATGTATAAGGGCACCTGGGTGGCTCAGTGGATTAAGCCACTGCCTTCAGCTCAGATCATGATCCCAGGGTCCTGGGATCGAGCCCTACATCGGGCTCTCTGCTCAGCAGGGAGCCTGCTTCCTCCTCTCTCTGCCTGCCTCTCTGCCTACTTGTGATCTCTCTCTGTCAAATAAATAAATAAAATCTTTAAAAAAAAAAGCATGTATAAAATTTGCCTATGGAAATATAGAAAGCTCATTTTTCACAGCACCAGCCCTAGCACCACCTTTAAAATTTCCTTCTATCCTGGGGTGCTTGGGTGGCTCCGTCATTAAGCCTTTGGCTCAGGTCATGACCTTGGGGTCCTAGGATGGAGCCCTGCCTTGGGCTCTCTGCTCCTCCAGAAGCCTGCTTCTCTCTCTCTCCCCCTGCTTGTGTTCCCTCTCTCACTGTCTCTCTTTCTCTCTGTCAAATAAACAAATAATATCTTTAAAGAAAAAAATTTCCTTCTACTCTTTAGTATACTCCTTAGTATTAGGCCAGGAGATTGGGTGCGGAGGAAAGGGGGCAATTTTGGAAACAGAAAACTATTAAGTGTTGTAATAAAGCACTGTGTCCCCACACTTGTTTCCTCCAGATGGAAATGATTTGTTTACAGGTGACCTAGAGGTAAGGTCCCACCCTGAATGCAGGAGCGAAGGAGCCCTTTAAACATCCCAGGTTGGCTTCCGTGAGAGGAACCCAGCATGCATGGAATAAGGTAAAAATCCAGCCATCTAACAATCTACAACCGCGGAATGAGGAAGGATTGTGAACAAGTTCCTTTATTTAATCAATACAAAGCAGGGACTTTGGTAAGCAGACTGGCAGATCTCCAGCTGCCAACGTGGCATGAAACTCTAAAATAAATTAAAGGCTACAAAGCAGATGGTATTTTCCAGGCTGCTATATAGTTGAAAAACCTGGGATGTGCCCTACGTCCACCATATTAAGCTTAACTCTAGCAACATCACAGCTGAGCCTGGTCAGCATCTCCTGCTATGACATATCACAGGAACGGGTAAATAAAATCCTCACACATACCAGTATGTGTTAGGATTTCCTTGTTAGAAAGCTGTACTCAACCTCTTGGCCCACGTGAGTGAGGGCAGCAGTCAAGGCCACGTATCAGGAATACTCACTTAACCGGTGGTGCCCAGATCTTTGGATTTCAGGGACCAGTAAAATTTCAAAGGGAAAGAGAGAAACCATCCCATGGAGGCCAAATTCAAAGCCATTATTTCCTCAAGTAAAAACATCTCCTAGCCACCGATCCTTCTTGTTTCATAAAAGGAGGTTTTAACACTAAACCAAAGGAAGGACGTTGTCTCAAATAAAGGATGGTCCTTTAAATTGCTGGTGTTTAGTTTTCGGACATATTTAGCGACGTTGCTCTTTACTTTTCTGAGTGGTCATGGATCAGTGAAAACTTCCTTCTGGGCCAGAATGATTCGTAAACAGGCATACAGGAAGTCCTGCTCTTCCTTAAGATACTCTAAGAACTAGAAATCCTCTTTCTCCAATAATTCCAGTCCCACATTTCCGGGCTGAACTTTAAGCCTGTTTCTACTTTGAAGCTTTTTTTTCCCCTAAATACCAATGACCTTTTACGATCTTGCTAGTCCCTGAACTGTTACATCACTTAGAATATTATTTTAACATATAATCTACCACTCTCTCTCTCTCTCTCTTTTTTAAGGTTTTATTTATTCCTTTGAGAGCGAGAGAGCGCACACACACACCCGAGCGCAGGAAAAGGGGAAAGGGCTGGGGGAGAAGTAGACTCCCTGCTGCACAGAGGCCCCACATCAGGGCTCATTCTGGTGTCCTGGGATCATGACTTGAGTCAAAGGCAGACGCTTAACCAACTGAGCCACTTCAGGCGCCCCATAATCTAGCAGTCTTGCTTTGTGGGAAAAGGTTTTGAAATTGAGAATGTTTTATAGAAAATAGTTTCATTTTAAATGAAAAACTTTAAGTTTTCTTATTGACTAAGAGAACCACAAGTTAGACATCTTAGAACAAGAGCTCAGCTTTAGAAAGATTAAAAAAAAAAATACAGAGAAATCTACCATGGAGATGAAACATTCATTATTTAAAATGCATCTGAATCTGGCTGAGGTCTTTTAAAGTTGAAAGTATAGAATTCAACACAGTTTGATAATAGGCTGTTGTGTTGAAAATGCTTTGGTAGTACATCAAGAGAGGGTTACAAGACCTTGGATTTTAATATTGTCCCTTCTCTTTACCGAGCTAAGTAAGCATCAGGACAATGACTCCCCTACTTTTTGTTCCAAATGGCCCATATTCCCATTTAAATAGAATAACAGACTTCTGCATAATTAAAAAAATTGTCTTAGAGATCATCTAGTCTGCCCTGTTGTTTAACAGATAGGATATCTAAGGCCTGGGTAAGTGAAATGACTCACCCCACATCCCAAGAGATCAGTATTAACAATGGAATTTCTACCATGTTGTATGATCTTTTAAAGATTTTTTTTAAAAGATTTTATTTATTTATTTGACAGAGAGAGACACAGCAAGAGCAGGAACACAAACAGGGGGAGTGGGAGAGGGAGAAGCTGACTCCCCACTGAGCAGCGAGCCCAACCTGGGGCTCAAACACTGGACCCTGGGATCATGACCTGAGCTGAAGGCAGATGCTTAACAACCGAGCCACCCAGGCACCCTATCTTGTAGGTATTTTAAATATAATAGTCTTATATCCCCATATTTCTTTTTTTTTTAAGATTTTATTTATTTATTTGACAGAGAGAGATCACAAGTAGACAGAGAGGCAGGCAGAGAGAGAGAGGAGGAAGCAGGCTCCCTGCTGAGCAGAGAGCCCGATGCGGGACTCGATCCCAGAACCCTGAGATCATGAGCTGAGCCGAAGGCAGCGGCTTAACCCACTGAGCCACCCAGGCGCCCCAATATCCCCATATTTCTAAGTATATAGTATGCTCCACGTGAGTACAGTCCCTACAGGGTTTATAAAGAAAACAAATTTTTCCCAGCCCTTTAAGTTCTCCTTTTGGCTTTCTTTTTACCCTGGACTATTCCTTCTTCCCTTCTTTAGTCTACTACCCCTACCCTCTCCCCTCTCCTCCGTACTCCCTGTCCAAACTCCTTAAAACCTAAACTCTCAAGAAAGGCTCTGCTAGATGTATCTAGCCAATATAACATCCTCCTAATCTTTATGGACTAAAGGTCCATATGCCCAAACATCATGCTGGGCATTGCTAAGTGAGTTTTTTCTACCAGGGATCCTTACGATTTTACAAGGTAGAGAGATAAACCACCACATTAAATCTTTATTCAAGAGGCAAGTGCAGTTTTCTCTTGCCTTGAAGACACCACATGTAAGCAATAGTTTACTTTCAAAGTCATCCATACTCGTCTTTGGTGCCCTCATCGCAATTACCACAGTCCTAGATATTTTAGCAATCTGTATGAATCTATATTGACAACTTAAAGGACTCTTCTTCATTTTCCTTCTTCAGGGTCTGATCTTTTCTTCCTTAACTAAAAGCAAATCCTTATGCTTTCCACTTAAATGCGATTTTGAAATATTTGAAACATTTCATGATGTCAGTATCCAAATCAATTACTCATACCCAAACCCAGAAACAAGGACTCCCATTTCTGGAACAGATATAGTACAGGACACGGGCCAATTCTCTAACTTCTCTGGCCACAAGTTTTCACTTTTCTGAAACAGAAAGATTGTTCTTAACAAAGACTGAGGTATTAGAGGGTTGGGCCCACACCTTTTAATCTTCCGTATGTTACCATATAGAGCCTCGTCTCGGGCTCTGCCCACGCAGATGCTCAGGAAATGCTTGCTAACTGAAGATTTTTATGATCACTGATAGAAAGACAGCATAAATGCAAAACATGATTTTTCCCTTGCCCCGAGTTACCCAGGAGCATCATTCTCATTCAGAGATGACCACGTTTCAGAAAGTGGGTCTCATAAAACATACAATTTAATGAAGCCATCTGGGAAGATGATCGTCATATAAATGCAAGATATTGATATTATCTGGCTACTTGGGGAAATACCATGTAAATGAAGGTACAACCCAGCTCCATAATTCAAATCAAGTATTGATGTACAAGGTCTTTGGATAATGGACTTCGAAGATTGATATTTCTCGCAAATCTGAGGCTACTTTTCTCTCCTCCTTTGCAATTTTGCTATTTTTGCATTAAGACTTTATTTTACTTTTTTTTTTTTTTTTTAAGCAGGACTCTATCTGTCAGCTGGGAGTCCTGAAACAGAAAATTTACATCTGTCTCTATCAGGGTTTTTAACTTCTCTTTTTTGAAGCAAGAAATGATGCAAACAACCAGGCGTTTCTTTCCTGCTCCAGTAATTATGCCGAATGTTGTTCAGTAATTCAGCCTCCCTACTGACCCAGCTGCTTCCTTTTCTGTTTCACACACCTAGCAGGAAGGTGTGTTCTGCCCCCAATATTATCCCGAAGGCCGTTCTGGATGAAGCCACCCAAGGATCTGGACGCTCTTTTTGCCAGTGTTATTTCTCGAGTAACCATCACTAAAACAATACCAAGTTCATTCATCCAGTAATCACAAAGTGAACATTCAGCTAGCTGTGGTACTCTCCATCTTCTATGTGGTCGGAAAAAGGGATGGAGCATTTCCTCTGCACTTAGGATTCTGCTTTACTCCCTCTGCTGAGGTAATTACCTCTCGAATGGAGGCAGCACCTGCCCCCACAGGGTGATCCGAAGGTCCTCTGGGCTCCTTAATGTCTCTGCTGGAAAAAGTGCCATCCTGTGTTTGTGCCCACTTTCTAAAAACCCCTGAGTCCTTCACACACTCATCAAATATTATATAAATACAGTCAATATCAACACTCTTCCTAGAAATTGTCTGCGTGGGGTGGGGGGTGTTCATGAACATTGTCTGTGGTGGGTTTGCTGGTCCCAGGCACCACACAGAGTATTCATGTAGGGAATGCACATGACATGAGTTGGGGACATGGAAGCAGAGAGGCTGCTCCAAATGTTTTGCCTGGGTGACAACTGGGGTAGAATACAGGGGGGAACTGACAACATATCCTTGATCCTTAATCCTTTTCATTAAGAAATGTTCACCGCAGACACTCCTCCTCCCATTGCTCATTGTCTTGCATCCCTAAATCACAGCTTAGAAACAAGTGTGCCCAGAGCTGTGCCCTGTATCTTAGGGACAAGTTTGCACACTGAGTTGCACACTGAGAAGCAGGGTCAGAAGAATCTGCTGGTCCTCTTTCTTCTCGGACTACAAGGCACTGTCACTGCCCATCCGTGGTGGGAAAATAATAGTCTGAGTGTCAGCCAAATAAGCTGAGGGGAGGTCTCATGTCCTGAAAGCCATGTAAGCAAGCGCATTTACTGAGTGCTGTAGGCCAGAGAGGGTAGTAGACATGGAGATACAGAAGGGAGAAAGCCCAGTTTGTGCCCTCAGAGAGTTCTCAACCTGGCAGGATCATCATAGTAAATTTGACTATATGGATCTGTTAATGTTCTCAACATTATTTTCCATGTTTAGAACCTCTAAATACATTTTTCATGAAAACAAATTGCAAACATGATGACAAAATAGTGTGGACATCCCAAGGGACTAGAACTCAGACCACAGAGATAGAAAGTACAGAAACAATCCTACCCAAAGAACTGACAGTAACAGATAACACACACGAGAGAAATAGCAGATTTGCCACAAAGAAAAGGAATTGGTACTGGGGAAAGCCTTTCAACTTCTCATAAAACATCAGACCATTATGAGAACTCAACACTTATTTTCTCAGCATTCAGAGATAGGTTATCACAACAGGAGAAGGCAAAGAAGTAGGATGCGATCTTCACCTTAAGTCACAATACTGGTGGGAAGGTGAGTTTTTGCACATGGAAAAATTAAAGTGATATTGATTCACACTGTAAGCTACCTTTAAAACCCTTTGTCTAATATCTAAAGATTCTGTGGAGAAAGAAAGATGTATGACCATAACCAAGAGGTAAAAAATTGAGTTTACAGGGTTTTTGTAGTTAATGGGGGTGGGGGGGTGGGCAGTGACAAAGGACTTGAGGTTTGGAACCTGGGAAGAGCTGATAAAGTGTTTTTCTATGCAAACAAAAAAGCCAAATCCTTTCTAACCATTCCCTGAAGTGATTTTCTGTAAGCATCAAAAGTCTAAGACCAATAAGATTTTGTACTCTGTCATTCAAGTGTTTGGGAAATTTTGAGTCAAATATAGATTTGCTTAAAAAAAAAACCCAGAAATTGTTTTTCTGATTATTTCTTTTCATAGCAAAAATGCTGTAGGGGAAACAATAAAGAGAAAAGCAAAAAATTACCCATAATACTGTTGCAGAGAGATAATCAGTATTAATATTCTGGCTGTATTTTTCTGAACATTTTTCTATGCATGTGCACATGCAGGTTAACATATACTTTTTACAAAAATGAAATCATGGGTGGCTCAGTGGGTTAAAGCCTCTGCCTTTGGCTTGGGTCATGATCCCAGGATCCTGGGATCGAGCCCCACATCGGGCTCTCTGCTCAGCACTGAGCCTGCTTCCTCCTCTCTCTCTGCCTCCTTTTCTGCCTACTTGCGATCTCTGTCTGTCAAATAAATAAATAAAATCTATTAAAAAAATGAAATCATAACAGGCATATTGCTTTTTAATGGAATTTTTTTATTTAATAATATTTCATTTTGGGGGCGCCTAGGTGGCTCAGTGGGTTAAAGCCTCTGCCTTTGGCTCAGGTCATGATCCCAGGGTCCTGGGATCGAGCCCCGCATCGGGCTCTCTGCTCAGCAGGGAGCCTGCTTCCTCCTCTCTCTCTGCTTGCCTCTCTGCCTACCTGTGATCTCTGTCTGTCAAATAAATAAATAAAATCTTAAAAAAAAATAATGTTTCATTTTGCATCTCAATAAATATAGGTTTGAATGAGTATAGTGAGTTATTTTCCCCCAAATTTCATGTCCATCCAGAACCAGAGACTGTGACCTAATGGGGAAATAGTGTCTTTGAAAATTTAATTATTTGAGGGTCTTGAGATGAAATCATTCTGTACATAGGGTCCCTGAATTCAATGACTAGTGTCTGTATAAGGAAAAAGAGGGTGATTTGGACATAGAGAGGCCCATGTAAAGACAAGACAGAGGTTGGAAGATGCTGCCACAAGCCAAGGAAAAGAGGAAGGCACCAGAAGCTTGACTGAGGCAAAAAAACTACCCCCTGCCCCATACTGCCAGCTACTTCAGAGGCAGTATGGCCCTGCTGATACCTCAATTTGGGACCTCTGGCTTCCAGAACCATGAGAAGAAACTCCTGTGGCCTTAAGCCACGTAGTTTGTGGAAACCTCTTGTGGCTGCCCTAAGAAACCCATACCATTAGCATTTTTCTTGGCTGCATAGCATTTGTCATATTCCATTCCATGCAGAGGTTCAGCAAGGAATGTAACGTAGTGATGGATGATGTTGTTGGGCATTTTAGGTTGCTTCCAATTTTTCCCTATTGCAAACAACACCACAGTGAACATTTTTGTTCAGGCAACTCTGTGCCTTTTTATGGGGAGGGAATATAGCCTAGTGGTTAACAGCATAGCATGAGTCCCAAAGCCAGAGTCACGTTGCCTGGATTAGAATTTGGGCTCCATTACTTACTAGCTATTATTACCTAAGGAGTAACCTAGCTGAAGATGTGCTGTTATATGGAAAGATTTTTTTTTTACAACCTCTGATGCATAATAAGTACTAAAGACATGTTTTCTATTTATATTACTGGAAATGGATAATTCTTTCTAGATCAAAGGAGAAATACATTTTTAAAAATCAAATGCAATCCTAAAGGGTTTAGGAATAAATCCAATAAGCACCAGAGTTCACTTTTGCTCATAGGTATACACACTTTCATAGAAAAATTAGAGCAGAAAAACTAGGAGTACTTAATTTCTAACACCTTTGACAAAACAAAGAAAGTACTTAGGAATTTGTTGCCATTGGCTTTGAAAAGGCCGTTGTTAATTGTTCAACATACTGCCACTTAAATAAGACTACCACTAATTTCAATCCTAGTTCTGCCACCTTTTAATCTGGAGGTCATTACTAAACTTCTATGCTCCTAAATTTTTCAATCAAATACTGGGATACTTACCTCAATCTCATTAGGACTATTCAAAAAGTAAACTGAGGTACTTTATGCAAAGTGCCTAGTACAAAACCTGGAGCATAATAGAGGCACAAAATAATATATTTCCATCACTAAAAAAAAAAATAATAATAATAATGTCTAAGAAAACTCCAAGGAATAGTCTATTGAATAAAAAAGACAATAATGTCTAAGAATAATAATGTCTAAGAAATAATGTCTAAGAAAATAATAATGTCTAAGAAATAATAATGTCTAAGAAAACTCCAAGGAATAGTCTATTGAATAAAAAAGACAAATCTAAGATACTTGCAATTACTTCACAGATGAATAATGAATAAATGAAACCTTTTGACCATGTGCCCCATGAGTGAAAAAAAAAATTTGCACCATGCACCACCAACATGTGGATATTTAATTATAAATTATAAACATGTATGATGGTTTTCATTTGCACATTGCAAAACTCAAAACTAGAAATTTCAACGGAATGAGATGAAATTTTTAAAGTTCTGACATTTTCTTTCCACACTCCAGTGGATCGTCTTGAACAACCACCACCTTGGGTTCATGCATTTCAATTTAAAGATTCCCAATGATAAAATATTCTCAACTACAAGATGGCATAGAGATGGGTGGGGTACAAGGATTTGCCAATCACTAAATGCACATGGAACTAACCAGCAAAACATTTCTGGATCATGGGAATACCTATCCGTTTGGTACATGCCCTGTTGCTCATTTTTCAAGATTTGGTTCTAAGTCTAGCTCCTGCATGAGATTTCTGGCACTTCCAGATAGAACTGGTAACTGATTCCCTTGATTTGCCCCCTACCTATACCAAGCTCTAGCATGTATCTAGAATACCTGATTGCATTTAGAAGCCTCTGTGTCTCTTTCCCCATCTTGACCATCTGCTTCTCAAAGGCAGGATTCCTTTCATAGTCTTCATTGATTGACAAGTATTTGATACACAGTACAACCTGAATAAATACTTACTAAATGGATGAGCTAACAAAACTAGATAGCTATACAGTGCATAAAAATTAGTACACCCTGAAAACACATAGAAAGATTAAAAAAAAAAACAACGCTACTGTTAAGTACAGCCTCTTCAACATAGGAGCATATTTAATTAGATTGTAATGTCTGACTTTGTTAGCAGCAAATTTCACAGAATTTCCCAGTGAATTCTCTAGATACTGCGATGGAATTCTTGGTTGCTTCGCTCCTCTGCACAGTTCTCCTCTGCTCTACGGAGGAGGGGAGTTAGGCCTGGATGGGGATGTTTATGTACTTGCTAATCATACGTTTTGTTTTCCCTCCAAGCTCAGTTCTGCCTGCCAAGAATAGCTCAGGATGACAATCATTTTCATGCTTTCAGTCAAACAAAGGCTCCAGAAGGACATGGAAGAAGGGAACAAAGCCAGGAGTCGAACATCAACAACAATAAGCAGAAAAAAAATAAGAAGAAAATAAGTTTAAATATCCTGCTACCATATTTCTCTATCCCATCTTGCATTTTAGTACTCCTGTTCACCTGAAATTAGAACATTGTGGGTGTGTTGGGACCAGTAGACTTTAAATAGCTACAGGAAAGAAGAAGGCTCCATTCTACCCTACACTTACACCCCTCGAGAGTCACTTGAGTTTCTAAATCTCTCTCTCTCTCTCTCACCACCCCACTTTGTCTTTCATGTGAACTTGAAGCCATGACTAGAAACCGTTCACAATATTTATTCCTATGTCTGTTTCTTTAAAGCATTGTTTTCCAAAACGGGTTCTATGAAATATTCATAGATGCTTCATGGAAAAAGATTCTGTGGTGAAATATTTGGGAAATTTGTGGTTATGCAAGTTAAACAGATTTCTTTGCAATAGGTCTTCTCATGTCCTTTAATTTTCTGACATACCTGGTCAATCTCTAGGAGGAAGCGTAGGTTACACCACAGAGCCCTCTTTTTTCTGGGAATCATCTGGCCAAACTAGTGTTCCAATTAGTGTACTTTTAGAAATGTCACCCTTTTGGGAACCTTCTTACACTGTTGGTGGGGATGCAAACTGGTGTAGCCATTCTGGAAATCAGTATGGAGTTTCCTCAAAAAGTTAAAAATAGAGCTACTGCATGACCGAGCAATTGCACTGCTGGGCATTTATCCAAAGGATACAAACATAGTGATTCAAATGGGCACATACATCCCTGTGTTTATAGCAGCAATGTCCACAGGAGCCAAACCATGGAAAGAGCCCAATGTCTACCGACAGATGAATGAATAAAGAAGATGTAGTGTATATATATATATACAATGGGATATGATTCCGCCATCAGAAAGAATGAAATCTTGCCATTTTTAACAACACAGACGGAACTAGAAGGTATTATGCTAAGTGAAATAAGTCAGTCAGAGAAAGACAAATACTGTAAGATTTCACTCAGGTGGAATTTAAGAAACAAAATGGATGAACATAGGGGAAGGGAAAGAAAAATAAAATAAGATGAAAACAGAGAGGAAGGCAAACCATAAGAGACTCTAAACTATAGAGAACAAACTGAGGGTGCTGGAGGGGAGGATGGCGGGGGGATGGGGTAACTGGGTGATGGGCATTAAAGAGGGTACTTGAAGTAATGGGTATTGTATGCAACTGATGAACCACTGAAATCTACCTCTGAAACTAATAATACAGTATATAGTAAATTGAATTTCAATAAAAATATAAATTTTAAAAAAATGATACCCTCTTGGTTTAGCGTTTGGCGTGGACTGGGAGGTCTTGTCATCAGAGACACAGACTTTTAGAACTACCGTGGTCATTTGGCTTGGTGTGCAGCTCTTGACAACAGAGAGAAAACATTGCAAAAGAACTTTCCCAGATAGTCATACAATGAATTTCATTCTTCTGTGGGCGGTCATCTCTGCACCCTGGAGCCTGAAATGCCAATCCTCCAAAAAGAGATAGTCTAAAAACATTGCCTAGTGGAAGAGTCAAAGGACCTAAATGGGGCACTGTGGTTTTAGGAATAAGCATCTCAGGACCTATTTGTGCATTTAATCTCTCAGCAGTTGCTTGTCAGAAGAGGAAATGCCCTTCCCTCTTGGGCTACAGTCCTGGAGAAGCTGGTTTGTTGTTTTTTGTTTGTTTGTTTGTTTGTTTTCCTATTTTTACTCCCACCCACCCCAGCACAAAGCCTTCCTACTATACATAGCCTTTGTTTACAATGTTCTCACCAAGAATATTACCTCTCTGCCCCTAATTCCTACAGAGGCTTCAATCTCCTGCTAGTGCATGAAGACTTTCCTTTCCACCCACGTAAACACTCCTTCCTCCTTTCTCTAAATACCTAGGTACTTAATGGCTACACCGGAGGTGAACAAAACCTGGCCCTCCATGCAAATGCAGCCTGCCATCCATTTTTGTAAATAACAATTTCAATGGGACACAGCCACCCCATTCATCTAAGTATTGTCTATAGCTGCTTTCTTTCTACAAGAGCAGAACTGAGAGGTTGAGCCAGAAACCACATAACACGCAAGTCTAATATAATTACTATCTGCCTTTACAGAAAAATTTGCCAAACTCCATATTGTTTCTTTAGTAATTATCAGATGCAGCCTTGCTTTGTGCTGAGACTCATACTTCTGATGTTCTTGTATGTTTTCTCAGAGAGTCTTAAGCCCACTAAGGGCAGGGTCTATGATGTGTACTTTTTTAAAGTCCTTTGTTATATCTAGCTTAGAATAGCTTATCAATAAACATTAGTTCATCGGTGGTTATTTTTATCAATAAACATTAGTTCATCGGTGGTTATTTTTATGGATTTTTTTGAATGAGTATGGTTTTCCCAAATTCTCCCATAAGATGTTCCTGGTACTGAAAAAAAGAGAGTAAATAACATCATATTATTTTCATACTATTTCAGTCTAGTGGTTTGCAGGGGGAAGTGGGCAAGGGCTGTTTACATTGTTTCACTTCAAGTTTCCTCTGAAAATAAAAATAAAACATCAGGAAGACATTTCTTCCTAGCAGTCTGGAAAATATTATACTCCCTATACACAAATTGCAGAACTTTACTATTTTCCCCCATTCTACTATATACTGATTCCTGCCACCGCCAAACAGCTACAACACACACACATACACACACACATACGCACTACTCTGAAGGCTCTGTGAACATTAGCAGATAGAATGTGGACTGGCAGAAACTGATCAACATACTTCTGGGATGACGATGGCCACCATGCTGATCCTGCCTGGTGCAATGACTGGCCTGGCTGCAGCCTGGGTTCCCAGCAAGGACTGGTCTGCAATAGCCTCTCATTTGAATACTGCCCCTCACCTACGTAAATGAGCCTCAGATAGATTTGACTGGAGGACACCAGAAGCTCTTTTGCGCGGCCATATTATCTAGTCTGAAACTTTTTTTTTTTTTAAAGATTTTATTTATTTATTTGAGAGAGAGAGACAGTGAGAGAGAGCACGAGCGAGGAGAAGGTCAGAGAGCGAAGCAGACTCCCCATGGAGCTGGGAGCCTGATGCGGGACTCGATCCCGGGACTCCGGGATCACGCCCTGAGCCGAAGGCAGTCGTCCAACCAACTGAGCCACCCAGGCGTCCCTAGTCTGAAACTTCTCTAGCTGGCATTTGTCAGGGCAAATGAAAATCCTAAGTGAAAAGTCATAAAAGCCAACAAGAACATCCTCATGAGTAGCAGCTTGCCCGCCCTCAGTGGGGTTCCGCTCTCAGTGGGGTTCCCTCAGCCGCTCTCAGTGGGGTTCTGTCAGCCACTCAAAATGTTTATTTGGCTTGTTCAGTGCCAAGAAATGGGTCCTTAAGTTGTGTGCCTGGTCGACGCACACACATCTGCGTTCCTGTGGCTCCGGGTGGTTGGACGGGCCGGGCTGATTATGACTGTGTAAATCCACCTGCAATTTGTTCTCCACCCGGGACTACGATTGGCTAGTGGGGGAGAAAAGGGAAGGCGATGTTCTCAGAGCTGTTCTGCGGCAAGCTTCAGCTCTTAGACTTCCATTCGGGCTGACTCCTCTTGGTTTCTGAATAAACGTGAGGACCGACTTGGGGTTAGGTAGGATGGGATCGTCCCCGGGTCCGGCCTGGGGCTGGCGGCCCAAGCAGAAAGAGTCTGATCTTTCGATTGTGAAATCGCAGCCACTGACATGTTCGAATCTGCAGAAAGTAGCCTTTTTATAATACTACCAGTTTTCTGTAATTAGAATTTTCATGGTGTCTCCTGGTGGAGAGATGATAGGACTTATTCACAGAATTTACACTCTAGCGGCTTGATAAATATATAACATGTTGGAAAGGAGTTTCGTGAAAAAGTAAACATTATTCATCAGGGTTTGCGTTCTCTTACATGATGCTTTCAGCTGAGCGATATTGTAAGTTGTGTGATTTTTATTGTTTTGCATTCATTTGGCTTTCTTTCTAGATCTTATACCTAATTGAATCCAAATAAGAACAGTGCTGAAACAACCCTAAATATGGCATAGGGGGAAATGTGTATATCCTTTTCTTTATATTATCTTTTGTTCATATCCTGAGGGCTAAGGAAGGCAGAATGCGGCAAGGCGTTATTTTATAGCATGTTTAATGCTTATCAGTAATTTTTCCTCCTGACCTTCTGCCTCAGACAATTAATTTTCTTGAACTGCTCACACACCAGAAGAACATAGGGGGGAAAAATAATGTTAGTACTAGTGAATATAATCTTGGAAGAAAAGCTGTGCAATTATTCAAAGACCTAATCTTATCTCTTGTTTCATTTTTATATCACAAGTCTACATTTAAAAGTATTAGATATACTGTCCTGCTGTCCCGCACCTTCAAACCCCAGTAAATAAATGCTGCTAAGTGCCACCAGGAGTGAAAGAGCTTGTAATGAGAAGTGTGAGGAGATATGTGCTCCATTCATCATTCTGTTCAGTCCAATATTGAGGCTCTTGTTATCAGCAGGATTCGTGGCGGTGTCATCGCGGCCGGCATAAATCTTCTGTCAGTGTGGGTCGGACTGATGCCCTATTAAAACTCTGCTTTCACCTAATCACAGAATGACCTTTCGATGTCTTTAATTAACCTCTGACCTGAACCATGCCAATGTCTTGTTGGTAGGTAAATCTATGGCGTGACATTTGCTTATGACACTACATTTGTCTTGGTTTAATCATCATACCTTTCGGATTATGGCTTGAATGAAATACAGTTGGGATCCCTGCTAATAGTTGGATTAATTTTTAAAAGGTTAGAACATAATATTTTCCTCTGAGCTCCCAGTGATATCTTTGCCGACATTTCCCTCTGGAGAGCTGGGGGTCCCCCATTAAAGTAAATTCAGGTGAGCCTTCAGTTTCACCAACAATGTCATCTTTTCTGCTCGGAGTTATTCCTTTTGAATGGCCTGGGAAGCTGGAAACATTCTAGATCCTACAGATGACTTTAAGGCTTTAAAATATGAGCTATCCTCACTTGTCCAGGACAATAGAATGCAGCAGTAGCATGGGGTTAAAAGAAAGAAAGAAGGAGGAAGGGAAGAAGGGAAGGGACCTGGAAGGAAGACTTTCGTCTCACTTTGGGACTGTGCTTTTTCTACTCCATGATATATGTGTGTCTCGGGTCTTGAAACTTCTTTGAATAATAAAATTTCATTCATATCTCATTCCTCCACTAAGAGGAGTCCTGTTGGTAACCTCCTATATGAATTAGTGACTATTACAAATGTAAAATATTTTTAAAGAAATACACTTTTTGTACACACAACTGTAGTTATAAATTGATCGAAGTGGTTACTAATTCATTTAAACTGAGTAGGTCTTTTCAAATGACAAGTTGGGATTGGCCTATAAATCGTGACGTTACACGAATAAAATAAAAGTTTTGAGCTACCTAAGATTTATCTAATTTTATACTCAATCTGAAGCTCCATGAAGGGCTTGGACTAGATGATCTCTTAGGTCTTTTTCAGTTGTAAAAGTCTATGATTCAGTGTCTCAATATTATAAATTCTGGGTTTATTGAGTCTGAATTCAAAAGGTTTTCCTGCCTTTAAAATACAATTTAAAAGTTATGTTGTAAAGACTTGCAGAGCTGGAAGTTTTCAAGTGTCCCACTTTTGCTCTCCTTTCTGCGCCTCTCTCCCCTCTGAGCCTGGTAAGCTATGGAGAGTAATTTCTTTGGAGATTAGAGAAAAAGGTATATATGACAGGTAAAACAGTGTCTGGCACACAGTGATGCCCAATTCTTTCTGGATGCCGGTGAATGTGTTCGTATCTCCAGTGTTTGCCAAGAGATATTAGCTCCTTAGATTGAGGCACTAGCCCTCTCCTAATCTATTTTCTTTAAAAATTATATGCTTTAATGGTTAACAACTTTAGAGTCACCCCCAGGTTCAAATACCTGCTCTATCAGCAACTTACTGGCTGTATGGTCATGACTTTACTTAACCTTCCACAATTTCTTGTCCATAAAGTGGGGAAATAATCGTACCTAGTTAACAGAACTATTGATTGAGATAATAGATGGGAGTCTCACCGATCTGCTCCATATTTTATCTCCATTACCTAGCATACTACCTGGCAGATAGTGAGTGAGCACTCAGTAAAGACTAAGATTTACCTATTAGGTAAAATTGTTTTATTAATTTAATTATGTATTAATATTATCTATATACTATCCATCACCATCATCATCAATGAACTCGTTCTGTTTCTAGCTCATATCTCCTTTGGTTTAGAAGTGGTCGTTACCTATTTTAGCAGAAGTGGGCTTCGGTTAGGTCCAATGCTGAAGTTAAGAAATGATAACTACTAATGATATCATCTCTTCTGCTTAAGTATTATCATTTAAGAAGTGTTTACTGAGCAGCTATTATGTGTCAGGCTCTGGGGATATGGTAGAAGGGTAGAAGAGCAGAGTTTATGAGAGAGAGATTAATGTTAATCAAAGAAGGACACTAATAAAGGAATAATTGTGTGACTTAGCCAAGGACCATGACAGAGAGATACACAACTCTATGAGTGGACTTCACCATAATCAGGGAAGTGAATCGAAGTCCAAAGGAGAAATAGTAGAGGATAAATCACATAGAGATTTATATGCCATGTTATAAAATTTTGTTTTTATCCTATTATAATAGGAGGTAGGGGATAGTGCATTATGAGCTTCAGGTTTCCAAAAGCTTACCTTGATGACCATGTGGAGAGGAAGTCTGAAGGAAACAGGGGCATACATGTTAAATGTTACTGATTTACATTGTACAAAACCACATAGAAGTAGTCTCCTTTATGATTCTTTCTTTGAATCCCAGAACAATTAGGTTAGGTTGTTAACTTCTTATTAGGCACAAAAATATAGAGGAAGAGAGACCCCCAAATATGTAAACCTTTCCTTTTACAGTGAGCATCAATACTAAGGACCAAGAGGTACCACATAGGCCTCTGAAGTTACCCTCTTCTGCAACTTTTGCTGTAACTACAAGAGCACAAGGCTATCCGTGTTTACTACTTTATATTATGGGCCGTTACCTACTTTTTAACTAAAAGGTTACATGCCAAGCCAATGACCTGGTTATTGTGCTGTTGGGGCTGGGCTATATAATGCAATTAAAGTTACAAAACCCACTTCTAAACAAGGTCCAACAAGGACAGAAGAAAAGAAAACATCTCTAGATAGAGAGCTCTCAGGACAAGCAACTTCTTAAAGAAGTAAAGTGGCTTTATTCATATTTCCTCCTGCAAATATTTATTTGAATCTTATGATGCAGCAGGTACCTTTCAGGTATTACACAGTAAACAAAGCCTAGGCTTGAAGGGGACATCTGTTATGTGATTTAGAGGAAAAGGTTAGCTTTTATGAACCTACTCTGTACTTGATATTTTATAGGGATTATCTGATTTGGTCATCAAGACAACTCCACAAAGTAGAAATTAAGATCTATGCCATGGGAGAATTAGGATTTGAATCTAGATCTATTAAGCACAAAACCTTTGTCTTTCCATTACACCGTGCTATTTGCCAAGAAGGTGCCCCTCTTCAGTGATAGCTCCCCAAGGAAGGGAAGCTACTAAGATTCACCCTCTCTCCAGTACCCACTTTTTAAAGCCACAGGAAGGTTTCTGGAGCTCAGCACCACTGATATTTAGGAATGGATAATTCTTTGTTGTCTGGGGCTGTCCTGTGCACTGTAGGATGTTTAGCAACATTCCTGACCTCTACCTACTCGGTTCTAGTAGCACTCCATTTTTTTTTTTTTAAGATTTTATTTATTTATTTGACAGACAGAGATCACAAGTAGGCAGAGAGGCAGGCAGAGAGAGAGAGGAGGAAGCGGGCTCCCTGCTGAGCAGAGAGCCCGATGTGGGACTCGATCCCAGAACCCTGAGATCATGACCTGAGCCGAAGGCAGCGGCTTAACCCACTGAGCCACCCAGGCGCCCTAGTAGCACTCCATTTTAATAACCAAAGCTGTCTCTGGACATTGCCAAATGTCTCTGGAGAGGACAACTGTTCCTAGTAGAGAACCACTGGTATATAATAAAGGCAAGAGGCCAAAAGATTAAACTCTGAGGTCAATCGGAATTTAAAAGGAAAGCAGAGGAAGAGAAACTAGTGTGAATGATCAAGAGAGGGGACTTTC
This sequence comes from Neogale vison, assembly GCF_020171115.1. Lineage (NCBI taxonomy): Eukaryota > Metazoa > Chordata > Mammalia > Carnivora > Mustelidae > Neogale > Neogale vison. The sequence continues at coordinate 102,636,599 of NC_058093.1, read as the reverse complement.
CACAAAGAAATGATTGGGAAAGTCAGTTGTCATAGAAAAGTTACATAACATAAGAACAGGGAAAAAAAATCTTTTAATTCAATGATGAGGAGGTTTCTTGGTGTCTGCACGAAGGTGAGTTCCAGAGGACTAGGGGAGGAGGAGGTTGGAGCCTAGATGTGGGTCATAAGTGGGATATATGGGATGGAGTTAGTGACAATGAACTCTCCTTTCAATGAGCTTAAGAACATTGTAGAAGTGAAGTGCAAATGCCGAGCCCAGGGCTTAAGAGCCCGGAAGCATCTACTTTCCATATTTTGGAATACTCTGGGAGCCCAAACCAGCCACAGAAGAAGTTCCAGCACCCCAAGGCCACTATGCTCTGATCACAGTCTCAACTGAACCCCACTTCCATTTTCCCTGCCAAGTGGCAGAAAAACAACTGAAGGTATTTTGAAGCCCCCAGCCCAGCCCACCCACCAGCTGAATCTAGGTGATCTAAATCAAAACTACTTGGGACAGGATTACCCAGCTGAGTGAGCCCTGCTTAAATGCCTGAGCCACAAAATCTTGAGATACTATAAAATAGGAAGTTTGGGGGTGATTTTTTACCCAGCAGTATGTACCTGGACCACACTGCAGTGGTCATCCCAGCTGTCTTCTATCCATGAGATATATTTAAGGAGGAAGGATGTTAGACTTCATGCCATCCTGTCCCCACTACTCCAACAGTAACTGCTAAGCTTGAGTTTTATGCTATTAGCATGTGATGTTCAAGCATTCAAGACTCTAGCGTCATGCAGACCCAAGTTTAATTCTTATCTTCTCTACTTCCTCGCTAAGCAAAAGAGGGGTGATTAAAGGTGCTATTCATAGAAGCACCAACCTTGAGTGAGTTTCATTTCCATAAAGCACTTACACAGTGCCTGACACAGTAAATGTTTGCTGAAGGTTAGCTGTTACTTAAGTAATGGGTTTTTCCATTAAAGGACAGCAAATCATCACATGCTTTATAAAATGACTCTGACTTGGACTTCAGAAAAGTTTTCACTAACTTCATCCCTCCTAACTAGCCAGAACGAATGGGACCTTCTGCCCATACCTTATGCTTCTTTATATACAACCACAACCAAGTTTGATCCTATTGGTCTTCCTGTGGCTTCCAACCTCCCGTTCTCACTGTTTGACCTACAAACCCAACCCCCACATTCACACACACCAAAAAATAAAATAAAAAAAATAAAATAAATGCCTCTAAACCACAAGTTCTCCTGTGGGAAATGTTAAGTATTTTTTTAAAGATTTTTATTTATTTATTTTACAGAGAGAGCGGCAGGCAGAGGCAGAGGGAGAAGCAGGCTCCCTGCTGAGCAAGGAGCCCGATGTGGGACTCAATCCCAGGAGGCTGGGATCATGACCTGAGCCGAAGGCAGCGGCTTAACCCACTGAGCCACCCAGGCGTCCTGGAAATGTTAAGTATTAAAGGATTGACTCCTGTCTTTTTAGCAACCACAAAAATTCCAGTTTCAATTTGTGTGACATGTGAATCACTCTTTTGGAAATAACTGGAAAGAAAGAGAGAACTTACTAGGTGTTAGGGATAGAAAAGAAAGAATAAAGTACAAGTCACTGGAGGAATAGAGATTTTTGGAGTGAAACATTGGGAACTCTGAAAGGAAATGGAAAAAAAGGAGAAAATACCTATTTCAGCCAGGAGGCAAAGGGCTGAGCTGTGTATGAACAGGGGCGAGGGCAAAGCTGAGGCTATAATCCTGGCTACTGGACAGATATTTCAGTATACCAAATTAGCCTTGAAGATAGCCCAAGGCTTTTTCCATCTCGGCCACCCAAACTACTCTGCATTTCTGAACCCATAGGGGACGCAGGATCTTCGAGGTGATAGTTAATGATTCCGAGTCATAACATTAACAAACATTGAACATTTAAGTAGAAGACAAGGCACAGAGAGAAAATGCCTCGTAGCATGCATATTATCTGAAAAACCAATTTATAAACATCTCATCTTGATCTTCTCCAGGAGGGAACTCCTGCAAAGTTGCTAATAAGCAATGGGGGTTAAGACAACATTAATTATACAGCATCCATCGTAACTAATTTAAATGGGGAAATTGTCACCAGAAATTTATTTAGTGTGCTCTTTACCTTCCCAAACACAAAAACAGAAGGTAAATGACAACCTCGTACTTTTAATCCCAATTTTAACATTGTCAGAAGTGTCTTACCTTCCGTGGGCTTTTCAAGAAGAGGACTGAGGATTGACATGAGTGTGTATGGAGAGTTGTGGGGGGTCGTATAGACTTAACAGAGTGGTGGTAACCCCTCGCTAGGTACTCCATCAGATTCTTCCAATGGGAACATGCTGACTTTGTAGAAACAAATGGATCTGATGCCTTTGGGGTCAAAGTACTTAAGATGTGTCTTGTCTTGCTGTGAACTATTCCTTGTGACCACAGGACAGAGAGCCATGGATCAACTACTTCATATTTACAGAGGTTCTTCTGAGCTTTACGCTGACTCCACTCAGCCCCACCTAGACCTCCCTCCCTTCAACCAGGGCTCTACCTGGTGGGGTTTGTGTGGGAACAGGAACAGAAGGAGGAGCAGTCCAATCTCACATTCATGAAGGGCCTGAAATGTATACTCTTGAGATTTTCTCCAAACAAATTTATATAAACACTATACTTTTTAGAGTGTTAAAACATGAATTTTTTAAATGTAAACATTCAGAATCTATAAATGTACACCTGGCTTAGGCATCTCTTCATTTTTGGTATATCTGATCCTCAAAACTGGAGTGATCTGGTTCTTTCCATCTGTGGGAGCCCCCAACCAATCCAATAATCACCTACAGCTCTTCCCCCCAAATACTAAAACTTCTCAAATGAAGGGAGCTAGATAGATGTTAAGCTGAAAATTGGAATGATAAATGAATATGCAGTGGGCATATGCAGGTCCAAAGCAAGATACTAAATTCTATTCCATTAAGTCCCACTAGAAGGTACATCCCTCAAGAGCTGGGGCTCAATCTTTCATCTCTATATCCCTAATTCATAGTACAGTGCCTAGAACCCAGTAGGAGCTCTATGCATGTGTGTCAAACGGGTGAATGAATGAATGAATGAACAACAGTAGCCTGGACAGACTATTCTTTATGCAATATATGATACTGTCAAATTCAACTGCCTGCAAGGGAATCATTTGTCTATGGAGTAGGCAAATTTTCAATCTGGGGCTGACTTCAAGCAATTGCTCAGACCACATGCCCAGCTGAAGGAACATAAATGATTCTTAATATCCTACCAAGAAAAGCATAAGTGGGAGAAGGAGAGCTTCGGCTGGAAAAGTCAGAGCATAGTCCAAAACCAAAGAGAAATTCCTTTTGGATTGTCAATTATTTGGGATTACCTGGGCCTGGGTCACAGACCATTGGTGTGGATAATCAAGAATTGACTGCACATGTGGATGTTAAGCCTGCTTGGACTCGGGCATCCCCCAGTGGCTTGATCACAGCCTCCACTACTCCCCACTTCACATAGCTCAGGGTAGGAGGTGTTGGTGCACAGCAAAGCTGGGGGTGGGCAGGGACCTCCAACTAATGCCCCCAAAGACTAGAGTTTCCCCCAGAGCTATAAGAATGAAGTGGACTTTTTCATGCACTTGACAAGCAGAGCAAAGGTTGAGAGGAGTAAGGGCATAATAGGAGAGAAAATCGGGAACTGTCTATGCCAGTTGCATTTTCCTAGTTGCTAGAATCTCAGAATAGTCTATCCTAATCCATCACGTGTATTCAAAGTAGGGACAAAAATACAAGCCAAGCTGAAGAATGGGGAATCCTGCTTTGGGTGCTGCCACCCATTGCCTCCACTGGTGTTCATGAACCGCTCAGGGCCTTTCCCCAACAGCTTCCTCTGGGAATGATCTACAGTCCCAACCTCTCCTCCTGCCCAATAGCCAGTTTCCTGCTCCACATTCTGTTCTGCCAGTGGCCTGCACTCAGCTCTCAAAGGTTAAATCTAGGACCATTTGATAAATTAATCTGGGCTTTCAGATTAATGCGTTAATGGGCACTCTTTCTTTTATTTTTTTCCCCAAAGATATTTATTTATTTATTTATTTATTTATTTGACAGCGAGAGAGAGAGATTGAGAGAGAGAGAGAGAGAGATAGATCACAAGTAGGCAGAGAGGCAGGCAGAGAGGGGGGGGGAAGCAGGCTCCCCACTGAGCAGAGAGCCTGATGTGGGGCTTGATCCCAAGACCCCGAGATCATGACCCGAGCTGAAGGCAGAAGCTTAACCCACTGAGCCACCCAGGTGCCCACTCTTTCTAATAAGAGTTTTCAGAAGACCTTTGCCCACTTGTGTCGACCATCGAATGGAATGGCCCCTCCAGGAAGGCAGCTTTGGGAGTGGGTGGGTCGTGTCAGCCAGAAAGAGGACATTCTGGGGATCTATGAACTGAGGTTTTTAAGACTCTTCTCGCTTCCTCTAGATGGATGTGTCGATAGAGGCAGGTGAGCATCAGGAATTCCAGTACTGAGGGACAAGTCTAGGATGTCATTTGCTACTTCTCTACCCTATGGGGCTCTCCTGAAAGCATTTTAGATGCTTTTCACTTCATCCTTCTAGTTTCCTGAGAGTACTTAAGCAAACACAAAGAGGGACAATTTGCAAGGTTATACATAGTATCATGATCAATACTGAGGAAGGGGCCCACGATGAACACAAATTTCTGTGGCCCATTCTATGGAAGGACGGCACAGAGAACACAGAAACAGAGAGTCTGCCTAAAGGAGTCCTTAGCTCCCTAAAGGAGTCCTTAGCCTCACCAGAAAGAGTGGGATAATTTATACGTTAACATTTTCTTTTAATGTGGATAGCATTTTCCTCATTTATAGTTAATTAGGTTAAGCATGCATGGGGAGCAAGGGAGAAAGCCTTTTAGTGATGCTCTAAATGATTAGTAATTTGAATAAAGTAAAGAACCTCTCTAAAAGATGGTGCACCGGCACATATTGAACGGGCCCACTCTGACGTGGAAGATACTGTGGTCATTAAAGCACTAAGATGAGAATATACAGGATGTGCTAAATATTTTAACCAGGTTTTAAGCCATGCGTATGTATGATATAAATGACACCAGGATGAATGGTTGAAGACCGAACATACTGGATATTTGGTATCCTGGGAGCCATCTTCAGCCCCCGAGTCGCACCAATATATCGGGGCCCAGGGACACAGTGGGAGTGACAAGCTTTGGGTTTCTCCTTTGTAAGATGAGAGTAACAGTCGTGCATTCCCTCACCTTGGTGGCGTCATCATGTATGCGTTTCACTTTTTAGCCAATAGTGGGCACCCGTCAGCTAATAACTAACACTGTTGTCAGAGCAGTTCCCTCCCTCCTTCATTTAGCTGAGTCAAATACTTTAAGTATGCTTTTCTTGGCTTCTTCCTTTTTTAAAAAATTCATTTATTTACTTGAGAGAGAGAGCAGGGAGAGGCGCAGAGGGAGAGAGACAAGCAGACTCCAGTGGTCAACCCAGAGCCAGATGGGGGGCTCGATCTCACGACCTTGAGAGCATAACCTGAGCAGAAATCAAAAGTCAGACCCTTAACCGACTGAGCTACCCCTGTATCCCTCCTGTCTTTTTCTTTTTAAAGAATGCAGTCTCTTAAATTTATGACAGCTAATCTCACACAAACAAGGTGGAACTCCTTACGTACTGCTTCCTTACCAAAAATTCTCAACAAATAAAAATAAAAGCAACAAGACACCTGGGTGGCTCAGTCAGTTAAGCATCTGCCTTCAGCTCAGGTCACGATTCCAGGGTTGTAGGATCGAGCCCCGTGTCAGGCTCCCTGTTCAGTGGGGAACCTGCTTCTCCCTCTGCCTCTGCTACTCCCGCTGCTTGTGTTTTCTCTCTTGCTCACTCTCTCTTTCAAATAAATAAATAAGATCTTTAAAAGCATATATAAGTAATAGAAAGTTTTTACCACAGTTTGCAGGACACTGTATGTTCCTATCACGCTGGGTCAGCTTTAGGCAGTCCTAGCGTGTCCACCAACCTTCGTGTTCTATGTGCAGGCAGGCCAGTGAGTGGAATGTCCTGAAAAGAGCCTGGGGAACTTGGTCTGGTCCCGGCTTCATCAGCCCCTGGCTGAGTGACCTGTGGCTGGTTTCCAGAGTCTCTGGACCTCTGTTTCACTCTCCATAACGTGGCGACTGCCTCTATGAAGTAAATACAATCATTTAAGTGAAAGAATTTTAAGTCTCAATCCACAGGTCAAAGAATTATTTTTCTAGACATGAAGTTTTTTTTTTTTTTTTTAAGATTTTATTTCTTTATTTGACAGAGATCACAAGCAGGAAGAGAGGCAGGCAGAGAGAGGAGGAAGCAGGCTCCCCGTTGAGCAGAGAGCCCGATGTGGGGCTCGATCCCAGGACCCTGGGACCATGACCTGAGCCGAAGGCAGAGGCTTTAACCCACTGAACCACCCAGGCGCCCCTAGACATGAAGTTTTAATGGCTTAGAAGGACTGTGTGCTCCCCACTACATTTCTCTGGTTGGCTTTTCTCTCAAACTCTTTCTCATTTATCAGCGTTCTCGTGAGGGGGCCAATAAGATTCTTCTGAGTGGAAAGAGTGTGGGCTGTGGAGCCAGGTAGACTAAAATTTGAATCTCATTGCTTCCATTAGTGGCCATATGAGCTTCAGCAAATGGCTCCACGGTGGTGTGGGGGCCTCAGTTTGTTCCCTTGGCTGAAACAGCACAGGTCCCACTTACTCCCCTTCAGCATGAGGATAAAATAAGGATAAAGAGGGCCTGGCCCAGAGTCGGTATGAACCAAGTTGTAGTTCCTTTCCTTTCAACAAGCCAACAGGAAAACTGGTGGATTTTCAGCACCCCCTTCCCCATGGACTTCACAGAGGCCCCAAACTAGTCAGTAAAAAGATTATTTTTTACTCTCTCTCTCACACGCGCGCGCGCACACACACACACACCACCCCTAGACTATACCTACCCTCTCCTGCCTTGCCCACTCTCCCCAAAAATGAAACGTGCTTATGACCATTTAAAAGCAGTGTTCAGACCTTGGTCAGGGGGTGGGGGTGGGGGGAGACGTCACTATCTTCCAGATCCTAGCCATCCAACCGCCTTCAGGCAGCTGGCTGGGTGAGGAGAAGGTGATTCTTTTTTCCATTGTTTTAATTTAATTCTAATTGAATGTATGGCTGGAGATGCCTTAAATGGACTTTTTTTTTTTCCTGGTTAGATTTCCTCAGGGAGTGTACCCCAAGACCTCTCTCTTTGTGATAACTTATTCCGGCCGGCAGAGCCAGGGTCAATTTATTACATGTCCCGACCACCCCCCTCCAAAGCTCCAGCAGGAGGGGCCCCTCTGCAGTTGCTGATGACTAGGGAATTACTCAAGTGTGAACTGTTTCACTGTCTGTCACTTTGCTCATTAGGCAAGTGAGAAAATGTATCTATGGCTCTGTCTCACGGTCCTCATTAGCTTAGCGGCACATTTTTACTTCCCTTATTTGTTTTAAAGATGAATGCATAAGAAACAGGAGTCAGCCCGTGTGCCTCAGTATAATTTTAAGAAGCAAAAGCCTGGATAATCTTATTATCTTCCCAATAATTGTGTTGTTCAGGCGATAGGGATAGCGTAATTGCCTCTACTACATTGCCAGCCTGGGTATAGGGGTGTAAGTGTTTTCAGTTGTAGTAAAAACTGAAGAAGTCCAAAGCACTGGGGTAAGATCGTCGTGTTTTTGGAAAGACAGTACACAGCAAGTCCAATCAAGACAGCTAAATAATATAGCCTGTACCCTAAGAATGCTAGGTTTGTTTCTTGCTTTTTTTTTCCCCCCTTCCTGTAGGTTCTAGTTCCTGTAGGTAGGAAATATACTATTACTCTCACTACCTTTGTGTTAAATGTAGTTCTATCTCCACCAGGAGATTTAGCAAAAGGTTCATTAGGAAAGGGGGCAATGAGATGGGAGAGATGTGGGGAGGGTATATGCTTTTTATTTTATTTTTATGGAGCAATCTTTACAGGTGTTTATGGTTGTTTATCATCTCCAGATTTATTTACGGAGATGATAAAACAGAGCTGAGATCGCCCAATATCATTCAAGAGTTTGACGTTCTGGCTGCCTTCCTGATAGAAATGTGTCAGCCTATTTCTTGTTTGCTGCGCTTGACTTGGGGTGTTTGGGATCCACTTTTGTTCAGCCACATAAATGTTGTTCCAAATTCATTAGCATCCATGTGGACTCCCAGCTACAGCTTTTCCGTGGCTGAAGATTTAAGCGGGGCATGTCTGCCCCACAGGGGGAAAGGGCAAGATTGCTACCCTCTTTTATGTACTTAAAACTTCTAATACACACACATAGCATGTTGGAGCTGGGGTTCACTGCTAGAATCAGTTCAAATCTAGGTCGGTCCGCATAACGGGAGAAATAGATGAGCTACACCGGCAAATATGCAGAGTATGTTTCTGTTTATTTGCATTTACAGATCTAGAGTCAAAATTTAAGAAGTGTGGAGAAAGAAGCATTCTCTCCTATTTTTTTTTTAAAGCTGGATTCTTTTGGTCACAATGCCAGCTAAAACGCCCGATTTTCATCTCCCTCAACCATTTTCTTCATTCAGAGAAATGAGAATGCACGTAACCCATTCAAGGGAAATATAATGCATTATTATAATAGGACTTGGCCTAAGTAGCTAATCACTTTTTATTAACACTTTTTGGCCCAGGGAGTTGGGATTTCTCCAAGCTGACTGTCAGGGCAGGGATTCTGGGAGTCTATATTAGTAATTAGCATTACAAGATCTCGACTCCTGGGGTGATTCAAATTAATACAAAATAAAAGTGCAAATTTCCAAATAGCTTTGAAAGCCTTATCTATTATTAAATTTCTGTTATTAAAGCTCTTTCCAGCCAGTGTGACAGAGGAGTCCAAAGCAGAAGGTTTCCTCAAATATCTGCACAACTCGTCTTGGACTCTTTAAAATTAAATAAAAGAGCATACAATGAAAGATCAAAAGAATTTTCTGTACAATTGAGTTACGCCTTGGCAGTAAAGTTTTCCACCAAACCAAATCCCTACAAAGCAGTATGAGTTTCATGGTCACAGTTGCTTTTGGACCTTCCTTGATACATTTGGCAGCTATCTTGAGAGCATCCAAAGAACCGCTGGCAACATCAATCACTCATTTCATAAGCAGGCGCTAAGAGGCGACAGGAGGGCTCTTGGCACATTACCATCTCTCCACCATGGAACCCCTCCGAGGCAGGAAAAAAGAGAAACGGCGCAGCATAGAGACATTATGGAGTACTCGTTTTCGAATAAGGTTCTACTAATGTGTAAATAACCTGCTTTCTCTAACCATGTCTTTAGCAGCCTAAGTGGTTAATTGTTATTGATCAGCTCTGCCCACTGTTCCAATATCAGTCATTATTGAAAATAATCTCAGTATCCTTCATTAAGCATGCATCTGTTTCCATGGGAATGCATTTTCAACCCGGAGAGCGACTTGAGTGTTATTGGTCTCACTGGTTGTGCCGGCACCGAGGGCTGTGGTTGCCCAATCTGTCATAGTTAATCAACTCTCATCTCTTAACACTGGCTGCAGTTATCAATGAGGTAAGGATTAATATTCTGGGCGAAGCAGATGATAAATCATTTGTATATAATTAGTGTACAGCAAGGTTACAGCTGACATGAATTTTTATCTTAATTATGAGAGAAATTTGTTCCATTAATTTAATTTAGTTTGCATGAGTGGCTAGACACCTAACAAAGTTAATCTTACACCTGTCATTACAACATTAAGGAGAGAGCCTCATGTTGAGGCGCTGGGCTCGGGTCCTCCTGCGATGAGGATAATGTTGTTCATCCTGATGTGAGAATAGAGGATCGTAGACAGAAGAGGTAAAGTCGACTCTCTTTAAAGTTGTTCCCCACGAGATTTATGGGAGAATCTCAAAGCAACTCAGCTGGCATTGCCACCCTCTGGATACCACGGTCCCCTTTCCAAATTACCTCTCCCCTACCTTGTAAATCAGGTGGGAGGCATGAGGCGCGAGAAGAGACTTATTTTTGTTGGTCATGTATAGATGCAAACCTCAGAACTGTTGGTCAGGGAGAGCTTTGCTTCATGACAAGCTCTAGTGTTTGTATCAAATGCAGTGGATTAAGAAATGTGTGGTGTTCGGGCTGTCTATTCTAAGTGCTCTGTGTTTATATTATAATTGAACAGAATAAATCACGCAACTTGGTCTACTGTACAAGTGGTAATTACGCAGGCATCCAAAGCCTTCAGAGTCCTACACAAACTGAAACCTGGTCCTAATTATCCAAGTAATTACTAAGTCTGATCAATCATATTTGATTGATAAATGAGGTGGGGCTGTTTGCGCAGTAGAATGTGGTTTCTTTATTTTCCTAACAGTTGGCTACCCACTTAAGATGAAAAACAAAACAAAACAAAAAAACCTCGCTAATCTGGATTATTTAAAATGGTTTCATTACAGGCTTACCTCTGTGCTAATTGTTTTGCCCAGGATGGGTGACCTGGTGCAGGGGATATCCTTAAAGGAAAAAGGGGCAGAAAGTCACAGGGTCACAATACAACATCTTTGCTTACACTCTGACCGTGAGGAACGATCCCAGCGATGTCGAAACAGACCAAAACAGGGGATCGTGGAACAGGCCATTTCCAAAGCTGCCAGTTTGCGATAGAAGTTCCAACGTCCAAAGGAAAGGGCCCTGGCATTTTAGGAAACCCCGAATCAGCCTGCAACTGAAATGGGAATCACACAGTAACTCAGATTAATGTATTGTAATATTAGTCCACAATTATCACTCGGAGATAGGGTCAAGAAGTGTATAGTTGGTTATTCACGAGAAATGACTGATTTAAAAACAAAGAGCTCTAATGGAATTCAATAGTGCTTTTCAGTCATTCTGCTTGGCATCTCTATTACCTGAGATGATTCACAGTCCATTATGGGAGCTTCCATGCTAATAGAATGTCTATCTTCTGTAATACAGACACATCAGAGCACTAACTGGGAATCTGTCACAATGAATTTCATCTAGATTTCACTTCATCTCTTCATGGACTGTAAAATTTGCTCTTGTACAATGCCTAAATTTACTGTGGGTAATTGAGAGAGATCTATAGATGCAGCCACACTCGGTAAAAAGCAGTTTTCCAAAGATCTATTGTAAATTGTGCAGCTTTGCCTCAGCTGGGGAAAGATGATGGGGAGCTGAATCTTGCCTTTACTAATGAGATGTTTTGGTGAGTTCAGAAGGGAGAGGGGGGCAGATGCCTTAGGGGACTCTGCCACGTGGAAAAAGGAAAACAGGGGAGGCACCTATCTTTCATCCTCAGCAAAGCTTTGCAAAAGGGACAAAAAGAAGTTTGGACACAGGCTTCATTACCTTCTGTAGAAAGGATAAATCAGGGCTACGAGAGACACAATATTTTCCGAATCTGCTTGCATTTGCTTGGCAGAAAAAGAATGTCTCCTGCATGACCCAGCTTTCCAGCAGCTTGCATTTGCCTCTGCTTGCGGCTGCAGGTAGAACAAATTCCATCTCTCATTTGCTAAACCTTCTGTTTCACAGATTGTTAATCCTAACTAAAATATTTGGTATTAAGCTATCTGCATGAATTGTTGATAAAGAATTAAGATAACATTTGAGCTATTAAATATAATGTGTGCTCATATTTTTTCAACGGAGACTTGGGTTACTGCTCATAAAGTATACACACTAACCTCTTTTTTTTTTTTTTCAAACCATTTCTCTTTCTTTATTTTACTTATCCCCATCAAAAGCCAAACAGAATCACTGGGTGCCCTTAACAATCGTAGAGTTTAATAGTTGTTAGCCAATTAGAATTGTGATATATTCTATAGCTTTTTTCCTAAGCCAGGAACAGAATAATAGCATCATGCTTCACTGGCAGTGAAGTGAGCTGAGCCTTTACATTAGGAGAAAATCAGAATGGTATGACTGCAGTTCATTACCGAAATAGGTAAGTGATGAACTGTAAAGACAAAGGGCATTGTTAAATGAAATGTCATTATTAGAGGTGCTCATGTTTAACAAATGTACTGTAAGTTAATTCAGTAGTGTTTTCTATAAAGTTCCTCACTGCATGTTCGCTGCTCATTTTTACTGTGTCTGCATACCTAACATCTCCTTAAAAATGTATTAAAGGAAACAGTGTCAACCCCCAACCACAGGGAGTAATTAAACCTAGGTCGGAAACCTCTTCTGAGCTCAGGTAGAGTCACTTTGACTGAAGACCCTGACCAAATGCAATTGTGTTTTGGTTCCTAGATCTACATGCAATATGCCAGGATGTGTTTAAAAAAAAAAAAACACACACACACACACAATCATTTTGCGGAAGGACTGAGAAAAATGTTTTCAGCTTAAAGAGAAAAAAAAAAGCAATGAAACCCCTTTGGCATCTGTGCAAAACTGTTTGCTTGGCTCTGGAGGTGATAAAAATAATTTATGAAGCTCTACATTTTTAGCAAGAGGAAATGACCTCAGCTTTTAGCAATCTGATGCAGTTGGTGAAGCCTCTCTCTACTACTTTTATGGATTTCCTTGAGCTGCATATTCTGTGACCTGTATTTCAGATTTATTGGCAGATACATAAGACACATTAAGTAATATAAAATGCAGTGAATGCATCAAACAACTCAGCAGGGACCAGCTGACAACGGGCAGAGGCTGCCTCTTCGAAGAAGTTACTCGCAATCACCATTGAATACCTGTTTATGCATTTGTCTAACCAGGCTCGAATTTTTGTTTTAAATAAAGACATTGTTTCCAACAAGAGTGTCCGGCTGAACACATAATATAGCAGGTGGCGGGAAGAGGGTGTATGGACAACTCTAAAATCTAATCAAACCCTCTGATTTTGAGTGTGAACACTCTTGCTTCCAGTTTGGGGGGAAGCCTGACTTCCTCGTGGGAGAAAGCGGGCCCTCAGCATATTGTGTTCTGTTCTAGGCATTTTGGTGAGGGGGAGGCAGACTGGCCAATAATGTCTTTGGGTAAATACCTACCCTCCCTGATTAAGGGAAGAAAAGTATCTGGGGGAGACGTGTGTATTCAAGAAGGCCACACACTCAGCACTTGAAACGGAGCTAGCAGAAGGTTGGTAAAACCTTACATCCCCGACCCTGTTGTCAAAAACAGTCAGGGGCCCACGTGGCAAGTGGAAAGAGGACCAGTATGTCAGTGAAGAGGCCTGAGTTCTAGCTGGGCCAGCTATATCATCTTGGGCAACTCATACCCTCTCTCTGGAGTTCGCAATGTGACTCTTGGCATCCCTTCCAGCACCAAAACCCCTTGATTTTTGAACCATGAAGTCTTAAAGATTGATGTAAGAGAAATGAGATCGTAGGATCCAGGAACACCTCCACCAGGACTGAATCACTTGGGAAGATTTGGGCCCTGGCATCAACTCAAACAGAATAATGATGGACACGCGGTTTCATAGGGGGAGCTTCTCATTCACCTTCCTGTGCCTGTTACATTTTATCACTAACTACTACTTTTTAAGGTCCCCCCCTTCCAAAAAATCTCCTGGTTGCCTTCTATCCTATGATGGCCTCTCCATTCTTGGGAAGTATACTGTTCTTTGTTTTCACCACTTAATACTGCCCACAGAACAAGTAAGTAGAAACGTTAAAGGCACAAGTTCTGGAGTCAGATGGCCTGAGTTTAAGTCCTGGTTCTACCACCCTTTGCTGTGTAATCTTGACCTTGGGCAAGTCCCCTAACCTCTCTGGGCCTATTTTTCCTCTTCAGGAAAGCAGGAGTGACAATAAGAGTGTTCATTTAATGGATTATTGTGACGATGCAATGAGATCCAATTTGTAAAGCATTTAGCACAAAGCGTGATACAGAGGAAAATCCTCAATCTATATTAGCTCTGATTATTATTGACGCTATTATTATTACTCTGTTCATGGCTTTTCTTAACAAGAGAGCAATTCATTAGAGGCAGAGCCACCGCCGCACGTGTCATCTGCGTTCCCTACAGTGTTGGGTTCCCATTATGTTTTCAGAACATAAGTACTGATGGATAAAGCCGTGATAAGGTGGACAAAGAAGAATGAAACCTAGCAGTAATAAATAAAACTGTCTGTGCTCCTGTGGCACAAAGAGCAATTCTAAGAATGGCTACCATTATTAAACATGTACCTCATGCCAGACACTTCACAGAAGTTATTTCCAATCACTATTCTGCAAGATCTATGTAATTATCCTTGTTTCACAGAAACAAAAATGGAAGTTCAGGGGAGATGAGATAGAGTCACAAAGGAAACAACAGCAAAGTGAAGGAATGAGAGTCCGTCACAGGTCCATCAGCTGCCAATGTCCATTTATATCCTATAGCCCCTGCACCTGCAAGATTACTGACCAATCAGAAAGAATCCCAGCCTCTGCACATGCCCCATATCCATCTCCCACTGGTGAGTGGGGGGAAGAAATTAAGAGATGAGATAGCCATAGGAATCCTTAGTGCTGAGTCACAGAGCAAAATAAAGGATGGCCCACAGCAGAGACTCGGTCTTCGAAAATGCACAATACAAAAAGAAATGCAGATCAGGGTCATCTGGGGCTCCATTGTGGGTCACTATGGCATTAACCACCACCAGGATTCTCTTTGAACTCTAACAATAGTGGCTTAAAGACAAGAGGTGCTAAAGAATTAAGACACTGAATATGGATATTAAATCACAATCATATGTTGCCATGTTACTTAGAAATACAGTTATGCCTTACACTTACAAAACTCCTCTCCCCTAGCACTCCCAAGAATACCCATTGGCACCAAGGTAGGGGTCATGAGATTGGGGGGTTCACACTGGCAAAGTTGGGATGCAGCCTGAGAAGACAGGATTAGGAGAGGCAGCCAAGACCAGCCGTAAAATCCTGATTGGAAGTGCCGGTACAGGTTATGGCTTGGACTGGGGCCAGGAGAGAAACACGTGGTCCGTGCACGACATGTTGGGGGCCATATTGTCAGGAAGGACATGGTATTATGAATGTCTTTGTCTGATGGAAAAGATCTGGTCTCTCTAAGCAACCATTTGCAGCCCTGAATGTTGCCTACCCTCCAGAAATATCTCTTCCTAGACCTAAACTAGTGCCCTTGTTTATCCAAAGGCCAGGCAGAAATGCTTGGGATTATAAAACAGAGAGTAGAGGAATACGTTTGCCCGGGGTACATGTTCTTACAGTGCTTCCCAGCAAAGAAGCCCCAAGCTCTGCTAGCTAATTTAATCAGAGAGTTAAGGCAGGAGCCAGCTCTTGTAATTCCAAACTAAAATTAGACATTCACCTGAAAAATTCAGGTAACCAAAACAAAAACGAGGGGACGCTGTTTATTTAAATTACGAGGATAATTGCCTCAATTCTCCAATTCCCCTCACTCGGGTAGACTTGGCTTGAGTGTATCAGTATCCATGGTGATTCATCTAATAAGTAAACTGCATTAGCTCTGCTACTAGCAGAGAGGAAAGGAAAAGGTCTTGAAATCTATCTTTCGTGGCTTCCTTCCAGAGCAAGGGGTTTCATTATATCCTGAAGACATAGGCAGTTCAAAGAGATCTGAAATATGGAATGAGAAGGAGGAGGAGAAGTTTGGACTTCTACACTTGCTTTTTAGTTTTGTTTTTATATATGAGAATCAGGCACTGGAAACAGAGACTCTAGGGAAAGGCTTTATTCTTCTGGTCCAGGATTTTGTTTTGGTGTTGATATCTTTCGAAGAGACACGTGGAAGCTTTCACATTTCCCCTCATGTACATAATTTTAAATAAGTATGACAGGAGTTTCTTTAAAAAAAAAAATACACATACGTGATTTTCTATTCCATGGCTGGAATGAAACTTGATGGAACAAATGCGTAATGGTACCTGTTTAATAAATCCACACAGTGTGGAATAAAATAGAAATCATCCTAAAAGGGCACCACAATTTCCCTGCAACAGCAGAACGATATTTGCTTGGGATCCATCTACTTTTGAAAACTGTTTTATGATTACAAGCATGTAAGCCATTCTAATTATTACTGTAAATAATTAATCATTTCCTTTACAATCACTTATTAATTAGCTGTCATAACACTGTTGTGAGTTAGGCGGAAGACAAGGATTCGATATTCAGTTATTAACAGCTAATTAAAATATTCATTGTTTTCCATATATTGTTTATAGCTTTGCTTCCCTCCTCACCCTTGATTGCAGAATTTCTCAAACCAGGGACAATGTCCTCCATTTGCTTAGCGATATCGCCATCTGTTGTCAGGAAGTGGAAAACATGCTCTTCGGGTTCTTTGGCGGAAACAATAGCTTAATCCTCCCTTCAGCTTTTATTTGGAATCAAAAAAGTTTGGTGCACACTGTTCTCTCCTGAAATGTTTTCCTTCACTTTAAGGTATTCTGCTGACTACTTCCAATAACATTATCTAAGCAGTAAACTAAGCGAGCCCATTAACAAATTGTGGTGAAATATTCAAATTACAGCCGTATCAGTAAAGAGAGGAAATCAGCTACCTGATGTGGTTAACATCAAGTCAAAAGAGGGGGAAATTTAAAATTGATCTCCACGTATCATACAGATTCACTCCACACTAGTTCATCTGTATAATGGAAGTTCACATTTGTGGAGGGATTGCTGAATATCAAGCCCTGTTCATCCTGCAATCAGTCTAGGGATGGAGACATTGTTATTGTGCCCAGTTCACAAACAAGGAAACAGAGGCACTGAGAGTCAAATAATTTGCTGATGCAGGGTCAGCTACATAATTTGTGGGGCCCAGTGCAAAATGAAAATGTGGAATCTCTCGTTTCAACAGCAAGAGAAAAATGCCATTAACGGTACTGAAATACAAATACAAGAGAGGCTTTTGCCTCTCTTCCTCAGTCTGTCCCCACTTTGCTATGAATTCTTATTTGCTATTTTACATCATCCTAAGCAAAGAAAATGTTATCTTTAGGTTATAAGTATGGATTGGATCATTTATTTTTATATTGTGCAATTTATCAGTTTTAAAGGCAAACATAAGAACATTTAACTCATGCAAAATCACTGAAATTATGCAGTGTGTTATTTTGTAGCTTCTATATGTGTCTTGCTCTTCCCAGAACAGCAGAAACCCTGCACAAAATTAACTCAGGCGCTTTTACTTCACCTGAGAAGTGCACATTCTACCAACACTCTCTACCTTTGGCTTGCTAGATGAGTAAGGAAGGACTGAAAGGAAAAGGAATTATGGTTCTTTTTCCTTCCATGCCATGATTGGCAGCACAGACGGGGGGGGCTAATACAGAGAAATAATATATAGCAGGACAAGGTAGGGTTCCCGTCCATTCACCTATCTTAGAATGCCACTGCCTTCTCTCTGCATTCAGAACAAGTCCAAGTGCAAACAGAAAGTCAGTCACAGACATAATGGGTTTACCTGGTATGCACTTTGGGTCTCACTGATCTCACGGATATTGTGGGCCCACCAGAACTCTGCGCTCCTGGGGCCATTGCAAAACACTAGAGGGGCAGAAGCTGGCGAGGAGCAGTGGACACTGACACTGCACTCATCTCTACTCACGTGCGTGCTCCGACAATGTCTTGTCGGGCTTCACCTGTTAAACTTAAGCTCAAAGATAGAATGATCCAGAATCTCAGGACAGTGACAGCACAACATAAAACCCAGTGCAAGGCTCTCTGCACGTGGCATCCCGTGAGACTGTGGAGAGCACACCCCCACAAATCCCACCCCGAGGTGATGGCCAAATGCAGAACCCAGGCAGTCTGAATTCAGAGCTCCTGCTCTCAACCATCATGCTCTACCGCCCTCAGACTGTGCCCAGAGGCACCTTTACAAGGTTCTACTTTATGTATCCATTATTCATAGAATTAAAATAAAGATTATAGTAGCTGTAGGGCCTTGGGAGTCCAGCCTCCTCATTTTACAGACACAGATAAGGGGCCTAAAGAGCCAGGATGACAGCCCTGGGCAATCAAACTGTCGGAATGAATGCAACGGTCCTTCCTTCCCCTCTCCAGCCCTTCCCTGGCCCACTTCTCTTTTGTTGACCCACTCCTCCTCTCTGATGCCATGGCAACCCTGCCTGTGGAGCCCCTTTGGTTCGGGCAAGACAAACTCCCACCCCTTCTATCAGGGCCCAGAGAAGAGCTCACAGGCAGGTCTGGCAAAGCCACATACTCCCAAGAACCTTGCTACGGCTGTGGGGATGAGAGATACCCTCCTTCCTCCACAATATATGCCCAGGATATTGAGACGGGCAGACCATGGGATCCTGGAGCATCCAGTCGCTAACTTGTCGCTATGTAGACAGTGGCCATGTGAGACCAAGGACGCTGTGGAGGAAGACAGAGCGGAGAGATGCAGAGAGAAATAAGTGTCCATGCAGGCATCGCTTTGGAGCACCTTGGTTGAGCCCTCAATTACATAAATGAGCCCCTTTCAGCCCTAAGCAAATGTGAACCAAGATTCTATTTCCTGCAACAAGGAGTCTCGCCCTAACACAAATGAAGGTAGAGATTTGAGAATTGCCTGTGTAGACATGGTCATTGAAACCATGGTTAGGGTGTAGTGAAAAGAGGAGCAAAGATAAAGCTCTAAAGAATGTCAAGGAAAGAGAGAGGAAAGGAGAAGCCAGCAAAGAGGACAGAGGGAGCCATCAGGGAGTTTTCAGGAGGCCCAGAACAGAATAGAATGTCCACCAGGCCGCAGTAGGCAGTGGCTATGGGCAGCACTGGGTACTACAGAATATTTAAGCAAGATGAGGACTAGAAAGAGTCTCCTGATCTGGGAATTGGAGGTTAGTGGAAACTCGTGCAAGAGTTCCCTGGGTGGTGGGAAACAAGGCTGGGGCCTGGGTACGAAGAGTAAATGGAAAAATCTTGTGTTTAAAATAGTAGGCTGAATATACATATTGATCACTACTTCTTGCCAAGACACAACTGAAATGATAAGAAAATAATAATTAAGTTTAACTGACAAGGATAATGAGAACAAGAGAAACCACAGTGGATGAAAATTGGCACTTGCAAACAAAAAAAGGTCACAAAATTTTGGAAGTAGGAAAACAAATGGAGGACTAGTCTCTGGCTTTACAAAAGGGAGGGAGGAAGACAACTCAGAGCCCTCTTGGGGTAATGGTGAGAGTGATTTGCCACTGAGAACCTCCAAACCCCAGAGCGAAGGGGCCAGGTAGTCAGAAGAACAGGAGGAAAAGGCTCCAGGCTGACAAAGGGAAGACCATCTGTAGCCTGTTAGAGGAACTGGACACACCCCTAATCTCCCACCTTTGTCTGTTATAGTTGGGTCACTAACCCGCTGATGGCCACAAGAAATCAGAGAACCATTCTCCAGAAACATTGAAAGGACCAGAATCTTGACTCTGGAGCCTGTAGCAGAGTGGGGTCATGGATGAAGCTCTGCCCCAAATTGAGAGATTAGGGGAATGGCTCTCGGGTCGTGCTATGGGCTATAGCCCTTCCTGTCCCCTGCGTTTTTCCAGAACACCACAGTCAGGAATATATGCCCAAGCAAGACATTGAACTAGCTTCTCTGCAGAAACAACGCAGAGGACAAACAATGTTGATTTGTATCGTGGCCCTTCAGCTAAGTGGGAGATATATTTAGCAGAATCCCCTTCCCTGTGTGGTTCTGGGTTAGGACAAGAGAAATCTGTGTGAAGTTTGGAAAAAGGAAGGAGGGAAGCAGGCTCCATTGTATTCTCAGTGTCGGTCTAGGGTGCTAGGTGTCACCACAGTCCCATCCCTACCCATTTTCCAGTTCACAAAGGAAATTTAGGAGATGAAGGAAATGCTCACAGCAAAGTTGCCTGGAAGAATCCAGTTGTTGGAGCGTGGGCAGTGTGGCTGGTACAAACTCAACAATGGATCAGAGTCTGGCATTGGAGCCACTGGTCAATTGCACTCATTGTACTGGGAAATCCGAGAGGCACATTCTCAAAGGTGCCACAAAGGTGTCATCAGCCAATAGGGGATTAGGGAGACTTGTGATTTTCCTTCTTCCTAATCTCTGTATTTGATTCCTGGGGCTACCATAATGAAGTACAACAAACGAGATGGCTTAAAACAAGGCAAATTCATTGCCTCACAGTCCTGGAGGCTAGAAGATCAAGGTGTCAGCAAGGACATGTTCCCTTTGTAACCTGCAGGGGAATCCTTCCTTGACACTTCCCAGCTTCTGGTTTGCTGGCAGTCTGTGGCATTTCCTCACATACATCTGCATAATTGTAAGTGGCTGGGTCTGTGGATCTGTTTTAACATCAGCTTCACTTCTTTATGTTTCAGGTCCTGATTTTTTATCCATAAAATGAAAGGCATTGTCTTTACTAATAAAAGGGATTAACACCAATACCAATAATTTTTTTTAAGTCCATTTTTTGCCACAAAAATTCTGGGTCCCTTGTCTTTGCCAGGCACTGTGCAAGGCCCAAGGACATTCCAATCAACAACACAGGCACATCTTCTGTAGTTTCATGAAGTTCACAGAGAACAGAGTTACATATATTGGGAGTTAAGAAGTTGTGGTACTTCATACAGTGGAATATTATAGCAGTAACAGTAAAATGCTCTAAACACAGCAAGCTGGGTCCACCTCACAGTGACAATGGTGAGCATCTATAGGAAGTTCAAAAACAGAAAAACTAGCCTATGAAGATAAAGGTTAGAAGAGAGAATCATCTATGAGGAGGGAGGGAAGGCACAGCCTTCTGGGATGTTGGCCATGTTTTATAGTCGAATCTGGGTGGCGGTTCCTTGGATTTATACACCCGTAAACATTCTTCAAGATTCGGCACTTTACTGAATGTATGTCATACCCCAGTACCACGTTAACAAGTATCCCCACATAGAATTAACATTTGCTAAAAATGTTAGCAAGAAAATCTAGTGTTCCACAGAGGACCTGATCTGGGAAGAGGGGGTGTGTGTAGGGTGGTTTCTTCAGGGAAGTCAGGAGAAGCTTCCAAGAGGGGTCCCCAAAGGTGAGCCTGCAGTGGGTGTTGAGAACAGCTGGACCTCTGGGAGATCTGCGGCCAGAGGCCTGGGGCACAGGGAGCAAGAAGAGGGAGTGGTGTGGGGCGGGTGTGTGGAGGTGGGCTTGAGCCTGGGGCGGCAGCCACAGGGAGCCTATGTTAAGGTCACAGCACTGAGACCTATGGAGGCTTTCAAGGAGGAAACATACCGCACATTACTTAGAAGAGAGTGGAGGTTCCATTTGGGTACTTTTCCTCCTGGCTGGTTGATAACTGAGGGTCTCTCCATAACAATACTTAACTTTCCCATTTGCCTTAAGGGGAGCCAGTTATTTAATAAAGATCACAACTCGCTTCCTTACTTTTCCTGCCCATCCTGCTCAAGACAGCGGTGCCAACTAAGTCAGTCTCTGACATACACACAGAATCAAGCACAGACAGCCTTCTCCCACATAGAAGGTCTGGGGATGCACTACACCTCAATATACAGACCAATATGCAAGACCTTTTTGCATTACCAGCCAGCCTGGTCTACTAGTGAGCCATTGCTCAAATAGGCTTCCACGGGAACACCAGTGCTCCACAGAGCACCGGTTGGTACCTATAGTTGAACACGACTAAGAAACAAGAAGTGTTGGTGTGGAGGAAAAGGAACCCTCATCCTCTGCTGGCGGAAACGCAAATGGGTGCAGGCACTATGGAAAACAGAATGGCGGTTCCGCAAAAAATTAAAAGTAGAATTAGCATATGAGCTGGTAGTTCTGCTATTGGGTATTTACCCAAAGAAAACAAAATCATTAATTTGGAAAGATACATGCACCCCTCTGTTAACTGCAGCATTATTTACAATAGCCAACTATAGAGGCAGGCCAAGTGTCTATCAATAGAAAAATGGATAAAGAAGAGGAGGTACGGGGCGCCTGGGTGGCTCAGTGGGTTGGACCTCTGCCTTCAGCTTGGGTCATGATCCCAGCGTCCTGGGATCGAGCCCCAGATCGAGCTCTCTGCTCGGCGGCAGGCTGCTTCCTCCTCTCTCTCTGCCTATTTGTGATCTCTGTCTGCCAAATAAATAAATTTTTTAAAAAAGAAGAAGAAGAGGTATATGTGTGTGTGTGTGTGTGTGTGTGTGTGTGTGTGTATACAATGCAATATTACTCAGCCACAAAAAAAGAAATCTTGCCATTTGCAACAACATGGATGGATCAAGAGGGTATCAAAGTGTTGAATTGGGGCACCTGGGTGGCTCCGTGGGTTAAAGCCTTTGCCTTCAGCTCAGGTCATGATCCCAGGGTCCTGGGATTGAGCCCTATATCAGGCTCTCTGCTCAGCAGGGAGCCTGCTTCCTCCTCTCTCTCTCTCTCTCTGCCTGACTCTCTGCCCATTTATGAGCTCTGTCTGTCAAGTAAATTTTTAAAAAGTGTTGAGTCACTCTGTCGTACACCTGAAACTACTACAACACTGTACGTTAACTACCCTAGAATTTTAAAAAATCAAGAAATGTAACAAAGATGTCCACTTGTACATATGAAAAAATAAATACATTTGACTGGATACCTTTTAAAAGATGCTTGTGGAATATTTGGTCAATGTTGTACAGTTGTTCTATGGCAGGACTTTCCAAGGGGTTTCTTAGGTTAATGTTATGATCCCCTAACAGGAAAACTATGTGCAACATTTCCGAACTTGTTTGAGCTGTGCAACCCTTTCATGGGATGAACCGTAGGAGCAATTCAAGGTCTATTCAGTGGAACACACTGTGGAAAGTGGAGATCTGAAGTCTGACAGTACAGTGGTCAGATACTTTTCACTGGTTAGGGATTTACGGCATGGTGACAGACGACGATCTCCTTCAACTTAATTAGTTTTAGAATAAGTGATGGAAAACTGAGGTGGTTGTTTTATTCTCCTCTTTCACCAAGTTTTCTTTCTTTCTTCATCTGCTCATCTTCTGCATTTGTTCTTGGGAAGCTCATTTGTCTCCACTGGGCTGTAGATTATTTTCTTCTCTGGTAATCTTAAATACCTGAAAGGCTTCTCTAAGCCCTTATATCATTTGCAAGAAGCCTTATTACTTTTTAACCCCTTTCAGAAATTATCAGAAAGGGACCCGAGCTCAGATCCCCAACCTAATGATCACTATTGACACGTGAAATAATGCTTTTCATATCTCAAGTCCAAAATCATGTTATCTGTTGTAGGCAATTTTAGCCAAACAGATAGCAAGAACCCTAGAAATGTTAATTCTGCTGCATCTGACATATTGAGAATTTTTGGTATTCAACCCAGGCTTTGCATCTTCTTTGCAATTTTCAAAATGCACAGCCTCACACTCTCTTTCAAAGGCCCTGGTATTATCCAGAAGCAATTACGAAGAAAAACGAAATTACCTTTCGTCATTCTATCTATTCAGGGCCTTGGAAATGCAGACTGACAATGAGCTGACAATTATTTGCAATCCACTTTCAGTTAATTTCACCATAAATTGAGTCTGAGGACTGCTGACAAATAAAATATATTATTCATCTGAAAACATTCTCTTTGGGGCTCCAGATCTCCAATCTATTTCATTAGTGATCACGATCAAACTAAGTTGAGGATTGATTTATGCAATAGTTATCCCGCTGCAATAATTAATTAGGAAAATAATAGTTTGGTGGAGCTTTGAAAAGGAGCAGTTTCTAAGGCCTTTTGATAAAATAGAAAACTTTTAAAATAATTATGAGGCAGCATCCCTAAGGGAGTAGATATGCCTTGCCCTTGCCTCTAACCACAAGTCACTAGACTTAAATCATTGTCGGGGATAAGCTCCTTGAATCTCAATTCGTTTCATCTAACAATTTTCTAGTATGTGCTACACGCCAGGCACTGTATGCTAAGTCTGTGAGTATTACAGAAATGGAACATCCTCCATGAGTACACATGGGCAAGTAACCATGTAAGGTATTAACGGTCCTAATAAATGCTTATAATAGACATAATAGCAAAGGGCTTTTGCAGCCATAGAGGCTCCAGGGATTAATTCTGCCTGAATCATTGGGAAATGCTTCATGGGAGAAAGTGGCACTGGAACTGGTCCTAGGACAATGGGTACACTTTCAACTGGTGGGGGGGGGTGGTGATGAGGGGCTGTGGGCTGGAGGAAATGCAAGAGTGATACCAGGCAGACAGGAGTATGAACAATTGCAAAGCACGAGGATGGTTCTAGGTGGATTTGAGAAGAGGTAAGAAATCTAGGGTAGCATGTTTAGATCAAATCGTGAAAGGGAAACCAAGTGCACAGACTATTTGTACTAAGTCGGTTTTTAAACTGGGGGCTCTGCTGGTTAAATGATACACCTGGTGACAGTGTCATGAAGGAGTACTGGAAGGTACACTCATTGTTCGGAAGAGAGCCAATAAAGCACCGTGGGAGAGGAAAATAAGGATGCAAGAAGGAAACTGGGAATCATTCATCCATCCCCTAGAAGTCAAGCCATGTTGAAGTCAGAGGTTGGAAGGATCTCATAGGTGCTGAGGTCATGGAGGTTGTGAGCAAGAGATGGTGAGGAAAATAAATTATGAGTTTAGTGTTAGAGTCTCAAGGAGGATGAGGGTGTCTTAGAAAATGATCGAGGAGGAGGATGTTTCTTCTCTCTTTGGTTCATGCATTCATTCAAAAACCTGTCTTTGAAAACCTACTCCTCTAGGCACTAGGAGTACAGACACCAGAAAGACATTAAGTCACCAACTTTGATCAAAAGGAGACTCACTGTCTTTGGGCAGGAGAAGAACTCAAGAGTAGTTAACAGAACCATAAAGCGGAAAGCCATGGGATTCAAAACAACGCGAGTGTACAGGTCAACAGGACCATGTACAGAAATGGGGGGAAATGTTGCTCCAACTCAAGCTTTGTGTCTAAGCAAAAGACAAGACTGGGATATGGTAAACAATAGGTAGAAAATCCTTTAGAGGACATATCTATCTGTATTTTATTTCTCAAAGGTAGGTCTTATGTCTACTAATCTGCACAGAAAGCTGGGAACTGTAGAAATTGACAGGGCGCAATTTTATATCTGAGAGATTCTAGAAGGGGTGCAGGGGAGAATGAAAATTGCATAGACAACTAGCAAGTCCATTTGCATATTTAAATATATTTTTATTCTATCCTCCTGGTTGATAAAAATCTTACCAGAGAATAGAAATCTAGATTAACAGGAACTTTTTTTAGAATTTTGAATGCATCGTTCCACTGTGTTCTGGCTTCCTGTGCTACTCGAGAAATTATGCCATTTTTTTTTTTTTCTCCCCAATTTATTTATTTTCAGAAAAACAGTATTCATTATTTGTTCACCACACCCAGTGCTCCATGCAAGCTGTGCCCTCTATAATACCCACCACCTGGTACCCCCAACCTCCCACCCCCCCGCCACTTCAAACCCCTCAGACTGTTTTTCAGAGTCCATAGTCTCTCATGGTTCACCTCCCCTTCCAATTTACCCAAATTCCCTACTACTCTCTAACGCCCCTTGTCCTCCATGCTATTGGTTATGCTCCACAAATGAGTGAAACCATATGATAATTGACTCTCTCTGCTTGACTGATTTCACTCAGCATAATCTCTTCCAGTCCCGTCCATGTTGCTACAAAAGTTGGATATTCGTCCTTTCTGATGGAGGCATAATACTCCATAGTGTATATGGACCACATCTTCCTTATCCATTCATCCGTTGAAGGGCATCTTGGTTCTTTCCATAGTTTGGCGACTGTGGTCATTGCTGCTATAAACATTGGGGTACAGATGGCCCTTCTTTTCACGACATCTGTATCTTTGGGGTAAATACCCAGGAGTGCAATTGCAGGGTCGTAGGGAAGCTCTATTTTTAATTTCTTGAGGAATCTCCACACTGTTCTCCAAAGAGGCTGCACCAACTTGCATTCCCACCAACAGTGTAAGAGGGTTCCCCTTTCTCCACATCCTCTCCAACACATGTTGTTTCCTGTTTTGTTAATTTTGGCCATTCTAACTGGTGTAAGGTGATATCTCAATGTGGTTTTAATTTGAATCTCCCTGAGGGCTAATGATGATGAGCATTTTTTCATGTGTCTGATAGCCATTTGTATTTCTTGATTGGAGAAGTGTCTGTTCATATCTTCTGCCCATTTTTTGATGTGTTTGTCTGTTTCGTGTGGGTTGAGTTTGAGGAGTTCATTATAGATCCTGGATATCAACCTTTTGTCTGTACTGTCATTTGCAAATATCTTCTCCCATTCCGTGGGTTGCCTCTTTGTTTTTTTGACTGTTTCCTTTGCTGTGCAGAAGCTTTTGATTTTGATGAAGTCCCAGAAGTCTATTTTCGCTTTTGTTTCCTTTGCCTTTGGAGACGTATCTTGAAAGAAGTTGCTGTGGCTGATATCGAAGAGATTACTGCCTATGTTCTCCTCTAAGATTCTGATAGATTCCTGTCTCACGTTGAGGTCTTTTATCCATTTTGAGTTGATCTTTGTGTACGGTGTAAGAGAATGGTCGAGTTTCATTCTTCTACATATAGCTGTCCAGCTTTCCCAGCACCATTTATTGAAGAGACTGTCTTTTTTCCACTGTATATTTTTTCCTGTTTTGTCGAAGATTAATTGACCATAGAGTTGAGGGTCCATATCAGGGCTCTCTACTCTGTTCCACTGGTCTATGTGTCTGTTTTTATGCCAGTACCATGCTGTCTTGGTGATCACAGCTTTGTAATAAAGCTTGAAATCAGGTAAGGTGATGCCGCCAGCTTTATTTTTGTTTTTCAACGTTTCCTTAGCGATTCGGGGTCTCTTCTGATTCCATACAAATTTTTGGATTATTTGCTCCAGCTCTTTGAAGAATGCCGGTGGAATTTTGATCGGAATGGCATTAAAAGTATAGATTGCTCTAGGCAGTATAGACATTTTAACGATGTTTATTCTTCCGATCCAAGAGCATGGAATGGTCTTCCATCTTTTTGTGTCTGAAATTATGCCATTCTGATCCTCATTTCTTTGTTACATGACCTGGTCTTTCTCTCTGTAAGTTCTCAGCATCTTCTCCTTATCTTTAGTGTCCTGAAATGTTGCTATAATATGTGTGGGTATGGATCCTTTCTCCACTTATTATACATGGTACCTGGAAAGCCTTTTCAATCTGGACACTCCTTTATTATTGCTTTGGAAATTCCCTCTTCTGTTGTCTTCTGTTATGATGTCTGATCTCCCAGATATTTCCAAGGCTTTGTCTTCCAGCTCTTCTATCAGATTTTTAATTTCAGCTATCATTTTTCTCAAATTTCCAAGAGCTCTTTTTAAATATTCTAATGATTACTAGTTATAATCTGTAATTATCTAGAATTATAATTATGTAATTAAGGTACGCCAGGATGTTAAATGAGTCTTTTCAAATAAATTTGGAGTTCTGGCAAAGGCTCAAAGCCCAGAATGTAATGCACTCCCATATTCCAAAGGAAGACGCCAGATCATTCATATAGGACTTACTATAAGACAATAAAACAAATTCTATTCCTCTGTCCTACCTCACCTCCTGTCTCTATCCCATATAAGAAAATAATACAGACATACATATATAAGCAAACAACTTTATTCTCTTTGTTCAGAGTGGGAATTATTTTTGACGAGTTACTTGTTTGGGAGTGAGTATTTAAAATAGGTCTTTCTTTTCATCTCTTTAGCCAAGCAAGGGTCATGAACATACTCAAAACTCTGGGGGGACCTGTCACAGATGGAGACCAATGTCTCAACCATCAGCCAGCTTCTGCTGAGCTGCAGAAGCCTATGGGCCTGCTCTGTGTTGCAGCCTAGGAAAAGGGTGGGGGAAAGAGTGTCCTTGGGAGAACTAGACACATGTCCTCTGGACTGAGGGTTATCATGTGTGTGGGGGACAGGAGCATTAGTGCCTTCTATTCACCTGAGGCTGCCTGGGGACGTCTGAGTAGAACAAAGAAAGGAAC
Source organism: Neogale vison (assembly GCF_020171115.1). NCBI lineage: Eukaryota > Metazoa > Chordata > Mammalia > Carnivora > Mustelidae > Neogale > Neogale vison. The sequence continues at coordinate 102,608,546 of NC_058093.1, read as the reverse complement.
AGAGTGGAATGGCCTAAACTTCCATAGTTAGATTAGATTAGACAGAGACTAGTTAGATTAGACAGAGATTCCTAAGTTTCTCCCCAGAACTAAGTAGGAACCAGCAAAGGAAGCGTGAGCTTGAAAGGATCCTACCCAAGAGTTCTACACCAACAGAGTGGGTCTGCACCAGGAATACATGGGGGGAGAATTAAGGCGACATCATGAGATGTCAGGTGCATGGTGCTTCACCTAGTGAAGTGTGAGGAGAACAGGGCAAGGTCAAAAAACACAAGGTAATAGGCAAAAATCCTCTCCTGCCCCAAGGAAAAGGGTCAGCTTTGGGGCACATGCTGCACAGAGTCATCAACATCAAATACAATAACTCAATCAAATACAATTTTCCTTTTCTCTCCTAATGGGAGGGTCAGAGGCATAAGTTAGTAAGTGGGGCAAGAACAGGGGGTAGAGAGAGATAAAAGCACAGATCTTAAACCCCTACTCACATTTCGCAAAATTCAAGGTTGGATCCAAGCTAGGAAAGGGGAGAAGGTATGAACTGGATGAAAGATTGAAGATCAGACTTGATGGGACTCTTTAATATCTGAAGAAGAGAATATTTTCATCTGCAAAAGTACCCAGAAGAGCCTTAGAATCTGCACAAGATATCATCCAGGTATGGGGGAAAGGGCACCTAGCAGAACAACTTTAAAGAAGATGGATTTGGGGGGGGGGGATGTCCTGGGTGGTTCAAGTCCGTTAAGTGGCTGCCTTTGGCTCAGGTCATGATCCCAGGGTCCTGGGATTGAGCTCCGCATTGGGCTCCCCACTCAGCAGAGAGTCTGTTCTCCTCCCTCTCCCACTCCATCTGCTTGTATTCCCTCTCTCTTTGTCTCTCTCTCTGTCAAATATCTTTAAAAAAAGGGGGTGGGAGAAGAAGAAGAAGATGGATGGGAAGAAAACCCAGTTGTATCCTGATTGCACCTTATCAAGTGTAACCCATTAAAATCAACTGGTTATAATAGCATTTTCATTTCCCTTTCCATTCTCATGGTCTTTGTAGTATCATACTTTTGCCACCCTTTTATTTGGATTTCAAAAGAAACAAGACAAACACATGTGTTCAGTCCCTTTATAACCACAAGTCAATACAACTATACATTTCTTTGCATCTATAGCTTTTTTCCCAGGAAAGACTAAATTGGCCTACTGATACTCAAAATGAGAGGTCGACAGCAGGAAATTCCCAAATTTCCACTTAAATGTTGAGCATATTCCACTTAGATAAGCTTATGTAAGAAAAGAATTGTAACTTGTAGCCACCATTGAACTTTCTCTGAAAGGATAATCATTGCCTGTCACATCTGCCATCTGGTGGCCACTCTGATAAACACATTATGCTAATATCCCCACCCTCCGTCTCATCCATTCACCCACCAGGCTGTCATCCATCCATCCATCCATCCATCCATTACCTATCCATCCATCCAACCATCCATCCACTCATCCATTCATGGTGCACTTGTTGCAGATAAATAGAACACACACAGTCTTGTCCTTCTTTGAGGAGCTGACAATCTATGGGGGAAAATTGTGAGAGATTTGTAAGAGCTCAGGCTCTAAGGCTGAAGTGTATGTCTTCAGTCTCTTTTTTTCGATTGGATTCTTCCCTGTGATTTAATGAAAGATACTTAACTCTTTGCCATCTTAAAAGAAAGTCAAGGAAACAAACCCTCCATCAATCATGCTATGCCTCACCATCTTCTTACCATAGTCAAGCTTTTCCAAAGAGGAGTCAACACCCTCCATCCCCTCTTTCTTGCCTCTAAGTCACTTTAGTGCTTGTTTCTCCTTATTTCATTTTTAGCATATTTTGATTATAAAATAATTTATATATGCAGAAATAAAGACAATGTAATAATTACCCATCTGTCATATTCTCTATCAAATATTGTCATTACACTGCATTTGCCTCAGATCTTCTCTCCCCTAAAAGTAAAACATTATAGAGTTGATGCCCTCCTTTCTGTTCCTGCTCCTCCTCCAATCCCTCCAGAGAAAACCACAATCATGAATATAATTCTCATGCACGTTTTCACACTTCTATTACACATTTCTGTATACATAAGCATTGAATATTATTTGGAGTGTTTGTAAACTTAGCTAATCATTATGAATGCTGTTTTCTTAAAAATTCAACTGTATATTTTTCCTAGTTATCATGTAATATTCAAACATGTAACTCTAGCTCATTTTCACTACTGTGTATTAACCCACGGAGATATCACAAATCATACATCCATTCTTTTTTTTAAATTTTTTTCAATTGTATTTATTTATTTGACAGAGAGAGAGATCACAAGTAGGCAGAGGGAAAGATGGAAGCAGGCTCCCTGCTGAGCAGAGAGCCCGATGCGGGGCTGGATCCCAGGACCTTGAGATCATGACCTGAGCAGAAGGCAGAGGCTTAACCCATTGAGCTACCCAGGCACCCCTCATACATTCATTCTTTTGATGAATATCAGGTCATGTTAAGTACTTTTCTATCTCATACCATACTTGCCATGGACAGTGTCACACACATCTCTTTACTCACATGGGCAGTTCTTGAGAAGAGGACTCTCTATCCTTTCCCCCATTCTAAAAAGTGAGGAAGAATATCTCCAGGAATTCTCTCCACTGAGGGTCTTCACTGGCCCATCACATCCTCTGCTGGCAACAGGATATGTTGCTATGCCAAGCACTGGACTCGGTCCTCTATCTACACAACCCGAAAACAGAAGTGAATCACCTTCCAAGTTGATCCTACTTGTAATGAGTCCACTTCTGAGGATCAAGAACAGCAACAGATTTTTTTTCTGCCATGAATGGAATTCAGATTTCTTTTCCTCTTAGTTTTACTGTTATTAAAGGATGATGCAATGGTTCATATAAATGCTTGTTAGGGGGCGCCTGGGTGGCTCAGTGGGTTAAGCCTCTGCCTTTGGCTCAGGTCATGATCCCAGGGTCCTGGGATTGAGCCCCGCATCGGGCTCTCTGCTCAGCGCGGAGTCTGCTTCCCCCCTCTCTCTCTGCCTGCCTCTCTGCCTACTTGCGATCTCTCTCTCTCTCTGTCAAATAAATAAATAAAATCTTAAAAAAAAATGCTTGTTAGGATTATAATTTTTAGGGTGATGTTTTAGAACTTTAGATTACCTAAATGCAATCTTATAAATTAGTGATGTCTGTGTTATCCTATTTGTGGGTAGAGTAATTTTGCTGTTGCTAACAAGCCCAACAAAATAACCCAGAACCAGGGCAGCAGCTCTTGTCTTTATTGAGACACGTGAAGGGTCTTAGGATAACATTTTAGAAATTCACAATATATGTGTGAATCTTAAAAGTTCATTACTTCCATCTTATTTGGTTTCAAGATAATGAAAGCATAACATAGCTTTATTGCTAGTTAAGAAGTCCATTGATCCAGAAAAACAGTATCCTTTGTCCTCTCTTCTAAAGTGATTTTGGGTTTTCTCTCATTTAGTTTGCCATGGAAGCTTGACAGAACTGTAATTCCTAGGACAATGTTATATAAATGCACTTTATTTAGCAGTTAATTTCCTGAGTGCATTGTTTTCTTTTTTTCCATTTCCACACAGGGTCAGGGTTGGATTTTTGGTTGCAGCTATTTACCAAGTCCCCATAACATGAAGAGTAGTAGCAATTTTACATAAGCAGCCTTGCCACTGGGGATGTTTGAAACTCAAAGTCCATTTCTACAGACCAAGGGCTGAATTGATTCCAGTGATAAGACTAAATTGTTATCAAACAATTTTTCTTAAGCCATCTGACTGGTGCTTCAGTGAGATCCAAACCCCTTCTTTTATTTTTAAGATTTTACTTATTTGAGAGAGAGAAAATGAGCACGAGCAGGAAGGTAGGGCAGAGGGAGAGGGAGAAGTAGACCCCCTACCAAGCAGGGAGCCCCATGTGCGGCTCAATCCTAGGACCCTGGGATCATGACCTGAGCCAAAGGCAGATACTTAACCAACTGAACCACCCAGTCGCCCCTATCTAAACCCCTTCTGATGGTCCAACAGGTCTGCCTGATCTGGGCCTCACAGTCTCACCAACCACCTTGAGTCATCTGTGCTCCAGCCCCTCAGGTACTCAGAACTCCCCTGCTTGGCCATTCAGGTTCCTCAGCCTGAAATGCTTTTCCCTACTCTGTGTCTAACTCTTGCTCAACTCCAGGTTTCCAACGCCATGTCCTTGGAGAAACTTTGAATGACTTTTCACTCAAAATCATACCTCCTGTTCCTCTTTTTCATCCTACCTTTCAACTTGTCATTAAGAGCACTGACTTCAACATGCAAACATATAATTGTTGATATGATTATTTGTTGACTGTGCACGTTCATCCCACAACTCCACATTGTTCGTTTTCTGTATCCAGTGTTTGCCATGTGGGGATGCTGGGGGGGGCGGTATAGCATTTGGAGGGACAATTCTTCCTTGTGCCATGTCTATGTCAGGTTTGCTAAGTGACCACACTTAGCAAACAACTCCAAATCTTCAGTGCTCAGAACAACCATTGATATACTGCTCACGGGGCTGGCTGGATTGAGCTGGGCTGGGTTTCAGGTCCCCTCCCTCCTCTCATGTCTGTTTCTCAGCCAGAGGCCCAGGCGGGGAGCAGTGGCTGCCTGGGTAGGTTCTCATGATGGGTGGAATGAGCATGAGAGAGTGATGGAAACACAGAAGGGTTCTTGCCCCGCAGCCCAAACTGACACAATCCCAGAGCTTCCCACACTCCTCTGGCCAAAGCAATTCTTATGACCCAAAGTTAATGCAGGACCCTTGCCATCCATAACATCTGGGTGCTAAATGTTGATAATACTTCTCAATCACGGTGAAAACTCCCAATGCCCCCTGGGTGCTGAATCACTCCTGCCGCCCCCCAGTTAGATTGCTTCTCAGTGCCTGGCACACAGCAGGCACTCAACGAATATTTGGAGAAAAATTAACTTTGCCAAATCACCCTCTAGAACCTTCGTAAAAATGTACTTATTGACTAGGGGGTACGACAGCAGTTTAATGTCCTTTAAACAGTAATTATTATTTTCATGAAAGGTACCTCATTTTAATTTTTTTTAATTTGAAGCTGAGAATTTTTTTCATATGCATAGTGAAAATTTCTTTTAGAAATTCTCTCTTCAAGTCTTTTGTTCATTTTTTTTCCTTTGCTCACTTTTGTATCAAATTTTTCTTTCTCATTTGTAAGAACTCTTGTTACAGGTAATGAACATTTTCCCAGTTTGCCTTTTAAAAGTTTTACCAATTTTCTGACAGGACAGGCAGATTTTGTTCTTATTTACCTAGCTTCATCTCTCACCCTTTTTTTGCAGGCCTGCTGCAGTGAACATTTTTACCAGCACCCTCCTGAAGCACAAAATGGACACATTAAAATGTATTTAACCATTCGCTTTCATGGGCTGTTGACATGGTTTCCAGGTTTTTCTTTCATAAATAATATTGTGATGAAGATCTTTGCACATAAGCCCTAAAAGTGGCAGCATCATATCCAAGGATATTTTCTAAGTTTTTCATATATTTGCCAAATGATTCCCAAGACTCTACCCACCAGGACCCCCACACTAGCTCCTCACCCTACAGGTGCCTACATGCCAGGCCCTGCTGAAGAAGCCCTAACCAACCAGCCTAGCCTGGTGGCAAGCAAGGTGAGAGGGGAAAGAATGGGTCTGGGGCGGGGGCAAAGGGAGGTTGTCCAGAACACCCCGGATGCTCCTTCTGCCTGGAATGCTTTTTTCTGGGCTCTTTTCATGGCACTTTCTTGAGATTTAGATCTCCCGTCGAAAGGAGCCTGACAGTCTATCCTGACCCCTTCATCTGGAAGGGCCTCGGACTCCAGTTATTCCCTCTCATATTTGTTGCGCTATTTTTTTTCCCTGAAGAGAACTCATCTAGCCAATATTGTCTTATGAAGTGGCATGTTTCATTTCTGGCAGTAATATTTCATCTGGCTTGCCGACTGCAGCTTCTCCAGCACCAGGAACTATTCCCTGGCACAGAGAAGAGTGGGGCTCAAATTGGTTGCTCAATGGAATCACCTGTGAAATTTTAAATATGTCACATTTTTTAAACTTTGCCTCCCCCAATAAGACAATTTAAAATATTAAATCATGTTACCAAGAAAATGGGAGATCTTATTTGTTACAGGAGATATAGCGTGTGTGTGTGAGTGTATATGTAAGGGTGTGCACGTATGTATGAGTTGTGTGTGACTGTATTGTGTGCGTGTGTGTGAGTGTATGTATGTGTGTATGTGTGTGGGAGTGTGTGTGAGTGTATGTGTTGGGTTGTGTCCAGAAGCAGAGGGGGTTTAAGTTTGCTTGCACCACCCAGGCCTTCATTTTTTCACTATAGAAATGGGATATGCTGGGGCGCCTGGGTGGCTCAGTGGGTTAAAGCCTCTGCCTTCGGCTCAGGTCATGATCCCAGGGTTCTGGGATCGAGCCCCGCGTCGGGCTCTCTGCTCCGCAGGGAACCTGCTTTCTCCCCTCTCTCTCTCTGCCTGCCTCTCTGCCTACTTGTGATTTCTCTCTGTCAAATAAATAAAATCTTTAAAAAAAAAAAAAAAAAAAGAAATGGGATATGCTAAATAAAGAATGGTGTGTTGCAAAATTTTACTGTTTGAGAATAGATTAGCATACGATTAAGAATCTTCCGGAAGAACTCATTTAACTTAAAGACTCCTAGTTCATTTATGGATCTTAAATTCTGTGTGCCACCATGATCTATAAGGAAACTTAAGAAGTCACTGTTCACTACTGTGCTGCATATAAAACAATATACCCCAAGGGGAAAAGTTCTCATATTTATATCTCTCCGCAGACCAATTAAAGCAGAATCTCTGGGAGTAGAATTCAGACTTTGGTAGCTTTTTTTTTTTAATTTTTAATTTTTTATAAACATATATTTTTATCCCCAGGGGTACAGGTCTGTGAATCGCCAGGTTTACACAGTTCACAGCACTCACCAAAGCACATACTCTCCCCAGTGTCCATAACCCCACCCCCCTTCTCCCAACCCCCCTCCCCCCAGCAACCCTCAGTTTGTTTTGTGAGATTAAGAGTCACTTATGGTTTGTCAGACTTTGATAGCTTTGATTCCAATGTGCAGCAAGTTTGAGAACCACTGATATAGAGGTAATGTTTGTTGTATGAATGAAAGTTTGATAGATGAATAAAAAAACATTGTTAATCAGAAATTTGGGGTTCTGGTCTCAGCACAGCCACTAACATGCTATGTGACTTAAACGGGGTCACTCTGCTTTCCTAAACACACACTAGATGCCTTTAAGATCCTTTCTGCTTTATGACTCCATGATTCTCCTTGCTGGTCACAGCAAGAGCCAAGTAGGAAGGGCTGGGAGAAATGAGAACAAAATGATTGAGGTTTTCTAGAAAACTTCACTTAGGATAAAGGTAATCCTAACAGGAAGCTCTTTACTATGGCATCCCCTTTTTTCAACCCAAAAAAGGAAAGTATTTGTGAGGTTCCTGAGAAGTGTGCACTTAGAAAAACATCATACAGCTCTGTATTCAATGTGCAAAGGAGAGAGAGAATGATCCCTAACCCCCAAAGATCCCATTAGGGTGACAAAATGTTTGTAGGGATACCCTCAGCCACTGGAGAAGAACAGAGATGCATTTATTCCAAAGTCCTCACAAACCTCCTTTTCTGACATTGTTCAAGGTCTTCTCCAAAGCTGCACTGGGGTTTCGCTCTCAAACACAGAAAGCCCAAGCTTTCTTGACTGCTGCCATGGCCTTTTTGCTGGGATCTCTAAGGGAGGGAAAAAAAAAAAAAAGGCACACTGCCAACCCAAGTCTTCCACTGTCACCCTACCCAGACAGGAAAACTGGGCAAGTTAGCTGCTCATGTTTATTTAAATATTGTGAAGGCATTTCCAACAGGGAACTTGTGTGTGGCCTACCTGATTTCTATTATTCTCTAGACCCTATTCTCTGAACTACTTTATATACAGCTATTTAGGCTTGCCTGCTATGTGAGATTTTGCTATCTGTCCCTAGGCATCAATACTTTCTAGTCATTCAACAGCAGCCACAAATTACCCTCCCTTCCCTCTCATTGTATACCACCTCCGGGAAAGGCGATTTTAAAATTACAAAAATAAATACGTTTGGGAAGTGGATAATGGGTGCCTTAAAAATTGAGATTCATTGGCTTTCCAATGGGTGAGCACAAGATGTCCCCTAACTCTGCACAAGATGTCCCCTAACTCTGCTATGAGAGTTCCCATCTCAACCCCCTAATTTCCCTATTCAGTTTTCTAAAATTTGTGATGCCTGGCACACAGCTTTGTTAGTGGTATTTGCTAACTGAATTTAAGAAGGAAATGGCCGTTTCTAGAGCCTTTGAGATTACATGGGTGGGTATTCCGTCAGGATAAACTCCAGGAAGAATACCAAAAGCCCAAAGAATTCCTCCCAGGACAAACATTTACTGATTTTCTGCTTATTAAGATGCTAGGTATGCAGAGAGGAAACACACACACACACACACGCACGCACACACACATACACACACCCCACTTGATCTCTAGGAGCTCTGAGCTTCTTATTCCCCACTCTCCCCATCCCTTTCCCTGCTCCGCCCCTCGGGAAAGATCTTTTCTACAGCAAATTTTCAAGTCACCTCTTTCTTCATCGCTTAAAATTAAATAAATAAATAAAACTTAAAAAGCTAGAGAAGCCACTGTGAAACAAGTGCGGGTTTGGAGGGGGTCTTGTGGCCCGGGAGAGAACCCTTTTACGTAACTGCCATCCATTTTCTGGGACAGACAGGGGGTGCAGCATGTAAGCGATGTGAAGGCTAAAATGACGTCAAAATAGAGATGCACTCGCAGAGGCGACCTTTTCCTAAGGAAGACCCAGTTAGGGGTGTTGGAGGTAGGGAGACATTACCCCAAACCAGGTATCCTGAGAAACAAGACGCACTGCCTGGAACACTGAAGAAGCAGCGGGCGTGCAGCAACCTTTCTTGGAGGCTCTGTTCCCTGGTCCGTATACATATCGAGAAGTTAGCGCAAGTGCGCGTGAAGCAGGGGGACACCCCGATTCAGCTAGAACCGGGCCGAGGTCTGGAATTCCCAAACGCATTTCATGCTGGAATTTCAACACCAGACTGAGGGAGCTTCCAAAGTCCGGCTCGCGGAGCGGACAGCAACCCCACTGGGGGCATCCGATGCCTGTGAAACGCAGAGAGGGAGCCAAAATGCAAAATTTTGCGAGGTGAGGGAATCGCCCCTTTTGTGAAGGACTCGGAGAAAAGTGCGGAGCTCTGGAGCGCGGCTCCCGCGGAACAGCGGCCACGGAGCCCGGCCGGGACAGTATCTCCAGCTTCCCTCGCCGTCCGGCCTTCCCCCGGGGCGGCTCTCACGCAGGCGCAGTCGCGCCGCGCTCCCGTCCTAACGCGCATGCTCCGCCGGACAGCCGAGCTCCCGGCCGGCGGCGGCTGCAGCGACGACGGAGGAAGTTTCCGCTTTGCCTCCACCCCGGTAGCAGCTCCGCGGCCGGGGACAGCTTCCTCCGGGCGCTCCGCGAGCTTTGCTGCCGCCGCACGTCTGTCACAGGGCCATGGGGTTGCCCAAGGGCCCGGAGGGCCAGGGTCTCCCGGAGGTAAGGACCTCCCTCTCCCAGACACGTCCGGGTTCCTGGGAGAGGGCCGAGCCGGCGGGTGGCGGGCAGAGCGGCGCCCGGGAAGCGTTTGGAGCGCCCCGCCCCCTTCTCAGGTGTGTCCCAGGCGGGGAGAGCTGGCCTTATGCGCTGGGGACCAGGGAGGTCCCCCTGCCTGGGCGGGGGCGGGGACAAACTTCAGCCGCTCTCGGGTCCCCGGGGAGGGAGGTGGTCTTCCCAGCCCAATACCTAGCTCCACGCAGCCCCAGGCGCCGCGGGGCCAGAGGTCCTACTTCTCCCGGGCAGTGTCCCCCACCCCTGGCGCCGCAGGGCTCGCCCCGAAGCCCGGGGCTGCAGCGCCCTGGGAGTCACGAGACGCGTGCTGGGACGGTCCCGGCTCGGGTTGTGCAAAGGGCGGTGACCTTGTGGCGCCTCTTGCCGCCCCGAGGGGCCCGCGGGGTCCCGATACCCCCCACCCCAACTCGCCTCGGTGTGTGCAGGGAATGCACACCAGACCCTGTAGCAGCTGGAAGTTTGGGAACCGTGCGCGCACTGGGTTGTCTGCGGGAGGCGACGCGCTGTCCGGTGGGGCTGTGTGGCCCGGCAGTGCGCCTGGCGGAAGCGTGGCTGCTTCTCCAGAGCATAGCGGGTGCCTTTCCGTACAGCGGTGTCATTAAATACTCACTCGGTCCTAAGGGATAGGATGATCAGTGGTTTCCGGATTTCCACACTGGCTAGGCATAAAGGGAACGTGCATTTCCTTCTGGCTGCAAGTGTCATTCCTAGAGCTAGGTGGTTTGCAAGTGTCTTCTCTTCAGTCGTTTTACTCCAAAGCTAAGTCTAGTTTAGTTTACTAGATTCTGGAAAGAAATGGAACCCACACTGCACCTCTGTCCCCCTCCTAAGGTTTTGAAGCAGGCATTTGGCAGGAGGACTGATGCCTTGACATGGTGAGTGGTTCCTTACCTTTCAACCGCCTGTCATCCCACCCACCCGACCCGCTCCCAATCCTCAGTTCTTCATCCCACAAGTACCCACTAACTGAGGGATCGCTGTTCTGTGCATAAAAGCTGGGGATATAGTGATGGAAGGACAGATTTATCTGTGAGTGTGTGCGCGCAGAATGTAAGTCCATTTTGTTGTAATCTTAGGAAAACCTAAGAAATGTCCTGTTGTCAGAATCCTTTTATTGGGTAAAACCTTACATGCAAATTACATTGATGGAATGGGGGATTGTGAAGACTCAGAGCTGTATCCTGGTGTTTGATATTTCTTGTTTGTCACTTGTTTTAGGCTCTTACGAGTTTTTGCCTAACCTTTTGCTATAGACTCCTGTCTGGCCTCTCAGGTTCCACCTTAAATCCCTTTAATTCAGTGTCCTAAAGTACTATAAATGGGGATCTTTCTAAAATAAAAAGCAACATGGTCCTCTGAGTCCTTTGTGTAACCCTTCTCTGACTGCCAGGAGGCTGGGTCTGATTTGTCACTTTTCTGGGGGACCTAAGACAGTTCTTGGCAATTAGGAGGCACAGAGGGTAGATAGAGTTAAATTAGTATCATTCAGTTCAAAGACCAGTACATGTGAATATGGATAGTCTCTGTCATTAAGCTGTCACTAATCCAGTTAATTCTTTAAATTTAATTTTTTAAACCCTTTACTCTATGTCTGTGAAGGATAGAGAAGATAGCTAGACTTGGCACTGCCTTCCAGCTTCCATGAACTATAGTACAGAGCAATGAAAATTTAGAGCGCCTGGTTTAAGAGCTCACAGTCATTCATCTTTATCAGAATTTTAGTTTTTTAACAATGGCTGTATTAGCCAATCTGATGGCTTTTGATACCGTCAAGAGAGGGCATTCTTTCAGTCACTGTGTGTTAACCTGTGGCCCTTTCTCATTTTGTTTCAGTATTAATCTGTGAAGTGAATGTGGAGTCTTAACTAACAGTCTCCATTCAGTGTCTTGCACCAGAAGTTATTTCACAGATTATATTGCAAAACTATATATACTTCTCCTTTCTGGGGATGAGTGGATAAAAACCATGGGCCATGCATCTGCCTTGGGGTTGGCAGTGGGTGTTCATTAGGTCCAGGCAAACCACGAATAATCCTCCTGGGATGAAATGTCCTCTTCTTGGAAGTGTTTTCATGATTAGTGATGACTGAACAAATGAAAGGTTCATGTTTTACATCCTAGGAGTTTGAAGAAAATGCTTATATCATCCCATTTTTTTCTTCTACTCCTTCTTTGTGAACCATATTGCTCTTTACCTTCTCTTTTCTTTGAGTCTCCTCACTTAGAGATGTTGCTTAACTATCCCAGATCTTTTGCAAAGGAAGAGAAGGTGTGAATAATTAATATTACTTAATTTTTGCATGTCCCCTAAGAACGAGGAAATGCTTTGATAGCTTGGACCAAGGTGATTTGAGGAGTGAAACAAGGTGTTGCCTTTACCACCTCCTACTGCAAGAGATTGTCAGTCATTTTAATAATTCTTTGTTCAACTATTTGTTAATATGTAAGCTCCCTCTCCTGGCAATTTGTACTTCAAAATAAACTTGAATTTCCATTATCAGTGTCATGACTACGAAAACATTTTGTTAATCTATGACTGGCATAGGTCATGCACTTTGTGTGATGATTGAACATGTCATTCCGTATTTAATTGCCCTTTGAGTCTAGTGCTGCTTCAGAAGAGTTGTAAACATGACTGAATAAAATATTGTCCTCTCTTGATCCAGCTAATAGGCCATTTCAAAAGACAGGCATATATATTAACACCAGACATTTCACTCAGAAGAGGTTGATACTTAATTGTATGAATGGCTAGAACTATAAATAAAATAGAAATGCAGAGGAGTGACCATTTCTGGCTACATTTGTCAGGGTTGGCATCAAATAGGAGCTAGAATTTGAAGCTGGTTTCTGGGTGGTTAGGGAGTATCAGGAGAAGAGAAGGGGTATGAATAGTGAAGAAAGGGGAATGAGCCATGCTTGAGGTTGTCCATACCACGACTGGATTGTTCTGGAGGGAGGTGAAGGCTGGAGCTGAAAAGATAGGTTGCAGCCAAAGATCCAAATGCCAGACTAAGAATGTTGGAGTTTATCTTACAGACAGTGTATGATGTGTTAATGATAAGGTCTGGGGGATGAGCTAAAGAGGGAAGATCTGAAAGTTGTGATTTAGGAGGGAGGGAGGAAAACAGATTAACAGAAGGAAGATTGAGAGGCAGTTGCAGTAGTCCTGGCAGGAAGTGTAAATGAAAGGGAGGAGGTCAATGTGACATGTATAATAAAGCAGATGAGGTGAAAGCAGATGGAGGCAAAAGCACTAGAATATTTCAGTAGTTTTAAGTTGTCAACACCTGGGAGCAAAGGTAAGATACAACTTAAAATTTTAAAATCAGGTCCCTATTCCAATATATTAGATGAATTTATTATTTTTTTAAAGATTTTATTTATTTATTTATTTGACACTGATCACACGTGGGCAGAGAGACAGGCAGAGAGTGAGAGGGAAGCAGGCTCTCCGCCGAGCAGGGAGCCCAATGTGGGCCTCGATCCCAGGACTCTGGGATCATGACCTGAGCCGAAGGCAGAGGTTTTAACCCACTGAGCCACCCAGGTGCCCCTGAATTTATTATTTTTAAGGCGATCCCATTTTGTGGCAGTAATCATCCTTCAGTGGATCTGGGTTGAAAGCCCGCCTTGTATTTGCTTTAGAGATCTAAAGAGAAGTGCAGAGAAAGACACATATTTGAACTCCCTTCTTTGTTCTTGCTCTGTTTGTCAGTAGCTTTTGGGACCAAGATGTGCATAAAGTTTAAAAAAAACCAAAAACCTTGTTTTTGTCTGTTAGAAGTTTATTATTTAGTCGGAATCTGTCAAGTAAGCGATGCGTTAGAGAACAGGGAGGTAATATGCTGTAATCTGCCTGTCCCTGGTTTTCTTCAGCACCAGAGGCATAATCTGTATCGCCTGTGTGTCTTTTCTTGCCACCTGTGACAGTAAACACAGCTTATTGAGGCCTGAGGATGCTGTTCTTTGTGACTCTGGTGGCACTGTGTCCCCATGCTCCAGCATGAACACAGCAAGAAAGCCAATGTCACCAGCTCCTCAGCTATTAAATTGTGGCGTCAGAAATACACCCAGTGTTCCTTTATTCAAGGTGGATTTTAGCAGCCTAACTTTTGACTCTTCTTCTAGGTTGAAACAAGAGAAGATGAAGAACAAAACGTCAAGCTGACTGAAATTCTGGAGCTTTTGGTTGCAGCTGGATATTTCAGGGCACGAATTAAAGGTTTGTCACCTTTTGACAAGGTAAGAGGAAACCTTTCTAACCATTAGGCTGTGTTTTGTTGGGATGGAGTGGTTTACCAGGGCTGAGAAAAGAGGAAGATATTGTGTTTTTACTTTCTCTAATGTCCATGTTTCTCTTGGATTCAGGTTCATTATTAGAAGTGTTTCAATTTCCTATTACAAGAAAATAAAAATGTGTCAGTAGATATGCCTTGAATTCCTTTTCTGTGTACAGAGCTTTGGGAAGTGCAAAAAACATTAGAACTAGTTCTTCCTTTTAAGGAACTTACTGTTTGGGTGGAGAGAGAAAGGTTATGTGAGATAAAATCTGAGTTAATAAGGAGCTGTCCCAAGTCGAAGGCAGTCGTCCAACCAACTGAGCCACCCAGGCGTCCCAGGAGCTGTCCCAAGTCATTGTGCACACAATTGCCACATATTCTAATGATGGTTAGTTCTGAATTTGGAGGCAGTGAGTGTCACTATGCGGGGAGAGAAGTCACTATGGGTTGAAGTCTGTTAATTCAGCAGAACCTTCAAGAATCCTGTACAAGGATTCTTAATAAGTATTGAGGGCACAAAGATCAGACCAAGGCCCTGTACTCAAGGAGGCCAGCTTCTATAGAATAGGGAAGGGAGACAAGTAAAGCAGCATACTCAGTGTCATGATGTATTAAGTGCAGCAGAAATGAATATTCCAGATCAGACAGAACAGGCCAGGAAAGCTTCCCGGTGGAAGAAAGTGTTGAGTGCCCCAGTGGACCACAGCCTGGCTTGGCATAACAATCGCTGTGGACTGTTCTATAGTACAGATGTTGCGGCCTCACCCTTTGATATTTGGTTAGATCTGGGCTGGGGCCCGGAATCTGTATTTATAGGCATCTCACTGTGTTTAAACACAGCCAGAGATCAGAGTCCTCATCAAGCTATATCTAAAAAGTATTTAGCTGGAGTTGTTTTTTGTTTTTGTTTTTTACCTCAGAGGTCATTTGCACCTCTGAAAGGTCCTCTGCGAAAAGTAGAACAGGGATTCTTCTCTCCTTTAGATACATGAAAAAAACAAGATGTACGGAAATTCAGTAATGAGCCACAAATGTCAGCCTTGCTACTAACCTGTCTGATCTTCAAAACACGTAATTCCTCTGGAATCTGGCACTTACCTAAAACTGGATTAAGCCTTCTCCTGGCTAAGAGTTAATGTCTCAATATAAGGAGGATCTGTGAATGATGTTTGTTTCATAGTATAAGTCAACTTCTTGGTCACACTAGCCCCATCTGTGCCATGTGCGTACTGTCCAGTATGCACACAGGACATTTCCATCGCTGCAGAAGTTTTATTCGGCGGTACTGTTTTAGATGAGTTGTAGTTGATGGAGTCAGAAGGACATGTGCTCTCTCTCTAACGAGATACACTTTTGTATGATCATTGATTCTATAAAAAACTACATATTTTTCTCCCTTCCATTTCCTCCCCTCTCCCCAAACTAGAAGGAGAAAACAGGTATTTTCTTTGTGTCTTGCAGGTAGTAGGAGGGATGACTTGGTGCATTACCACTTGCAGCTTTGACATAGACGTTGATTTGCTGTTTCAGGAAAACTCTACAATAGGACAAAAAATGTAAGTTATTAGGGTTTGCCACAGATGAGCCTAAAGGGGGAGAAGGGAATGAACTTTTGAGTATTCTCTATGTGCCAAAAATTGTGCTAGATGCCTTACATATTTTGTTTTGATTTTCATTGCAACAGGTATGTATTATCACAGTTTTATAGATTATGAAACGGAGTTTGATAGAAGCCACAGTCACAAAGCTAGTCTATACATCATTTAATGCTCAGACTATTCTCTTTCTCACTCTCTTTTTCTAGTTTCATTGAGAGATTATCGTCACATAACATTGTATTGATTTAAGATGTACAACACAATGATTTGGTATATGTATTGCAAAATGATCACCACAGTAAGTTCAGTTAACATCCATCACTTCGTATAGCTATAAATGTTTTTTCTTGTGATATGAACTTTTTCTTTTTTTTTTTTTTTTGAACTTTTTCTTATCATAACTTTATGTGAACTTTGTTATCACAACTTTTTCTTGTGATGTGAACATCTACGCTCTTGGCAACTTTCAAAATACACAATACAGTATTGTTAACTCAAGTCTCCTTGCTGTACATCACATCCCCAGGACATATCTATCTTATAATTACAAGTACCTTTTGTACTTCTTGTCACCCTTCCGCCAGTTCCCTCACCCCACACTCTTTACCTCTGGCAACCTCCAGTCTGTTCTCTGTTTCTGTGAATTCAGTTACTTTAGACTCCCGCATACACATGAAAATATACAGTATTTGTTTTTCTCTGACTTCTTTCACTTCGCATAATGCTCTCAAGGTCCATCCATATTGTTGCAAAGAGCAGGATTTCCTTTTTTTTTTATGGTGGAATAATGTTCCAGTGTGAACACACACCATATCTCCTTTATCCATTCTTCCATGGATGGACACTTGGGTTGTTTCCACAGTTGGCCATTGTAATGCTGCCATGAATGTGGGGCTGCAGGTATCTCTTTAAGATCCTGATTTCATTTCCTTCTGTTAAATACCCAGAATAAAATTGCTGGGTCATAGGTAGTTCTATGATTTTTTAGAATTTTTTATTTTTCTATTTTCTGAGGAACATCTATACTGTTTTCCATAGCCGGTGCACCAATTTACAGTCTCACCAGCAGTGGACAAAAGTTCCCCTTTCTCTGTGGCCTTGCCAGTGTTAGTTATCTTTTTTGTTAGTCTTTTTGAGTTTAAACATTCTAACAAGTGGGAGGTAGTATCTCACTGTGGTTTTGATTTGCATTTCCCCCAATGATGAGTGATGTTCTGCAGCTCTAATAGTTTTTCTGATACTCTCTAAGAGTGTCCCAGACTACTTAGTTTATCTCTTTCCAAAGGCAGCTGGAAGGAATGTACTGGATGGAAGCTGAGCAGAGTGAGAAGAGACGCTTTCCCTCCCCTTTGCTTCTTCGTAAGGCAGAGCTGCACTTTGCCTGCCACTGAGAGAAGGCAGCATGGACTCCCTATTACAGGTTTCACCTGAGTGGACCCCACCCAGTCTTCCGTAGCTCACCAGGGGTTTGGTGATCTCATTAGACCACTAGGCTCCCACATTCTGCCCTGCCCTGCCAGTGGGCAGCTGTGTAACCTTGGACAAGCCTCCGGTCCCTTATCTGTCAGGAGAGATATTTGTGATTTCAGATCTGTGTGCATCTGTGACTTAATTTTTCTGAAGCTTAATCCTCCCCCAGGAAAAAACTCTTCCAAATGGATTGAAGGTAGTTCACAAATATGTATATGAAGCAGTGATAGAGAAAAGGCAAAGCAAAGCAAAGGGAAAACAAACTGAGGTGGGGATAAGGCTACAACATTTGTCACAGGCCACAACATGCTGTGCTTTTTTTTTTTTTTTTATAAGGGTGAGCCACAGACTTGGCTCCAGGCTTTCTGGCAGCCAACAAAAAGAGAAACGCATGATAAATTACCCAATTCATAGTTTCCAGGCTGAAGAAAAATCGGTATCACCGAAATTCTTACAATAACAGGACCAAAGGACATCTCTGGGCTGCTCGTTAAAGAGGACATTCTGTTCTCTGTGACACTGAGCTCCTCAGTGCCCGGCCATGAATAGCTGAGCTCTGCATCTGGAGCATCTGTCACTCTGGGACCGTGGCATTGCAGTCAGTGACCTGTCAGTGAAAAGTTCTTACTAGGAGTCAGTGGGATGGAGTCTGTGTGTGTGGCTCTGCTCTCTGCTGGCTGGGCTTAATCCAGACATGTGTTTTTTATTTTATTTTTTATTTTATATTATTTTGTTTTTATTGTGTAGGTGACACATTCATGAAGTTTAAAAAAAAATTCAAATACTGCCAAAGGGTACAACATATACTGCTAACCACTCTCCCTATTCCCATTCTATAAAACCCTGGTTTTATTCCCTGGAAAGAACCATCTTTGCCTGTTTAGCTTTTAGATTTTTTCAAAGAGCTCACTTCCATATCTCTAATTATGTATTTTTCATTTAAATCTGATAAGAGGAGGAATTTAGCTCACCTGTGCTACTCACTACATCCCCTTTGCCTCTCCTCTTCCACTTTTGTAATTATTATCTGTTTTTCTAGGATTAGTTGGATAGCTTTAATCAATATAAGCTTCTGTTTCTTGACTCATTTATATGAGATGGTTTCTCCTGGCTCCTAGCTATGTAGGGTAAATGTTTTTGCTCTCCATTTTTCCTTCTTCCTTTCAGCCTCCATTTACCATCATATCATTACTCTTACAATGTTTAGAGCATAATATTTATGGTCTGTTTTCTGTAATAGCAATTAAATTGTCCATGCTTTATCTACAGGTAGATTCTAAAAGTAAATCTATAAATAGTGTTTACAATAAGAACTAAGAATTGTGATGGTGCCAGAGAAAAAGAAATATAATCTTTTGGACGACAATGGTGCTGTTGGTGGAGAATATTCAAATATTACAGTCAAAAAGAATCC
This sequence comes from Neogale vison, assembly GCF_020171115.1. Classification (NCBI taxonomy): domain Eukaryota; kingdom Metazoa; phylum Chordata; class Mammalia; order Carnivora; family Mustelidae; genus Neogale; species Neogale vison. The sequence continues at coordinate 102,590,026 of NC_058093.1, read as the reverse complement.
TTATTTATTCATTGACTCACCAAATATTTATGGAGTCCCGCCTATGGGTCAGGCAGGCATTGTTCTGGGTACTTAGGGTATGTTAATGAAACATGTCCTGCCCTCACAGAGCTTAGAGTCTTCGGCGGGGAGACAGACCAGAAACAGCTAATTTAATAAATAATCGAATTACATATAGAAATAATATGTGCTATGAAAAAAAAATTACAGCTGGAATGGTATATGAAGAGGAACATGCTTTGGAGGCAGTTGTGTGACTTTAAGTCAGCATGGCCTCATTGAAGAGGTGATATGGGAGCTAAGACTTGAGAAAAGAGGGTTCCAAACAAAGGAGACGGTGAGCGTGAAGGCTCCCAGTAGAAGCTTGCTTGGTGTACAGTGAGCTGGAGCGGAGGGAACAATGGGAGAGGGGCAGACAGGTTGTAGGGGCCAGATCGGGTAGAACTTCGTAGGTCAGAGTAAATAAAGGCTTTAAGTTTACTCTGAGCAAGATGGGAAATTCTTGAAGGGTTTTGAGCAGAGGAGGAACATAATCTGTTCATAATCGGATTTAGAAGGACCCCTCTGATTACTGAGTGAGGGGATGAAGTTGGCAGCAGGGAGCTTCTTAAGCATACTGTAGCCATGCTCAGGGGAGAAGATGGTGGCCAGGACAGTGGGCTAGCAGTGGAGGGATTCTGGATCCTCTTTGAAGGGAGAAACAACAGAATGTCATGACAGATTGGATCTGGGTGTGAGTAAGAGCAGAGTCAAGACTGGTTCTGAGGGGTTTGGCCTGAGCAAGTGGAGGTGGTCTGTACAAAAAGTCACTGAAAATCAGGCTTGCTGTAATTTGCCTCATGTTTATCCAGCTTATTTTCCTTGAGTTTCTGATTGCCTTTTTCTTTTTCCCACAAAGAAGCACCATATCCTTACCTATAGCTAAGATTGACCAGATTCTTTCTTAGTCTGTTTATTAACATAAATTCACTATCTTCTCAAAGATATCCCTGAATGAAGCCTCTTTCTGTTTCAGTTTAAGTGATTGCTTTTGACACCTGCAGCACCCCTGACGTTCTGGGATTTCATTAGTGCATTCTTTCTGCACCAGTCTTCCCATTTCCTAGGTTCCATGTAGCCCTTCTTCCTAAACTCCCTTGGTGTTTTAGAGTGGTTCTTAGCCCCTTTTTCACTTTCGTGTCCTTGAGAGTTATTATACTTTCCCAGCAGTGACACTACTCTTAACAGATACTGGAGTGCAGTGTTTTTATACAGATTCTTAATCTGAAATCTAAAAAACAATGAAAACAGGCTTCTTTCATTCTACGTGTGGGTGCAAAATTGATTTGGGAACAAAACATGACCTGAACTTTCTTAAGGCTTTTTATAGTCAATATGGACCCCACATAGGTGAACATTCATAACTTTTGCTGCAGAAATAATCATTTCAAGTCTAGATTTCACTTGGGCTCTACATAATATATAGTATATGCCTGTTAGGTCCATGAAAGTGCAAACATCTAAAAAGTTGTGAATTCTGAAACACATGTGCCCCCAGAGGGTTTGGATAAAGGGTTGAGGATATCCAGTAGTATGTTCTCTGGTAGGTACTTGGTGTGTTTTAAGTGCAGAGCCATGGACTGTAATTGTGGGCGAAGCTGAGGGCAGCAGTTTGCAGGACTGAAGATCCACCAGCCTCTAGCAGTGCATCAGGCATTCGGGTCTCTGTTATCTGTAAAAGAAATGCCATAGCCACAGTGTACTGAGTTATTCAAAAGTCTTTTCTGTTTGGTTTTCTAATATGTTCTGGTTGTGTGAAATTTGGACTTAATACTGCCTTCTGTTTGCATGCCTCAGTATGTCCCAGCTGATGTGATGAGGGGCCAGATAGCACTGTCTGAGGAGTGCACTTAGCTCTTGAGGGCGTCGTTATCTTTCAGGCTCTTTTCTGTGTGTGCCCAATTGAGGACTCTCTGTTCTTGTTGATCCTTTTTCCTGAAGGGTTTCATGAGCTTCTGCCTTCTGTCTATACCCTCCTTCTGTCTATACCCTCCCAGCCTTTCCTAAAGTCCCGTACTACAGAGTCCTGTGCTCAGAGGTCATGAGAATTTTAGGCCCATAATGGAGTGCGGTAACACACAAGTGTGAGGCACCTGTGTGCAGAGCACTTGTGCACGCATTTTACTGTTTCATCTTCACTATACGTTCAAATAAGGAGGAAAGGCATTTTTTCCTCATTTTATGATGGGAGTACTGGACCAGAGGGATCAGGTGACTTGCCAAAAGTCTCAGAGCCAGTGATGGAGCTGGAATTTGCACCCTGATTCAATTCACTCTCTTTCAAACTGTTTGCAGTGGAGAAGGAAACCATGTACTGAACACTTAAAAACTGAAGGAATCCAACCAATCACCTGTAGTCGCAAGTGGGCATTGTTCAGTCTTAGGCTAGGAAACCTGACGGGGGACCTCTGCATTTGTCATTTTCCCAGATTTTCAGAAAGTCAGAGAGTCTACCCTGAGCTACAGGGAGAAACAGATAGGGGCTGGTGGACTTCCACAAGAAGTTCTCCTGACTTTTCTCCCTTCCCCCCAGCCTGCCTGCGTCCCCCCCACCACGTCCCTCTCTCAGTCCAGCAGTATTTGTGCCTCCAGCTGCTTCCGTATGCTGCGAGTAAGACCTCAGTCTTGGCAGTGAGTTCTGGGAGGCAGGTTTAATAGGCTTATAAACCCCGAGATGACCCGGGGCATCCTTCCCTCAGGGCCTTTATGACCCAGGAAGGTAGTCAGTCTCTGATCAGTGGCCAGAGACAACTCGGTCTGAAAGTAGAGAGGGTTGAGCTGGATAGTGTTGGGGGTCTGAGCCTCTTGTTTTTAAGCTACTGAATGGTTCCATGCAACCAGTAGCCCTCTGCAGCCTCAGATCTGTAGCCACTAGGGGGAGCTTTCCTCCCACTGAACCAAAATATAACTGAGCAGAAAAGCCAGGTGTCTATCAACAGTTAATACCTGCCCTGAGCAAGAATGCCAAGTCCTTCATTTGCTAAGCTTGGAGTTCAGGATGCAGAGCCAACTAAGCACCAGCCTCTTCCCCTTACAAGTTTCAAGGAAATTAAACAGAGTCTGATGGAGATTAAAATAAAAAATAAAGTGTGTTGTAGAGAGAGCCTTAGATACGCTCTCAACTGGGTTTGTTAATACTTACCTACCAAACTATCCCATTTGAGCCCCAGCAACAGCTGGCCAGCCAATGCTTTCCCATTGGGTAGCCACACTTCTTGTGACCAGAAAGATGCATGTGTCCCAAAGACATGCTGGTCAGAGAGAAGAGATTGCAGTAGTGGCCGAGAGCCACAGGACAGTGTCCTTCCATGCCTCGGACCTTCTGGATAATTCACATATGCACTCCCTCTGTGGGAGGTGAAAATGTTCTCTCCTAGGCTTCCCTCCTGGGAGATGGGTGTCCCCTCCTTCTGTGAATGTATACAGTAGGGTGTCCGTCTTCCCCTGACCATATTTTTTTCTCTTAACATATTGGACTGGACATGGCTGTTGTGATCCATGGAGCTGTGGGCATGACTCTTTCTCTTTTAGCAGTCACAACCTTGGTGCCAGGAATAAACATAGTTTTGTAGTGTGTTCTCCAGGGACCATTCCTTGGGAAGCTGTTTAGCTTTTCTCCCTAGATTGTACTTAGTTCCCACCAAGACTGAGAGCATAGAATCTACTAAGGGCAGCATAGATAAGACAATAATTGCTCTCACTCAGGCCTTTGTTCGTTGTTGGTCTTAAGGGTGTCTGTTTTTTGGGAAGGATTATGGAGCTGCAGAAAGATAAGTTTCCTTGTTCCTTGAACAAGAAATCCTTCAGGTAGACCCAGACTTGCTGAATTTGAATCATCTAGTAAGACCTGGGAAAATAGTCTTCACTTTGAGATAAGACTACAGGAGCTGCTGTAACAGGCTAAGGTTATTTTTTAGAAGGGTTTTAGGTGGGACTGTAACCTAAACTATCCATGTAAGCTGAGCTAGATGCCCCCATTTCTCCATATGGCCCCACAAGGACATGCCTTGTGACTGTTTCTCAACAGTCACACTAAATAACCCACTAAATAACCTCTGCTCTCTCCTCTTGAATCTGATCCAATTAGGATGTAAGAAACAAGAACCCAACATCTGGAGATCAAGTATCAGCTGAGTAGAGAAGGAAACTGAAGTCTGCCATGGTGTAGACTTGCCCGCAGTTGGCTCTATCACTCCAGCCGTAAAAGTGCCCCACCCGGGTCCAGGCAGGAGCAGGGGGAGGATGCTGGCCTCCTGAATGGAGCTAGAAGGATGCTCTGGGGTCTCAGGGAGCCCCGTTCTTCCCCTCCCTACTCCCTGATGTTTTCTAGGACTGAAGCAAGGTGTTGGAGAGAGATCAGAGTGCCCCCCCATGAGAAGCAGAAAAATTCTGCTCCCTGGACAAAAAGAACTAGGGCATGGTTTCCCCAAATCTGGGATTAATTTTAAAGTATTAAAAAAAGAAAGGCTATCTTTTTATTTTAAAAACACTTTTATGCAATAGTGAAGAACTCAAAAAAAAAATTTTTTTTTCCAGTATAGGGCCCCATGTTTTGTCTTAATATTCTGGGCACCCAGCACAGGGCCTGGTAATATTTGTTGCCTGGATGATATTTAGAACCATTTTTTTAATATGTAACCTAGTGGTTCCCAGATCTTTGGAAAAAGTAGGTCAGTGTTTAACAAAATGTAAAAGAACATGGGACACTGAAAACTTCCTATTTTACCATGTAAGGATGTTCAGTAATAATTACTACCTCAGACATCACCACAATTTCATAAAGAAATGGTATGGTTTAAGGGGTGCCTGGGTGGCTCAGTGGGTTAAAACCTTTGCCTTCGGCTCAGGTCATGATCCCAACGCCTTGGGATCGAGCCCCGATTCGGGCTCTTTGCTTGGCCAGGAGCCTGCTTTCCTTCCTTTCACTCTGCCTGTCTCTCTGCCTGCTTGTGATCTCTGTCTGTCAAATAAATAAATAAAATTAAAAAAAAAAAAAAAGAAACGGTGTGGTTTAATATAAAAAAGATAGGGAGAAAAACATTCTGGAATAAAGCATGAAAGCAGTATTGTGGCCTCAGCCACATGCATACACACACATCTAAATTGTGCTTATTTTTCTCATTTTGCAGGCAGCCAGGAGAAGTTTGGTCACGGTCTGGCGCTGAGAAGCCCCAGATTCTTCTGGAATGCCGCCCAGACTTGAGAGATGTCTTAAGGGCCACTTAGTGTGTTCTCACTCTTTGCTGGTTTTTTCCAAACAGAGCACTATCCGAAAAAATCGTCTCAGTCCTGCCAAGGATGAAGTGTCCACACCAGCTGGAGCCCCACCAGATCCAGGGCATGGATTTTATTCACATATTTCCTGTTGTCCAGGTGAGAGCCTCTTCATGCTTTCTTGTCCTCTGCAGGTCAGAATCCCCATAGCGGGTCTGGCTGTCAGGCCGTCTGGCCTAGATCCTGGACCTCATGGGTATGGTGTGGAATTGGTGGAGCCCGGCAGGGTGATGCCCCCTGATGGCATCCTCAGGAGACAGTACTCCATCCCTTCCACTCTGGTTTCACCGTCCTCTGTCGTGATCTTTGAACGTTCCCATTAACTGGTTTTCATTGCCCTTTTGGTAAAGATAGAACTCCGTAGCAGCCCGTGCCCTGGACCTGTCCCACCTGTCGAGCCTGACCTTATTCCATGCTCTTCTTTGCTTTATCTGTTCTAGCTTCTCTCACTTTCTTTCCGATTTTCTCATACATATTATTATGCTTCCTCCTGTCACAGGGCCTTTCCCTCAGGCTGCAAGGTTTTTCTCATTTCCTACTTAATCCATATTCATCTTTCAGATTTCAGTTCTACCAAACCTCCTCGAGAAAGCTTCCATTGACCCCCTCCTAATCTAGAACAGCCTCCTTTGCCGTATTCACTCCTCCTGGCCATATTCCTTTCCTTCGTAGGAATCTTTCTTGCTATCGTTTGTAACCACTTCTGCCCCTCCTGTCAGACGGTGAGCTTCTTGGGGGCAGGCACCATAGCTAGCTGCCCTGCTCACTCTAGTGTCTCCAGCACCTCGTGGAATGTCTGGCACCGTGTCGGCAGTTAGTCTTTATTTGATGACTGGATGTCTAATGGGAGCTTGTTTTTACCCTGGCTGTTTCCCAAGGCTCTGTGATTAAGTGGCTCACGCTGTACAACCCCCTACATCCTTGCAGTCTGGTGTCTATCCTCCTCTGGGCACTGTGAAAAGAGGAGACGCAAAGGGCCTGCTGTGTGAACAGCGCTTTGCAAATGATCCTTATAGAGTTCTTTGAAGCACCTATTATAATCCCAGTCATTATGTCTGAGGCAAGGAGATACAGAGAGTAACTGATTTGCTTAAGGCCAGAGAGCTGGTGTGCAGACAAGCAAGATTCCCGTCTGAACTCCTTGTCACTGGACCTTGTACTGTTCCCACTCTGCCATTCATGCAGCCCCTGCTTGAATAGTCTTCCAGTCCTGTGGTAAGATTATTATTATTAGTTAATATCTTAGTTAAGATATTATTAGACTGGAGACTTCCTGGGTTCAGATCTTGGCTCTGCCATTTAGCTGCATGACCTTGGGTAAATGACTTAACTTTGCATCTGTTAAATAGAAACAGTAGTAGTACCTGTCTGACAGGATGAGAATTAAGTACATTAATATGTAGCTAGCACTCAGCTGAGGGACCAGCATGTTTTAGTAAGTGCTTTGTAAGTGTTCCACAGTCTTTTCTGGTTTTGTTACTATGTTTGGGAACTTCCCCTGAAATAGACTTTCAGTCAAATCCCTTAAAGTCTGTAAATAGGAAGCTAAGGCTTTAACTCAGAATTTGATTCATTGGCTTGGTTGGACTTTCTCCCTCTGATGCAGCAGGAATGGTACATGGTCCTTTTTGTGAAAACAGGAAGTAGAGACCCTTAGTTGATTATCAGTGAAACTTCCATCACCACCATGCTGTGAAGTTGTTGGCTTTTCCCCCAAAGCCTGAATCTCTAGTGATTCAACCTTACTCAGCCCTAAGCTAGAACTTTGAGTGCAAAACATCTGGTCCAGGTAGGAGAAGGTGATGAAAGGGAAGTGATCTTCTGGCATTAGTTTGGGCTTTTAGAACATCTAAATGTTCTTTTTTATTTATTTATTTATTTTTATTTACTTGACAGACAGAGATCACAAGTAGGCAGAGAGGCAGAGAGAGGGGGAAAGCAGGCTCCCTGCCGAGCAGAGAGCCCGAGGCAGGGCTTGATCCCAGGACCCCGGGATCACAACCTGAGCCGAAGGCAGAGGCTTTAACCCACTGAGCCACCCAGGCGTCCCCATCTGAATGTTCTGTGCTGTACGTGGAATGCTGGAGGGCCTCCTGTCTGGGTGTGAGAACCAACATTAATAGTTACCAGATTTGTTAATTACATGTGTCTGTAAAATTTTAAAGCAAAAATGGAGACGATCTATGGTTGCCACCTGTATCTTGCCAGGCAAGAAATCTTTAAGAGTAACAACTATCAAAATAAACAGACTCTTAAATACAGAAAACAGACTGGTGGATGCCTGAGGGGAGGCAGGTGGGGGTCGAACAAAATAGGTGAAGGGAATAGTAAAGAGGTACAAACTTCCAGTTATTGAATAAATAAGTGACAGACATGAAAAGTACAGCCTAGGGAATATAGTCAATACTACTGTAATAACATTGTGTGGTGACATATGGTGACTGCATTTATTGTGGTGAGCACTGAGTAATGCATAGAATTGTCGAATCACTATGTTGTGCCCCTGAAACTAATATAACACTGTATATCAGTTATACTTCAATAAAGAAATTATAACAACTGTCTTTCTCTGTCATTTCCTAAAAGAAAGGCCTTTTAACCCCCAATCTCGGAATAAAGGATAGTCCCTTAAGTGGAATACTATGAAAGTATTATGAAAAACTAACCACATACTTGTAGTTTTTGCCCGTTTTGCTGGAGACCAGTAAAGAGCAGTCATCAAACTAGCTGTCTTGTGTACTTGTAGAGGCTCACCACCTGTGTTCACACTGTTTAGCACTAGGAACACTCTGAATGGCAGCCCCGAGAAGAATGGGTCTAACTTCCAACCCCAGTAGTTCTTGGTCCTATCTTTTCCTTCCATGCCGGACATGGGAATCCTGTGAGGGTAGGTACTTTGCTTGAATGCTGGGGGCCCACAGCAGAGCTCGGCTGTCTAAGAGGTTCCCTCCAAAGCCCTTCACTCTAGGACCTCCAAAACGGTGACCGGTTCTCTGAATCCTAACACTCCATACCTTTCTTATCACATCACACTCACCAGGATCCAGCCAAGTAAAAAGTCGGTGTAGATCTAATTCATGGAGGAACATCTGAAAAAGAAACAACTTTGAGAGTCCAGAAGCTGCATCTCCCCATCCAAAGAAAAGCAGAGAGAAGTTGAGTTGAGCAGGGAGTCAGCCTCCTTATTTGTCTTGGGCTGTGATGCTGGGTGAGGTGTGGGAGAGGGGCTACAGAATCTCTGAATACTGTCCAATCTTTTGTCCTTGCTTCTGGGTTTTAGTGCCCGAGGTCCTTGTTTGGAGGTGGGGTGAGTGGAGTGATGAAAATAAATGAAACTAACAATAAAGATATATTCCTTCTAGAGTTCTTTGCAGCCATCCCCATCTTGGGCAGCGATTTCCTGAACATGTCCTTTACTTGAGTTGGCTGTCCTCTGTGAGCAAGCATCCCATCCATCCCTGTTGGAGCACCATGCCGTATGCCATGTGTCTGCTTTCCTTGGTAGCTAAGGCTTGCCAAGTATGCTGTGCTCATGGGGAAATACAGCTACTGTCCATGTACTGCTTTCGAGACGTACTAGCTGTCTGGACAGAGCATGGCGACTCAGACAGATGGCATCCCCCTCCATGATGCTCTTTTGTTATAAAGGGATTGCATGAAGAGCCAGGGAGGAGAGGCAGAGGCTGTGTTTCTGTATCCTGCATTCTTACTCTCAGCACCAGCGTCTTCCACAGGTGCTGGGGGGGGTGTCTGTGTGTGTTGTCACTAACTGGAGCTTTAAGTGGGGAGCACTGAAGAACAGCTGTTTCTGCATATCAGCCCAGTGCAGCTAGAAAACAAAGCCTGTATGTCCAGTCTTCCGGTATGGGAGAGACTGAGACTCCCAGCCTTGTGCTTGCTACTTGCGGAGCAATGGACAGGTCTCTGAGCCTCAGGTTCTGGACTGCGTGGCTGGCATGATATTGTGTGGATTAAGACAGCCAATGCTGGAGTGCCTGGTGGCTTAGTTGGTTGGGCAACTGCCTTCGGTTCAGGGCATGATCCTGGAGTTCTGGGTTTGAGTCCCGCATCGGGCTCCCAGCCCCATGGGGAGTCTTCTTCTCCCTCTGACCTTCTGCCCTCTCGTGCTCTCTCTCTCTCAAATAAATAAATAAAAATCTTAAAAACAAAACAAACAAACAAACAAAAACAGAGCAAATGCTGTGAGTGCCTTGCTCCCTTGAAGCCTAGGGCTGTATAATCAACCAGCCTGAATTTTTGGGAGGTCATTGCAGTCAGTGAAACAAGGGATCGTACTAGACGTTCTCTGAGGCTCTCTTCCGTCTCTCTGGTCTGTGGCACCGGCAGCACAAGAAAGAGTGATGTTCAGATCTGCCACTAGAACCAGGGGGCTGTGTGACTAAATTCGTGTTGTGCTTCAGGCATTTACAGAGCATTCTAGTGCTTAGGATTTCATGTGCTCCCACAGTAGCTCTATGAGGTGAAAGAAACGATATATTCTCACCTCTACACAGAGGGACACTGAGGCCTGAGCATCCAACATAAGGCTTTAAGCCTCCTGCACAGCGGCTCTGCTCTTGATCCCAGTGGATCTCAGCATCTCGGATGCTCAGCGGGCTGCTTTTTGCATAGGACAGTAGGTGTGGATAGTTTCTCATCACTCAGCCAGTTCAAATATTGGGTTCAAGTGATTTGGGTTCACGGGTTGTACCGTCTCAGAGTCGGCCTTTACCGCAGTGATGGTTCATCCCAAACCTCTCATTTCCCACCTTTCTTTCCCAGTGGCTGGTGAAGCGAGCTATAGAAACCAAGGAAGAAATGGGGGACTACATCCGCTCCTACTCCATATCCCAGTTCCAGAAAACCTACAGTCTCCCCGAGGTCAGTATTCTCCTCTTCTTTTCTCGTCCAGTATACATGAGGGTACACTTAGAGACTCCCCAGGGAGGAGCAGAGTGAACTCGGACCCATCTGCGGGATGTCTGTGCCCCCGCCTGGCCAGCATTGATAGCAGGCCTCCTGGCTCGTCAGAACTGCCTCTTCAAATGGGCGCTGATATAAAGCCCTGCAGTCTTGTCCTTTTCTCTCAATTTTAGTACTTGAGTCAGAACTCTTATTAAATCATAAGAACATGAGTGTATTTTTTTAATGATTGTATAAAGCTTTTCAAGAGACCACATAGGTCATTGTCTAGGGCATTCCTATAGTACCAATTTAATAGTAACCTCCCCTACTGCGATAATAACACATAGCTCTTGAGTCCTTACTGCTCAGCCCCAGCCCTTCACATGCCTTCTCTTTAAGCTTCATAGCCACTCCTTGACGTAGGTGGTGGGGTCCCTGTTACCAGATGGTGAGACTGAGGCTTGGAGACTGAGTCGGTTGCCGTGGGTGTCAGAGCTCATCAGGGTTTGAATGAGAACACTTGGCTTCAGTACTACACTCCGTGGTCCCCTCTTTCTTACCACCGTGGGACCTGTTCTGGAGCCATCTGCAGAGGCCCTGGCTTCTTCCCGTGAACGTCATCGTCCACTTTGTTAGAAGGTGGAAGCTCCTGTAGGCAAAGCTGTGATGAGAAATCAGTTTGTAAGACAGGTTTCTAAGAAGTCCAGTTGAGTTTCAATCTTCACACACCATTTGTTTGATCCCTGTGTTTTGTCTTGCAGGATGATGACTTCACAAAGAGAAAAGAAAAGGCCATCAAGACAGTTGTTGACCTTTCAGTAAGTTCCCCTGCCCCTGTGTGAGGGAAGGACATAGGTTCATAGCCTCCAAATAGCCCCGTGATTCAAATCCCAAAGCCCTTGCCCAGTCCCTCCTGGGATTGCCTAGGTGCTGACCTCAAGTAGGTGTGTGAGTGAGGCCCCGCCTACCTCAGTGTCCATACCTGCACCCTGGCATTCATGGGTAGAAAATGCCACAACCGCTGCCCTATGTTTTTCTTCGTTGCAGTTTTCTGGGAGGAATTTTCCAGATCCAAAGTCTTTCCTCATTTGTGCCAGTGGCAGGTGTCAACTTTGAAGAGCTCCTTTGAATTGGAGCTGGCAAATTGAGGTTAGCATCCTATGGTGGCTCTGGAGAGGCAGAGCAGCTCCTGAGTTTTGTGTGACAAACTGGGATGGCCTTGGCCACCCACACAGTGGATCTTAACTGTGGAGTCTGCACTCAGGCACCCACTGCCCCGGCTGCGAGGGGCAGTGGAGAGCTTTTCAAACCTTTCTAGGCCAGCCCAGCAGAACCTTATCGCCAGCACACACCCCACCCAGCCCCAGCCTTCCTACTGGAGCTGCTGGGAATGAAGCCCCAGTGCCTGGGGGCAAGTTCGCTTCCTTCCAAAAATAATGTGCCCAGTTATTTTGCATTTCCCCCCCACTTTAAGAATAAATATGTGGTCTTCCAAGGTGATCACTCTAAAAAGAATAAGAATCATTTGATGACGTGGGGCGCCTGGGTGGCTCAGTGGGTTAAGCCACTGCCTTCGGTTCAGGTCATGATCTCAAGATCCTGGAATCGAGTCCCGCATCGGGCTCTCTGCTCAGCAGGGAGCCTGCTTCCTCCTCTCTTTCTCTGCCTGCTCTCTGCCTTCTTGTGATCTCTCTCTGTCAAATAAGTAAATAAAATCTTTAAAAAAAAGAAAAAGAATCATTTGATGACGTGAAGTGCTCATTTAAAACAAGAAAAGTCTTTGTCACTTTACAGTTGTAAATTTCTTTCTTTTCACAATTCCATTTTGGAAATGGAAGGAGTAGAAAACTTTGAAGACAGTTACACTCTGAAGCCAGACACTATTCGCAGATACAGTGGCAGTGTCAGATAATAATAACAACAGGACATGATACAACTTCAGAGTAATTGTTTTCCCCTGGTTATGAAATAGTTGTTCTGTTTAGACATCCTTAAAGTTTTTTGTTTTTTTTTTTTAAGATTGATAGATACGGAGGAACAGAATCAGCCTTAATGTCACAGCCCAGAAGCAGCTTCTTTTGATGCTTGGACATATTTCTTCCATTTTTTTTTTAAGATTTTATTTATTTGTCAGAGAGAGAAAGAGAGCAAAAACAGGGGAAGTGGCAGGCAGAGTAGGCAGGAGAGAAGCGGACTCCCCCTGCTAAGCAGGGACCAGGGATCCTGATGGGAGCTGAAGGCAGACATGTAACCAACCGAGCAACCAGGCTCCCTCTTCCGTGTTGTTGTTGTTGTTTTTAAAGATTTTATTTATTTGACAGGGAGAGAGAGATCACAGGCAGGCAGAGAGACAGGCAGAGAGAGAGAAGGGAAGAAGCAGGCTCCCTGCAGAGCAGAGAGCCTGACTTGGGGCTCGATCCCAAGACCCTGGGATCATGACCTGAGCCGAAGGCAGAGGCTTTAACCCACTGAGCCACCCAGGTGCCCCCTCTTCCATGTTTTTAATGTGCATTTTTATACTGAGCTGGAATCATACTTTGAATATAATTGTGTTTTTTTAAACTTACCAATATAGTGTCTTTGAAAGCTATTAAGGATTCCTCCTAACTACATTTGTCATGAAAAATAATAACTGATTTGTTGGGTATGTCTTGGGTTCTGAAGGCTGTTTCCCTCTCTTTCTACCCTTTACCCAGGTCTGCCCTTCACCTGCCTCCTCAGTGTTTCTTACCTGCTTCTTACCGATGAATCTAGAATCCCAAACTTAAATTGTGAATGGTAACTTATGGATTCAAATAAGGTCCCACAATAGGTGCCTAATTTCCAGACCCAGCCTTCTAAAACATATATCTATAGCTGCCACATATTGATTGAGGGCCTTTTATGTGTTTGGCACCTAATTAGGCCTTTCCCAGGCATCCTCTCATTAGCTCCTCCCCAACACTCAGCGAGTTACATATTATTATTTCTGATTTAGAAATCAGAAGCTTGAAGCCAGAATGGTTAACAGATTCCCTCCGTATTTGCAGAATAGGAAGAAGCAGCCAGATTTTGATTTTACATCAGATCCCAAATATGACAGGTGTGGTGCTCCTCCCATTTCCTCTCTTTGCCTGGACTCTGATTTCCCACACACTCCTGGCACCAACTTATGGCAACTTTCCTGGCTTATTTCAGGCTCTGAGATGTTACTTATCCAGGTCCCAGAGATTCGGAGGCATCTAGAGTGGCAAGGTGCTCTCGTGCCACCTCTTCAGTCCCCTGCGGGGTCATTTACTGTGACTTTTCTACTTGAAAACCCGTTGTCCAACTAGAGGATGTCTGCCAAGTGGAAACTATTGTGTTGTCTTTCTTCATCTATGAACATAATACCATTGCACCTCAACCAGCAGGCTTTTACTTATTCTTACTTAGATATAACCTCTTCTTAAAAAATAAATATTAAAACTTTTAATATTTTTTAAAAATACTTATCTTATTTTTGTGGCACCTGGGTGGCTCTGTCGGTTAAGCCTCTGCCTTCAGCTCAGGCCATGATCTCAGGGTCCTGGGATCAAGCCCCACTTCAGGCTCTCTGCCCGGCAGGGAGCCTGCTTCCTTCTCTCTCTCTACCTGCCTCTCTGCCTACTTGTGATCTCTGTCTGTCAAATAAATAAATAAAATCTTTTAAAAAAGTAAAATATTTAGCTTATAGTTATAAGACTGTTCCAGTCTTTTACATCTGTCCTTGGTTATGTAGCCCAGCCATTTTTTGGTGCATGATTTTTTGTTTTAAAAAAGCCTATATTTATTTGGTACTAGTAACTTAGTAATAATAACAAAAGATGAAGAAATGGGGAAAAATTACAAAGACTAAGTCACCATGATGCCATCAGCCAGGGATCATTACTGATATATATTCCAAGTAGGAAGTACAGAGTTAGGGATATCAATACAGAGAAGTAGAGATCCCTAAAAATGGCATCACATTGTATATTCTGTTTTGGTTTTTGCTCAGCAGTGTAATTGAGACTGTCTTTCCCCCATAGCCTTTTTTACTGGCTATGGGGGAAAGATTATTCATTATGTGGTATTAATTTAACTAGCTTACTTTGTATCTTATTTTTTCTTTTGGCCACTATATAGGACGTTCTCATAGCTAAGTTTTTCCTTTTATCTTTATTTACTTAGGAAATATTGGATGAAATGGATTTGGGTCAGAGGTTATGCCTAAGGCTGTTAGTACCTCTTGGCAGATTGCCAGGCAGAAAGACTGCTGTGAACTTGAATTTCTGCACTCATCACTTTGAGGTTTTCTCTCTTTGTCTTGGCCTCATTTTTCTTCCTCTTGGGGATTATTCCCAGTACTTTGGCTTTCTCTTGAAATGTGTTATTTCTTGGCTTCTCCATACCTTCTTTTTACAGAATAGCTAGCTGCTTTGTAGAAGTCCTGCTGATGGGAGGTGTATTTTCAAAGCACGTAAGAAATCAAAACTCTTGCCACCCAGGACAGGTCCCCCCTTACCACCTTCTCCTTTTCGTGTCATCACATAGTTGCTCATTTGTCTCACTTAGCCTGTTGTACAGCTTCCTTCCTCCTTGTCTCAGCCGTCAGCCTTCATATATCTCAAGGGTCTGTTCTGTGCAGTGAGGTCTGCTATTCTCGGTTACCCTGGAGTAAAGAGTACCTGTGAAATTTTACCTAAAGCTTACTATTCATTGAACACTTTTTGGTAATATTTAGAATTTTGTGTAAGAGTAGACGTGGGGAAAGGACCCTTAGAACTTCCAGTTTAGTTGAAGAAAATGCTTTGCGGAACTGATGGGATCACCTAGGAGACCATGACATTTGAAATTATTACTGCACAAATGCTATGAGAAAGGCCTTTTCATTCAGCGCATAAAATACAGATGTGGCTACATACATAAAAAAATGTTAGTACATTTTATCAATAATACTATATTAAAAACAGATCTCTTAGGCTCAGTTGTTTAAGTGTCCAACTCTTGATGTTGGCTCAGAGATTTCTTCTCTCCCTCTCCTCTGCCCCTTCCCCCCCAACAACAACAAAAAAAAATTATATATATATATATATATATATATATAGCTATCTTAGATATACATACATAGATATATCTATATCTATGTATATCTATATATATTTTAGCTTAGATATATATTATCTAACTTAGCTCTTGCTGTGTGTCAGATACTATGGAATAATCCTCATAATAACCATACTTATATCTTTTTTATAGATGGAGAATCACAGAGGTTAAAGTAACTTGCCCCAAATCAGGCAGGTAGTAAGGTAAACGGGATTAGGACTAAAAGCTTATCTGTGCACGTATGCATTCAGTAATGTTAGTTGCACACTCACCATGTGCCCGATCACACTCTAGGAAGTGAGGTCAAAGCAGTGAATTTCCCTCAGTAAGGGAATCAAGGGAATTTGGGGTCTCTTCAAGGAAAAAGATATGACCACGAGGGGGCAGCAGAGCACAGAAGCTATACTGGGGTGATGCTTTGACAGGTGAACTTGTAGGATGGGGCAGTCAGTCCCTCACAGCAAGCCACCATCCAGAGTTCTAGGCGCCAGGGCTGCATCCTGAACGGGAGGGGAGCGAGGGAACCCCCTGGGTTTCCTGGAGATTGTCCAGGTGCCTCAGCAATGTCACACAGCAACAGCACAGAGATTGTGTAGTCAGAGATCTCTGAAGGAGATTTGCAGCAGCAGTTTTGGGTCTTTCCAGTCCCAGGGCTTACCCTATCAGTGGTCAGCACATGCAGTTGTGTAAAGTATATGACACAGACAGTGTCTGTGTCATAGACTGTCTTTACACAGTTGTGTAAAGTATATGACACAGACAGTGGCTAACAATCTTCCTATTTGGGCCACATTTGAAATGACTGGATGTATAAAAATTAGAGTTTGACCCTGGCATGCTTTTGAGCCAGTAGGTTTCAGCCTGCTGTGAGGAAATAAACCTAAGAACCAAAGTGCAGAAGCCATCTCTGGCCTCTCTATTTAATACAGTGACCTTTATCTTACCCAGCAACTCACATTGGAGCCCTGCGGTGGGATGTGTGTTGGTCCTGAAGGAGCAGAACAGAGCTCATGTGAAAGAGAAGAGAAAAGGGAACAAAGTCTGGAGAAAACTCTGGCTCCCCAGCTAACTTTCCTCCCTGCAGACGTGTTCCTCTGTCCAGAAATGGTCGCCATCCATCGATCTCCCATTTCCTTCACTTAGTACCTAGGGGCTTTGTTTCCTTTGTTGTTTTATTAGTGTGAGAATGGAGGGGGGAAAAATGTATTTGTCCCAGATATAATAACTTTTCCTACAGGATCTTTCAGGACACTGGTGTTGATGGTGGAGTTGTCTGTGGAGCCCCGTTAGGTGAAGCTGACTTACTTTGTGGGGTACCTGGGCTGAGGTGTGTCTCTGAAAGTTGAGCCCTGAGAAATGTGTTAAGGTCAGCGGAGGCCAGTCAGGGGAATGTCAGTTCCTGCTGACCCACGTGTGGCTTGGCGCACTGGAGCTCTTAACCAGAGAAGGCCAAGTTGGTGGTGGCTGTCTCCCTGCCTGCTCATTATTTCAGAAAAGAGAAACCCTCTGTAATAGTGATTGATCTGTGCTGCAGACCTTGCCCCAGTGTTGTGCTCTTCCACCTTCCACCTCCCTTCCCTGCCGTTTGAAATGTGACTCAGGAATTCTTCTAACCAGTGTCTTGTAACCAGACCCGTAAGGTAGAAATCTGTGACTCTCACAGTGCCAGAGCTCTGCTTTACTAAAGAGTCACTTTAGTATGTTCACCCTGCTCATATGTCCTTCAGCACAGAGAACAAGAGCCTATTCAAGGACTATTAGTCTAGCCCTGGTTTTACAGCTAATGGAACAGGCCCATTGAAGGGAATTCCCAAGGTCACAGAGCTAGTTAATGGCATACCCCAGACTAGACATCATTGCTGATTCCTGTTGCTTTAAAGGGTGACTTAGCAATAGTTTTTTCAGTTGACCTGAAAACCTCTGACATTTAGGTCCTTGTTACTTAAGCAGCCATTGTAATGATCCATACAGCAGCCTTGGGTATACGGTGGTCTTGTGAGAAGACTCATCTGAGATCACTGGAGGGTGGCGGGAGTGCCCACCAGAAGCAAGCGAGCGTATTAGAAAAACCCTGGGACTAGCAGTCTGGGGACCTAGGACCAGGTCTAATACTATTTTAGAGATCCTGGACAAATTATATAAGCTCTGCTTCTTAAGTAATAAAGTGGGGGTAAAAGCATCTGCTTTGTCTCTACTTCTGGGAACAGTTATGAAATGCAAAGGTGAGGGGCGCCTGGGTGGCTCAGTGGGTTAAATCCTCTGCCTTCGGCTCAGGTCATGATCCCAGGGTCCTGGGATCGAGCCCTGCATCTGGCTCTCTGTTCCGAGGAGAGCCTGCTTCCCCCCTCTCTCTCTGCCTGCCTCTCTGCCTACTTGTGATCTTTGTCTGTCAAATAAATAAATAAATAAATAAATGCAAAGGTGAGACATGTATGAGGCGTTTTCAAGTATAAGGAATAATTACACAGAGGCCAACATTGTCACTGTTTCCCAGAATAAAAGGTCCTTGTAGCTCTTGGTTTCAGTATGCTATTGTTTTGGAGCAGTCCTTTTTTTAGAAGAATCCAATTTCCTGTCTTAGCTCATTGACTCTATCAGTGGTAACTAAGGAAGATAGCAGTTAAGCTCAATTATATAGTACTGCTGTAATAGTAGAGCTCAGCGAGAATTAAATCATATTCAGTAACTGACGTCATGCGGATTCGTTATGTGTTGCATTTCCCCATGAATCTGTTTTACATTATTTATAGCTTCCTATTCATGCAGGCACCAGCAGCAAACTAGGAATTATTTCTGGCAGCAAGTTACAAGAACACTCCAGTGTCATCCCAGACCCTAGTCCATTCCTTTTTTTTTTTTTTTTTATAAAATTGTTAAAATTATATGGTATGTGTTACAAAAGGATGTTTTTCTGTATGTTTGAAACTTTTTGTAATAAACAGTAAAATACTAAAGTTAAGAATTATCAAGGGAGGTACAGTTCTACTTGGAATAAAAATACCACTCTCTGAAGAAACCTGACAGTAGTGCTTGTCCTTATGATGTCCACGTAGAGGTTAGTTGTGATGAACTCTGGTCGTGGAGAAGAAAAGATCAGGGACAAACAACTGAAATACTTTCCTTGGATAAATATTTGCCTACTTGCACCCAGAGCCCTGAGCTCATTTTCCTAAGATACTATTTGACTGCCAGCTTGACACTCAAGGAGGACATTAATTTGGGGCAGAATGCTAAATCAGGTCATCTGGGAGTGAAGAACTACATTAATTTAGCACCTACTACATGGCATGTACTTTGTTCAAGAAATATATATATATATATACTTTCAGAATTTGTCCTATACAAAATAGATCTGTGTTTGTTCTACATTTATAATTAAATTACATTCTAGTAATTTAAAAAGTCAGCGAAAATTGAAAGAGCATCTGTGTTTCTATACACCTTTTTTGGGATAAACCTTAGCCCAATACGTTTGTAAAAAAGTTATTATCGCTGAAGGTTTTGTGTCTGTTCTTCTTTTCTGCTGTTAAAGTCTAAGAATTGAAATCTCCTTTACCATTTAAGCATTTTTTTTTTTTTTTAAGGATTCTGGGTTAACCTATACACCAGAAGTTTTTAACTTGTTAAACTGGTCGCTTAACTGGTTTGTGGCTCTGGGTGGTGGAAAGGTCTGGCTATGCAGTGACTAGAAAGTTTGTATTTTTTTCTGGGACATTTTATGGAATAAAATCTGAATAGAGAAATAAGCCTTGCTTCCCAGGGCAAGATTCAATATTATAAATATGCCAGTTCTTTCCAAAATAATCTGTAAATTTGGTATGATTCTAATCAAAACTCAGCAGTTATTTATTATGAACCTGACAAGTTGATACTAGAATTCATTTGAAAGAGAGAATGCTTACAATAGCCAGGAAATTTGAAAACGAACAGTGGAGACAGGATAAAGGTTCACAAAGCAAGAGGAATTGAAGAGGGTAACATTGGTACATGTTACATACACGTATGCTATTTCAGATCAAGTGAAGGCTAGACTATTAAATTGATGATGTTGGGATTCTTAATTTTCTATTCAGGGAAAAAAGTTTCTGAGTAGATTAAAAAGCTAAGTATAACCTGTACAAGTAACAGACAAGAAGTTTGTTTTTTGGTGTTTTTGTTTTTTTGCTTTTGTGGGTGTTTTGTTTTGTTTTGTTTTGTTTTTTGGTAACAATCCCTGGTAATAAGTAAGATATAAAACGACTGATAAGTTTGACCACAAAAAGTATTAAAATGCCAAAGTACAGAAGAAACACCAAGGGGGCACCTGAGTGGCTCAGTCAGTTGAGTGTCCAGCTCCTGGTTTCTGCTCAGGTCACGATCTCAGGGTCATGGGATTGAGCCCCGTGTCAGGCTCCCTGCTCAGTGGGAAGTCTTCTTGGGGATGCTCTCTGTCTGTCTCCCTCTGCCACTCTCAATCTCTCTCCCTCTCTAAAAATAAATGAATAAATCTTAAAAAAAAGAAAAGAAAAAGAAACACCAAGTTAAAGTTGACAAGCAGTATCTTGAGTGGAAATATTTATTAACTGTATGAATGTCAAAGGAGCGACCTCCTTGAGGCAGCCGCCCTGAGTGCCCACTGTTCTCCTGCAGGAGGCAGGCACGCCCGCCATGATGGGGAGAGACTCACTCCCTGACTGGCCGGGTGCACCAGCAGGCAGTTCAGAAAGGGAGCATTCTCACACTCAGTAAGCCATCTGTCTCATCCACTTCTTAGGATGTTTACAAGCCCCGTCGGAAATACAAACGTCAGCAGGGAGCAGAAGAGCTGCTCGATGAAGAATCCCGAGTCCATGCCACACTTTTGGAATATGGCAGGTAACGACGGGGACCCAGCCTGAAGTGTCTGTTTTATAAAGCCTTTGAAAAGGAAAGCTAATTTAGGTTGCTTCACTGAGATTAATTTGATTGTGGTTTGTGTTTTTTGTTTTTTACCTGATCGAATTTACTGTTTCTGTCCCAAGATTTCCATCACCGGGGACTTTCCTCTTTGGGGTTGACCTACCCACATTTCTGTGGGTAGCATTCCCGAGGGTGGGGAGGCCTGGTTTTTGCAGATCCTCTTTGGAAATGTGTGTATGATTGTGGGCTCTAGCCTTGCCCTTCTGGGGAGTTGGAGTGTTTGGGGTATTTGGTGAGGCCAGCTGCAGTCTGCCCTTCATATTCCTGCCATTGGTTAAAATCTTCAGGTAAACTACAGGATCGAAAGCAGTTAACAGTAGTTTTAAGTGTTAGAGTAGTAGTTTTGATTTCCCGTGAGGGATTTTCCTGAGCGGGAAGATGAGGAGTTTAGAAGTATTTTATCATTTCTTAATAACCTTTGTAATTTTTTTAAAAATACCAGTTATCTTTTATTCTCATTTTTCACTTAAAAAGCACATAAAGAAGTGCTGTTCTCATTGAATTCTTGGTTGACCTTGGGTATTAACCTTCATTGATGTCCTGTATTTTCTACGTAGGGTAACTGATTCCTTGATGTGAGTATGTCTCCTTGTGCTTCCTTTCTTTATGCTGAGAGTGGTTGCTGTGTGCTGCCCTGTCTAGTAACCCAGCCCTCCTCCGGTGGCTGGAACTAACAGCTCTGACCCCAGCACCTCCCTGTGTGAGCATCTGAAGGCTTCCCCACTCTGAGGCACTAGAGAGAACCAGAAAGAAGTTCGGCTTCATTGGCTTAAATACTTCATCTTTCATATAGAAAACATTTCCCAAAAAGTTGCCACCTTATTTCTTCCTTTCTCTTTGGGAGGGAGTTGTGTGGCATCAGGTCCGTCCTTCCTAAGAGTTAAAGCTGGTGTGTTTCATTTGAAGGAAGGTGTGAGTTCTGGCCCTCAGCCGGGTCTGATGTCTTCTCCTCGTAGCTCCCCAGTTGCTGCTGTGAATTGAACTCCTCTTCTGAGTCAGGCACCACCAAGCCATCTACATAATTTGTGGGGCCCAGGATAAAATGAAAATGCAGAGCCCCTTGTTAAAAATTGCTAGCAATGTCTAATTATTAGGAATTTCAGGACCACAAAGACAACCAAGCGTGGGGCCCTTCTGAGTGTTAGACCCTGAGCAGCTGGACGGGTTGTGAGTCCTGGGCCCTGGAATGGAGTTTTCCAACCAAGCCCCAGCTATAGGTGGGCAGGTGGGGCCATACTGCCCCAGTTGAGCCATGGTGGAAAGACCACCTCGCTGGGTGTCACATGTTCCAGAGCCCAAAAATACTCAGGAGAGTGTTATGCTTTTCTTAGTTTATATTGTTCATACCTCCATTTTTTGCGCATTGTCACGGAATACTCACATGTTCCTGGGGATAAAAAGGAGTCAGAGATTTGGTGAATTGTCTACCTTACCGAGACCAGGCTGACAATATTTCACTATTTTTTTTTTTTTAAGATTCTCAGTTTTAAACTGGCTCTTTGGCATGTGTCATAGAGGGCAGTCATTATTGTCCTGTGATTACTGGGTGACTTCAGGATGTCCCTGCCCATCCTTAGGAGTGGTTGGTGCAGTTAGGGTCCAGAGCCTGGTGGGGATTTCTCTAGGGAAGGGAGCAATGCACAGGTTTACTTCTGCGACTCCTCTCAAATCTGGAGCATAAGAAAGAGCAGAGTGTATCGATGTCAATCTTGGTTCCTGTTGATGGGGTCAGGCTGACTTCTGCTGAGTTCTGATCTTAGGGTGGGTGTTCGCTGAAGGATTTTTTTTTTTTTTTTCTTAAGGAGAGAGGTTATTTTTCTCCCTGTTTAGCTTTCCTGATGAGGTAATGGTGAGTTTGTGAGACGTGGGGAAGTGGATGCTTAGGACCTTCTGATGGTTCAGTCACCTCAGTTCTCTTTTTTTGAGAATGGTAAAGATAGCATCAGAAAATTTAAGAAGTAACCTGCCCAACATCAACTATTAACTGCTCTTAAGAATGATTAAGAGCCTCACACTGGGACTTGAACTCAGGTTTGTTGGACCCTGATAACATGCTCTTATCATTAGCTACAAGTATTGTTTGAGCCTCCAGGGGAAGTTTGGCTCCGGTTTTAGGAAGACAGGCCCAGTCTTTATTGTTTGGTCTGACACTGAACAAGAAGTGAGTGATCATTAAAACTGACAGAGCATATTGGACAAAACTTAAAGCTTCAGCAAGTATGCATTTCATTCCCCCTTCTTGGGAAAGCCCTCGCCTCCTTTCTGGCCATCAGACTTTCTCCTCAGGGTTTGGTCAGTACTGTCCCCTAGATAAATGGTCTTGCCCATTAAATGAGGATTACATGAGTAGTTTGTCCTGTGCAGAAAACAGTAAATGTCAACTGCTAAGCTCTGTCAGCAGTAGCAACAGTTTTCAGTTCTCAAATGCCCTTAAATATGACCTGTAGATTCAAATGCGCCTCTTCTTTTAGTTCTCCTTGTCCCTGTACTCTGTACCCCTAGCACTAGTCCCTCCCAACCCCTGCTGAGAGGTCTAACCCACTCTTCCTCCTTCCCTTCCCCAGTCAAGCAAGGCTGGGCCTCCACTGGCCCTGGGACTCCCCCTCCATCCTGTCTCTCCCTTTGGTGTGAACATCATGGCACCCCTGAATTGCTCATCCCCACCACCTAAGAATCCACATCCCCCATCTCTTGTCCGTGCCTCTGGTTTCCTCTATATCTCACCTCTGGATAAGAGGGCAAGTATTTTGACTCCTGGAGTAAGAAGGTCTGAAACTCTTTGGGGTTGAAGGTTACTCATTAGTCTAGGCCCACACTGCATGTGTCTTTGAGGTCAGTGTTCCAGCTTCTTTCACCTTTTTTGACTTATTTGCTGAAATGAAGTTGGACTTTGAATCCTGTCAGCCATGCTGTGTATGCCTGTTCACGTTTGGATAGATTTAAGTGTTATGATATTGGAAAAACAAGACTCATGGTTTTGATTTTAGACTTCAACAAAATTGCAAGTTTATACTATTTCAGTTTTGTTATGCGTCCAGTCAGCTTTTAGGAGCTAAATTAAAACACCTACCTGTGCGGAAGTGCATTTTATGTGCAGTATATTTGACTTTGTTAAAGCCCAAGTCTCAGCCAAGTACATTTGAAGATCTAATTGGCTTTATTAAGTGATTCATGAACCCAGCAGCCTCCTATGAAGCAAGCAGAAATGAGTTCCCACAAGCTGTACAAAACAGTAGGTTTTTATAGGAAGGAGGATAGGATAAGAAGTTACTAGCAAAAGAAAACAAAGATTGTTTCAGTCAAGGTCACCTTCCTTTAGGGGGAAGAAAAGGAGTCTTTTTAGGTGATTACCTCATCTTCCTTTGGAGGATGGAGAGGGCCCTTATGACAGATTACCTCTGTCCAGAAAATCCTAGATTGTTTGACTTGAAATTCCACTCCTGGAGGGGTTGAAACTCTGAATCTTGGTTTGCTGTCACAGCAGCAAGTGACTGTACCTTGGGCCTGTGACTCTCTCCAAAAACCTAGAGGTGGAATTTTGAAGCATAACCACTAGAATCCTGGCATTAGCCTTTTCCACACTATTTGAGACCTGATTTTAGTTGCTTTGAAGTCATTCTCTTCCTTAGTAAATGAAATATGACGTGACTCTCGCAACCTATTTATATCCTCTGTGATGGCAAGGCCTGTGACGTGCTCATGGAAGGTATCTTGTACATGCTTGTGGAATGAACGGAGAACAGGGTCCACAGTCCTTACTGTTTAGGGCATTGCGTTTTGTTTTGTTTTGTTGTGTTGTGTTTTAGGAACACTGGAGCTTTATTTAGTTGAGTTTTGGTTTTTTGTATGTATAAAAGCAGTACGTGAGTTAAAAGAAATCTAAGTTCACAGATGTACATATATATGTCAAAACTCATCCCGTTACACTTTTTAAATACATACAATTTAGTGTGTTTTTTGAAATTATTTTTATTAAAATATAATGTATTATTTGCCCCAGAGGTACAGGTGTGTGAATCATCAGGCTTACACAATTCACAGCACTCACCATAACACGTATCCTCCCCCATGTCCGTAATGCAGCCACCCTATCCCTCCCCCCACCCCCCAATTCAGGGCTTTTTTTATGCCCCTGTTTTGTTCAGGATTTCAGATAGTTTGATACCAGACTTAATTTGCCCTGCAGCAGTTGTTTTTGAAGGTTAGTTTGTTTTCTAGAACTGTGATCTCCAGTGCTGTAGTATTAGCCATATGTGGCTGTTGAGCATTTGATGTTTGACTAGTGTGACTCAAGGACAGGATTTTAATTTTTTTTTTTTAATTTTATTTATTTATTTGAGAGAGAGA
This sequence comes from Neogale vison, assembly GCF_020171115.1. Classification (NCBI taxonomy): domain Eukaryota; kingdom Metazoa; phylum Chordata; class Mammalia; order Carnivora; family Mustelidae; genus Neogale; species Neogale vison. The sequence continues at coordinate 102,565,435 of NC_058093.1, read as the reverse complement.
GACAGTGAGAGAGAGCATGAGCGAGGAGAAGGTCAGAGAGCGAAGCAGACTCCCCATGGAGCTGGGAGCCTGATGCGGGACTCGATCCCGGGACTCCAGGATCACGCCCTGAGCCGAAGGTAGTCGTCCAACCAACTGAGCCACCCAGGCGTCCCCAGGATTTTAATTTTAATTAAGTTACATTTAAAGACTCATGCTTGATTTAGTTATTGGGAAAAGTTTAAGTTTGAAGTAATTTGAATATGTGAACCTACTAATTTAACATTATCTATTTGGCTCTCATTCCATTTTTTTTAGACTATGCTGTTCTAGAAGATGTACCTCCTTGATGTTAAAGATCAAGTGTGAGGTGTAGGAAGTGAGGAGGTAAAGTGGGCGGTGAGAGACCAGAGTTCTGTCGGTGCTGACAGGGTAGGACATCAGCGGGACTGGTGGCTCAGAGCTAACACGGGGAAAGGTGGGAACAAATGAAAGCATCTGGCAGCACCAATCTCGGGCTGGCCCTTGTGAGGAAGGGGCAGGGAAGACAGGGCAAGAGGAGAGGGAGTTGGGAGGGTAGAGCAGCACACCTGTGAAAGATAAAAGTGAAGTAAATGCTTGTGGCAGAAAGAAGGGGAAGCATCCCCTTGTTCTTTGTGAGGGATGCTAGGCCAGAAAGGGATACATGTTCTCCTGGTGAAGCTCAAACAACATGGAAGTCTCCCGGAGACATCTTGGCCAGTGAACGTAATGAGGCAGGCATTAATAGGCAACCAAGGGCAGCTCTTTGTCCTGGAAGCCTTGTCACCATGACACATGGAGAAGGAGACTATTAGAAAAATCAGCTGGACTCTACTCATTCAGCATACATTGACTGAGTACCTACTATGTGCCAGGCACTGTTCTAGGTGCTGGGGAAACATAAGTCAGTGGAGCTGTCTGAACCATGCTGAGTGAAGGAGCCAGTCACAGAAGGCTACCCAAGATTCTGTGTATATGATATGTCCAGAACAGGTGAATCCCTCAAGACAGAAAATCAGTTAACGGTAGCCAGGGGCTGGAGAGGGGGATTTGAGATGAGCTTCTGATAGCTATGGAGTTTCTTTCTGGAGTGATGGAACTATTCTGGGATTAGATAGTGGTGATGGTTGCACAAATAGTGAATCTGCCCAAAAACCACTGAAGTGTATAGTTTCAAATGGTAAATTTTATGTGATACGAATCATTTTTCAGTTTAAAAAACTATTTAAAAAAATGAGTGAAGTACTCATTCCAGGAGTGCAACAGACAGATTTGTAGGATCAGATGTAATTAGTGTAGCCCTTGGGATGAGCACACTGGTGCCTAACCCAGGTCTTTGGGTGGTCAGAAGCTTCTTCCCAAAACCTCTGTCTTTACCAAGGAGTAGAAGAGGCAGGAACTGAGTCACTCACATTGAGTTGCTTACTGCTTTATTTGGAAAATCCAAAAAGTTCTGGCTCCTTAGATGAGGCCTCTCTGTCTGAGGGTATGTCATCTGCCCTAAGGGTCTCCACAGACTAGACCAAGAACACCCAAGGTACAAGGTTACTTCAAGGCATGGGGAACTGTGGTGAGATCCTCTATTGGTCAGGGATCGCTGTGTGAGAACACAAACCCTCCAGCTAGTTCCAGCAGAAGGGGTTGACTCCATGGATCCTTGGGAACGTTTGAGAGGTGGGATCCAAGCTGGGTGGGGTCCCTGCCCAAGCAGCACATCAGAACCGGGCAAGGATGCTGCTTCTGCCTCCACCATGGGGAAGCTAGCTAGTGGCCTGAGGGGTTGGGATGCCAGGTTCATGGCTGCTCACAAAGAAACCACGCCACTTCAGCCGGAATCAGGATGCCACTGCCACAGCTGCTGGCCCCAGAACCAGGTTACCTCTGTGACCCACACTGCACAGCATACCTCTCTCCTCAGCTGGCTGCTGCTCATTCACATGGCCGGGAAGCACCCCTGATTTCTGGAGCTCAGGGTAGCATTTGCAGCCCTGGGTGCGCCCAAGTGTAGAAACTAGAGTTTCTGGGGGCTTCTGGCTGTCTCAGTCCACTAAGCGTCTGACTCATGATTTCAGTACAGGTCATGATCTCAGGGTTATGAGATCAAGCCCTGTCTTGGGCTCTGCACTCAGTGTGGAGCCAGCTTGAGAGTCTCTCTCGCCCTCTGCCCTTCCCCCGCTTAAAAAAAAAAAAAGAAAAAGAAAAACTAGAGTCTTTTGTTTCCCAACCTCTGTAGTATAAGGAGTTTCCTCAGACATTGTGAAACGAATGCACAGAATCTGCCACCGGGCCATTCAGAAACCGTGTGGACACTCCAAATTTACCTTTAGTTGGCTGCACTTATCTGTACATTTGTGCCAAATGAAGGGGCACACTGTGCTCAGCTGGGGTCTCTCCAGTTACATGACAGCCTCCCCTAAGGCCGGATGATGCTTTGGCTTCTGGATTCCCGCATGTTCTTCCACTTCTGTTCAGTTTATTTGTTCAGTGTGCACTGGAAATACAAAATGTAAAAGGAGCTCCCATGCCCTCAGGGAAGAGGGTGCAGACAGGCACACAGACTGCTGGACGTGCTTGCCGTCGGAGGCGGGGTGGATGGGGCACGACAGAGGTGGGGTGGATTGGCCCAGGCATACTGTCCTTCGTGGGCCATGCTTCAGAGAGGAGGGGCCTTGAGAGCGGAGTTGTGGGCGTGAATGGAAAGCAGGAGAACAGCCCGTGTGTGCACAGCGGTCTGCCAGGCAGGGACCACATGGGAACATGGCAGGTGAGAAGGTGAAGCTAAGGGGTTGCTAGGCAGAGCTGCAGAAGGGAAGCCTTAGTGAAGGTGCCCCAGAGGGAAGAGGCCTGCCATTGACGTGTGCAGATGAGGCTGCTGGGGAGCCGGAGAGGGAGTGAGGTGGAGTGGGAGTGCAGTGAGCCTGGAGGCCAGTACACCAGCCCAGCCGGTGAGGCCCAGCCTGAGCAAGGGTGGAGTAGGCATCCTTCCTTTGCTTTCCTTAAATGGCTGCATGTACCTTTATCTCTTTAGAAACTACTTGAAGGTAAGTGAGGTGTGGTGTTTTGCATCATGCTTTTCATTTCAGGTTGAATGGTTTGCACATTGCTATACTTGCTTTAAAAAAAAAAAAAAAAAGAACCTAAACATAAACTAATTTAAACTAAAGTGCTTTTGTGAGTTTCTTTGAATGTAAGGTTGCCTGAAGTGAACACATAACATTGTTGGCATCATGCTTGGGCGACGCTGGAGAATGAAAAATAGGCCGGACTCCAGGTTCTGAACAGAACCATTAGGGAGCATCCTTACCCCAAGCAAACACACTTGCATTTGTTCATACAGAAAGTTTTAAGGCTTTTAGCTTAAACTTTGGGCCTGAAATACAGCTCCTGATTCAGGGAGGAATGGCTGCACTTAAAAAAGAATATTGCACTGTGTTCCCTCGGAGAACTCCCGTTCATAGTGTTCACCTGGGAAGTAGAATGGCTGGCCCTTCATTCAAAAACAGTGGCCTCTGTCTGTGGTTTGGCACTTAAAACATTTTCTCCAGTTACCGTAAGGCTTAAATTTTCTTTGGTGCTTTTCATATAAAAATCCAACCCAAATGCATTTGACCACATTGGTGTGATTTTCAAATAGTAATTGAACTCCCCTTTTTTGTGGCCTGCAGGAGATATGGATTTAGCCGCCAGAGCAAAACAGAGAAGGTAAGAAAAGCATAGATAATGGGAGAAAACATTGGAGAGATGGAAGCGCCCCTCCCCTTTGCCTCTGTCTGATGCTGGTGGGCCCCGGGCTTAGCAAGAATGGGGGGATGCGTCTCCACAGTGACCCAGGCTCCAGTCCCTGGGCAACCCGTGTCGGCAGGGATGTGACAGCTGCCTGGTTCCACTGCATCTCCCTGTACTAGCTGCGGTCTGCCACCCTCGTGGGCCAGGGACCTGAAGCAGCAGCCTCATGGAAGGGCTGGAAGTCATGGCCCCAGAGACAACCAGCTGGGCTCTCCTAACTCCAGAGGTATGAAGATGAAGTCTGCTGCAGGGCCCTGGGCACTCCCTGCTGGAGGAGGGAGACCCTAGACAGGTGTGAGCAGGGTGCTGCCAGTGATGTAGAACACAGCCGCATGTTGCAGGCCTGCCCTAAGACAGCCTAGTGTGGAGAACTCAGGGAAGTCGAAGTGGGCATTCTGACTTCACACGGCAGTCTCAGAAACCTCCCATAATGTATGTGTTTACTGATGAGCCTTAGCCATCAGCTACAGGGCGGGCATGTGCATCTTATAGGGCCAGACCCCGTACTGTGCCTCAGCCCCTTTTTGCAGGGCTCTGCACGTCCTTTCTTCATTTACTTCCCTGAGCAACTCAGTGAGGAAGACACTACCTTTTTTCAGAAAAGCTGAGGTCAGAAAGCTGTGAGGCTCAGAGAGGCTCTGGGATTTGTCCACAATCACGCAGGCCCTTCAAGGGAAGTAATAAGAATCCCAGGTCTGTGGGACAGCAAAGCCTGTGCTCTTAACCACTGCCTTTTAAATAATGGAATGCTGACTAAAGTTGTTGTTGGCTCTTAAAAAGCAGAGTCCTATAGTTTGAGATCCATGCGTACTCTTTTTTTTTCCCTCATTCCCCATCAGACTCCCAAGAGTTCCTTGCATAGGACACTTCCTCTCTAGGCTCTGTTCTCATGCCGCTCCGGCTTTGTGCAGAACCCCAATCCTTCCAGGAAGCCTGCCTGGCTCTCAGCCTCCTGCGTTATGTGGTGATTGCTGTCTCAGTCAGCAGACGGCACAGAGAGTGACTAGGAGCGTGTGTGCCAAAGGCAGGCTGGCTGGTTTCAGATCCCTTCTCTGTGTGACTTCGGACAGTGTACTTACTCCCTGCGCCTCAGTTCACGGCATCTGTGAAGGAGGGGCGGTCACTGTACCCCCTTGTAGCCTTGGTGGGGAGAATGACTCATCATGCGGGAGATACCAAATAAGCATGAGCTGTTTTATCAGGGGCAGTGGTAGTTCGGGGCAGCCAGTCATTGATTAGGGTACCTTCTTTTTCGGTCTTCTCGTTATTTAATTTTGCAACTGTTGTGTTTTTATTTTTAACTAAACAGTCATTTCCTCCAAAGCAAGGGTTTTCTGGATTTGTGTATGTCAGGTGGCATCTGATACATAATAAGAATTTGATGTGTACTTTCAATTTGGCATGTAATTTAGTCTGAAGAGAATGTCTGTGCATATAGTTACTGGGTGTATTAATTATGATTGGAAAAGCCATGCGATGCTCATGTCCCGATGCTCACAGTATTCACTTTGGGCTTGTCTACAAATACAGATACAAGTTTCCTCTACTATCCCAAAGTAGAGTGTAGCTGTAAAGCCTTTTATAAGCCAAAATGGTATAAAGCAAAGAAGCAATTGCCATCATTTATATGAAAAATTTGTGAGCATTCCTAGACCCAAAAAGTCAAGTCTTAGGCTTTTCTGATACGAGCCTTGCCAACAGACACACAAAATAAATTGAGACAAAGCACAGATGCTTGGATATAGTTCGAAGCTCTTGCAGCTTGATGCTGAGATGCTGAATGTCGTTCCCAGGGAAGGAGCTCAGCAGCCCGCTTTCATTGCCCAGGTTACACACTCCCTCCTAATGGGCTCACAGCTAAAGGAACGCTGAAAACTGTTTTCGCTTTCACCTTTTTTTGTAAAAGCGAAAATCCTTTTCAGATTTCTTTTGGTCAGCAACAACAGGTACTAATAGGGGTCTTTTGTGAAAGCAAAGTGGCCTAACGCGAGTTTTCGAAATCAGGGGATACCTATATCCCCTGCAGTGAGGAGCTCACAGTGTTCCCTGGGGTCAGTTACAGGCAGGTTATAGAAAAGCCTTCTAGAATTGGGTCAGTCTAAGGAGGCTGTCTGAGACTGCCATTTCTCGTTTTCAATCCAAGAGGACCCTGATATCCAGAGAAGGTAAGCCTGCGGTCGCCCCGCTGGCAGGCGGCAGACACGGAACTAGGAGCAAGCTCTCTAGACTTGCAGTGCAGTTTTGAGAAGCTTCAGGTCATGCAGGTGTCTTGAGTGTGGCGGTGGGTATGTTTAGAGCCTCAGGCTGGGTCCAGAGCCAGAAGCTGGATCACCAGGTGAAGCAGTTCGATTTTTATCCTTTAGGCCAGTGTTTTTTAAACTTTGTTGGCTACTCTTAGCAGTAAGAATTCTGTTTTTCATCATGATTCAGTACACACACAGACAACTCCAAAATAAAGGTTTCACAGAGCAGTGCCTAACTCTTTACTATGTGTAAAGCACTTTGATGTGTCCTGTTCTCTTATTTTCGTGTCATGTCTATAGATGCTGGCCATACCTGCTAAAGGACTTGCATGTCCCCCAGTGGGTCTCAAGTGGCCGTTTGAAAAATATACTCTGTTAGACAGTGATTTGCTCTTGAAGGCGTTAAGGCAGGGAGGAGACCCAGTCAAAGGAGGAGTCTGGCAAATGCATGCGACCTGATAGGCATTGAACCAGCAAGCAGTATAGCAATGGAGTGAGACACGGTCCAAGGCCCTGACCTTGACCTGCTCGGTCTGTGGTAGGACTTGAAGCTCAGGTCTCTGGATTCCCCACTCTTTGGCAGGGACTGGTTCACCTTTCCAGATATGCATATTGTCCTTCACAGATCTGTGCCCCTTTGCGTTGTCATCCTTTCTCCACTGAGTCTTCATCTCCAGGGCCCAGCTATTTTTGCATCTTCCCTTCCAGGCCGAGGACAAGAAGACGGTCCTTCCCGCAGGGCTCTCGGCTGCAGAAAAAGCTGATGCCTGTGAGGAAGATGAGCTTCAAGCTGCTGAAGAGGTGTGTGGCCCGTGTAGGTCCCCTGGGGCTTCTGTTTCAGGCATCTGGGGAGAAATTGTTCCTTCATCCCCAGCTTTGCAAGCGGCCAACTGCCTCCCACACCCCACTGCTGTTAGCTGGCCTCTCACACCCTTTCCAGTTTCCTTTCCTCACCCCTTCCCCCATGAGCCTCACTAGAGACAACAAGTAAACAACCTTGGATTGCACCGCAAAAGTCTGTGTAGACCCATTGCAGAAGCCTTACATACTGGGGTCCACTCACTGCTACTTCTCTCCGTTCTTCCAGCAGCGTATCCAGTCATTGATGACCAAGATGACCGCCATGGCGAATGAGGAGGTGAGGGGGCATTGTGTGGGGGGCGCCATGTGGAGGTGGGGATGTGGAACCGCCCTCTGCTACTCCAAGGAGCCTCCTCCCAGAGGGACCTCCTTCATCAGAGCCCTGTCTTTTTAGCAGTCAGTGCTTCCTCTTTCCTTAGGGTCTTTTAGGAAGCTTTCTCCCAGTGCATAGTGTTGCCGTCCATGGGAACCTCTGGGGATCTGCAAGGACCCTTGTGAGAGTGAGATGTCCTTGCTGGGACGGCATCACAAGGACATCTGTAGAGGAGCCGTGGTTCAGCCCTGCCTCTCCACAACCACCCATGCCAGAAGAACCCTCGTCCTTCCCACTCCATCTGCTTAGAAAATACAACACCACATTTTTCATTGGTCTTCCCAGACCTCAGGGCCTGTCCAAAGGGCTTAACCAAGGGCTTTGAAAGGATCCCTCCTTTTTAGGGCAGGAAAAGCCTGTGGCAGTAATGAGGTATTTGGAGAGCTCTAAGATTCCTGTTTCTGTCCCATGTGTATTTTTTCTTCCCCTCAGTTCTAAGACTTCCAGGTTCCTCTGCTCAGGAAGAGACCCTGAGATGGGGTATTTGGGGTAAAGAATGATTTCCCAGGGACCAGGAAGAATCTGGCACAAACATTTGAATGATTCATATGATGGAGAGATGGCTTACCATTTGCCCCACGGCTTGTTTTCCCCTTTCCTTGTTGATAGATACCTAAACAAAGCCCAGAGTATTCCCCCTCCTCCCCGGGAGTATTATCTATTTTTGCTATACGACTCAGAGCATTCAGATTTTCCAGTTCTGTGAAAGACAAGGCATGGCCTTAAGAAGCCCCCCCTCCCCGTGACTGCAGAGCCGCCTCACTGCCAGCTCCGTAGGCCAGATTGTGGGACTCTGCTCCGCCGAGATCAAGCAGATCGTGTCCGAGTACGCAGAGAAGGTATGTGGGGCCCCAGGTGGAGTCTTAGCCTCAGGTCATGCCCCAGGATCTCTTCTGTGTCCCTATACCTTTCCATATCATTGATGGAGTCACATTGTAATTCACCAGCGACATTTGTCAGAAACATGCACGCCATGCAAAGCCGTCAGCATTTGTCTGTTAGCTCAGTTAATTTTCTTCTGCAGTGCCTTTTTTCTATACATATAAAGAGAAAACCTGTCTCTCAGAGAAAGGATCACATCTGATAAATTGATGTCCGAGGTATAGCATAGGCATTTTTCCTTCTCTACCAGGCTTCTTATAACTCGGGCTCAGTTTGGTGATTGGGTCGAAGAATAAGCTTTTGCCACTTAGGAGACAAACCCCATAACTCAGCCAAGCCCAAGGCAAAATTTTTTGTTCCACTTTATTAAAAGGGTATAGAATGAACTAAAGCCTAAAAGCTATATTTCAGTGTTAGATTTTTTTCTATCCCAAGAATAGGCAGCAGGACCTTGACTATTTCAGGGAGATGGTGATTAATCATTTTGCACATAACTGATTCTGGTCTGGCTGAGATGTAGTATCGGTGAAATCAGATTTACAGGGCATTGTTTCACATCCTTCCTTCCCCAGCCATACTCAAGTCCATCGCCCTAAAACGTTGATGTGTATTAAAGCATCCAGCTTTGCCTTCCCTGTCTCAGAAGCCTTGACGACAAATTAGTTATGCTCCAGCTCTCCGTGCAATATTCTCCTCAAGTGATTTTGCAGAGATGATGTACTTGGGGAAAGGATGTCTCCTGAAACTGAGAGTTATGACCTTCTGTAAACACAGCAGGGGATCACCTCCCACCAATGAGGGGTCTTTGAGCAATACAATGAGTAAAATGGCTTAGAAAGTCCGGGGGTGTGATTCTCACATTTCCCCTACCCGCTACCCGCCAAATCAGTGCTGCTTAATATAGGTTTTCTAATCCAACTTTCATGGAGTCCAAAGTATCCTCTGTTTCAGTCTGCCACCAAGGAGAGATGACAGTAGTCAAAGTGTCCTCAGAGATTTGACTGGAAAAGGACTTAGATAATCCTCAAAGTTACAGATCAGCTTAAAAGCCCTGAAAGTGTAATTGAGGAGAACGATTTATACATTGCCCCAATGTATAATCAAGTTTCTTGATTGGTGGTCAGCACACAATTGGATGGCACTTGCCTTTATGTTGCCACATAGCATTGCTGAATCCAGTTTTTTTTAAAAAAAACAACTAGAAGGTGGGGTACTCACTGCAGGGGCCCTGACTTTTGTCTTCATACTCACCCACTGCCGGTAGATAAGAGCTCAGATTATTTTAAGAGGGAAACCAAGCAGGCTGACCCTCCTTTGTTGGTCGTATGCCTCTCTTTGCCTGGGAGTCCTGAAGCTTACCTCTTTCCCCAGTCAGCTCTTCATGTCCGTGTCTCCTTTTGGGTCTGTTATCCCCTGAACTTTTCCTCCTCACCCTTGTACTGTGATCTGTACCCACGACCTGTGACTGCACTCTCTACCTACATTCCATTCTGCCAGAAAGGAGTGACGTTGGAAGTAGTTTGGAACCAGTGTTTTTCCAAGGACATAGGTAATTAAACTGCTAATGAAGAATTAGAGGTTCAGGGTTCACCGCTTGATTGTGTTTTTTGCATTATGTATGTAGATCATATAGCGTTAAAGGTAATGCTTTTTTAAATTATATCCTATTAATCTTATTCTCATATCAGAGTCATCTCACATTTGCATATTACCCTCCAGGGTTGGTCCCACATCTCCATGGTGGTTCCTAGTTGCAGCCATCAGGTAGGGCATCAAGAGGTAGGGTGGTACAGTTAAAAAGACAGCATTTGAAGTCATGTCTTGGTTCATATCTGTCTCCTCTATGTCCCAGCTGTATGACCTTGACCAATTTATTTAACCCCTCTTTGTCCTCCTATCTCCCTATGTAAAATGGCGATAATACTACTTCGCTGTCAGGATTTTGTGAAGATTAAGTGAAATGTGACTAAATACCTCAAACAGTGTCTGGCACGTGAGAGCTTTTAGCTGATACTTACCTTCATTTGCTTTTTATAGTGTGCATTTTTTTTTTGGCATGTCGAATCCTAAAGATTTTTTATGTTTCTAGCCTTTGCACTTATTTGAATACTAGATAATTCATGTGTTAATACATCCCAGTTCCTCAAACATTTCCCTGTTGTTCGACTTCTAAGTTGTCTGTGTTTGCCACTGTGGATAATGCTGTCGTAAACTCTGAGCAGATAGTTTCTACTAAGAGATTTTTTTAGGACTTGGGTGTTGGGTTATCTCTCTTTGTTGCTTTACAAATAAATTGTAACAGCACACAATACTGTCAGTGATAAAGGGGCTTCACCGTGGCCCCACATTTCCAACTTTGTTCTTTTGTCTAACTTGCTACTTTAGTAGCTATAAGATAGCACCTCTGCACCTGAGAGTATGGGCCATGGTTCCATGTTTTTGTTTGCTCTATTTTGTACTATATAAATTGTTATTACCTGTACTCATTTATCTTTTGGGTATGTGATGTTTTTCATATAAATTTGAATATAGTCTTTGGCGATTCACAGACCTGTACCCCTGGGGATAAAAATATTGTTTATAAAAATTAAAAATAATTTTTTAAAAATTTGAATATAGTCTATATTCTAGATTTATATATTTCATCACTAAAGTATTTCTTGGCTGTTCTTTTTGTTTTTTTTAATATACAGTAAGTTAGCCACCATACAGTACATCATTAGTTTTTGATGTAGTATTCAGTGATTCATTAGTTGCATGTAACACCCAGTGTTTTTTTATTTTTGGATTGCTTTTCATTATAAACAAGGAATTTGTACGTAAATCAATGGATCTTTTTATTATTGTTTCCAGGTGACAGGGTCATCATCTTTCCATGGATCCAATAAGTAATCCATTACATTTCAGTTCATCTTTTACTGATGATGTTTAATTCTTTAACTTATGTGGAGTTCACTTTTATTTATATTCTAAAATGGGATTCGTGCCAATTTTCCTCCTCCTATCCACTCTCCTAATACCATTTATTCATAATTTCTTTATACTTACTTGGAGATAGCTTATTGTATTTTTGTGGGGTTTATTTAATTTAAACTGTTTATGGACTCTTTCTTACTTGATTGGTTTATACTCCTCTAATTTTATGCAATTTCCATGGTGAAGTTCTGTTTGGCTTTGTTGTAGTTGTTGTTTGCTTTATTGTTTGCTCCTGTTTTATCAGTGGCCTCTCACCAGAGAGCATGAGGAGCACAACTGTAGTTGAACAGTCGGGTTTATTGCTGGTGCTGGTGGGGGAGACTGTGCACAAGTGGGGAGCCATGCGACATCTCAGTAAGGAAGCATTAGGAAAGCCTTACTGTGGGATTCTGGCTTGTTTTAGGTGATTTGTGGGAAGGACCAAGAAAGTAGGGCTTTGCTGTCTGTTGGATGTTTTAAGGAAGGGCGATCCTATAAATGAGTGTCTAAATATGGGCGCCTGGGTGGCTCAGTGGGTTAAGCCGCTGTCTTCGGCTCGGGTCATGATCTCAGGGTCCTGGGATCGAGCCCCGCATCGGGCTCTCTGCTCGGCGGGGAGCCTGCTTCCTCCTCTCTCTCTGCCTGCCTCTCTGTCTACTTGTGATCTCTCTCTGTCAAAAATAAATAAATAAAATCTTTAAAAAAAAAAATGAGTGTCTAAATAAATTTAATAAGATGGGGGAATGAAAAAAATTAAAAAGATGAGGTAATGAATCATGGTTAAAGCTGTGTACTATTATTAGCCAGCATAGGGGTATGTTTGGTCATTTTTGCGATTTGAGCAATTATAAGATTTGGTCCATGTTCAGACATGATTACAGAATGCTCATGTCTTTTCCTTCATCTTCAAGACATTGTGTGATGTTGACATTCTTTGAAATTACCTATGTAAAGCACCAAGATCTAGGATGTGCAGGGCAGCTCCCAGCAACATCAAGGTCTTGTCGAGAAGGCCAGGTTGGCTCTCAGATGCCAGAGGCTGCTTTACTTCTCCTCTGCTTATTCGTACATTTAGTTATCTACTGCTGCACATCAGTATTACAACAAAGGTGGTAGCTTAAAACAACACACACATTTTTTTTTAAGATTTTATTTATTTATTTGACAGACAGAGATTACAAGTAGGTGAAGAGGCAGGCAGAGAGAGAGCAGTAAGCAGGCTCCGTGCTGAGCAGAAAGCCCGATGCGGGGCTTGATCCCAGGACCCGGAGACCATGACCTGAGCCAAAGGCAGAGGCCTTAACCCACTGAGCCACCCAGGTGCCCCAACAACACACACTTATTATCTCACAGTCACTGGGGGTGAGCAGTTGAGCACAGAATAGCAGGATTTTTTTGTTTAGGGCTCTCACAGTGAAAGTGCTGCCCAGGTCTGCTTTCTTATCTGAGGCTCAGCTGGGGCAGGATCCACTTCTAAGCTCATGTGGTTGTTAACAGGATTCAGCCTGTTGGCTGAAGTCCTCAGCTCTTGCTGGCTGCTGGCTGCTGGCTGCCTTCGGTTCCTTGCCATGTGGCCTTCCCCAAATCGCCACTTGTTTGATCAAAGCCAGCAAGGAAGAGCACCTCCTCATAGGCTAGACGTTGTAGTTCTGTATAACAGCTAGGTGCATGCACTCACATATATCCCATCACTTCACTGTCTTCTATTGGTTAGAAGCAGGTCACAGGTCCCATCCACATTCAGGGGATGGGCTTACATGAAGGCCTGAACACCAGGAGGCAGAGGGGATAGGGCTTTCCTAGGGTTGTCCACCACACTGTTTGGTTTCCGCTTCAATCTTACTGCCATGGGGCGCCTGGGTGGCTCAGTGGGTTAAGCCGCTGCCTTCGGTCATGATCTCAGGATCCTGGGATCGAGTCCTGCATCAGGCTCCCTACTCAGCGGGGAGCCTGCTTCCCTCTCTCTCTCTCTCTGCTTACTTGTGATCTCTCTCTGTCAAATAAATAAGTAAGATCTTTAAAAAAAAAATCTTACTGCCATGATACCTGGGCTGATACCAGGCACTGGCAGTTTATCAAAAGTCCATGCCCTCACCTTTCGGGTTTCCGTAACAAATCCCTTGGAAGTGGAGATGGGATTGAGGGATGCCTCAGAGGGAGGCCTTCAGAGGTACTTGTAAGAAACCCAAATTAATCTGGTAACAGGATGGATTTCTGCTTAGTGAAGAAAAGGGACAAGATAGTTTTGGGAGTATGAAAGAGTGAAAATGATTTTGTGAGCAGGCAGTGAATCGAACAGCCAGCCTGGTGCTTGGAAAGCTGACAGGCATTAGGATATAAAAAATGTGGGAAAACACATGTGCAGGCTTCTCTTTGATTTTAAAGTTCACAGGCTCTTCTAACAGTGTAACATGATAAATAACCCATGTGTTTCAAAGCAAGCCTCTGAGATATGTAACTCAATTTAATATGGTTCCTGTAAAGCAGCAGGGAAGAGGAATGTGAAGAAGCTCCCAGATATATAATTCATGAGTTCATGTAGGCTCTCAGCCAAAGAGCACCATCTCCCTTCTTTTCTGAAGGGTAATGCCCTTTCCAGAATGCGCTATATGAGACACTGCTGTGCTTTTTGGTGTTGATGTCTAATAAGCTCGCTGCGTCTTAGCCTTCATTTTTATAGGGAAGGAGAGTCTATAACTGTCATTTGCAGAACACTAAAAAGCTTGACTATCCAAAACCCACTTCTGCTCTACAATCCTGCACTAGCTTGTGTCAGAAGAAGGGGAAGGAAGCTGAGCCAAGGAAGTAGCCAGGTCCCCTAGAAGGACAAGAAGGGACTCTCCCTAATGCCACTTACTAATGAACCCTATATCATTTCAACCACTTTAATACGTGACAGCCAGCTAAATCATTCCTTGGTCAGCATCTTCCTGAGATAGAATCTTAGAACATTTTGTTAATCTAGAAGCACAGATCTGCCTTGGGGAATCAGAAGAGTCTATCCTGAGTGCCTTTTCTGTGCTCAGTGCCTTGTATGTGATGATCTCGTGAATTCTCAGAGCAGTGTGCTGCCTCCTTGCATATAATCCTCTGCCTTCCTTCATCATTGTACTTCCTCACGTGCAGCTGAAACTCTCTGTTTATGTGTATGTGGACCACGTTTTACTGCTCTCTGCAACCTCGGAGCAAGGACCTGACAGTGTTGGTGTTCAGAATGTAAGCGTGTGATGTTAAATCCATTTTGCAGATGAGGACACTAAAGGGTTGAGTCACTTGTCCGGTATCACATAGCTAAGAAGTTCCAGGTTCGCATACAGAACTGTCTGACTTTGAAACCTGTCTCCTTGGCAAAGTAGAGTGTCTGTAGGGGCAAGCCATAATCCTTTGCCGTCATCCTTCTCATTCACCTTCCAGGCTTGCAGTGACAAACCTCTTTAGATTCTGTCACTGTCCAGCTGCCTACCTTAGGCTAAGTAGAGAGAAGCCAGGTCATGTTGGGAACTAGCCACAGAAATAAGCAAAATGAAAATGGTGTGGCCCAGGCACACACACGCAATCACACCTGTGCTGCTAAAAGCTGTGGAAGTTTCTGTTTGGGGTGTGTGCATGTGTGATTTTTCCTATCAGTTTTATAACCTTTAGAATGTAACATTCTGATGAATTTTCAGCCATCAAAGGACTTATTTGTGGAAGAAATTTTTTTCTTAATAGGTTTTGGAAATGTTCCTTTCCGGCAATTAAGAAATTCTGGCACCATTGCTTCTGAACTTTTGATTCTGAGGCCCATTTTCTGGCAGTTAATTGGAAGCCCCGCCGGTCTTGAAGTTAGGTCTTTCAGGAGCACCTGGGGGTGCTCAGGTAATTGAGCTGGGTGTAGCCAAAAAGAGGTCATGGCCGGGGTATGGTCAGGAATGCACATATAAAAACACAAAGGAAATTAAGTCCCCTCTAGAGAATGCAGACAGGGCGCCTGGGTGGCTCAGTGGGTTAAGCCGCTGCCTTCGGCTCGGGTCATGATCTCAGGGTCCTGGGATCGAGTCCCGCATTGGGCTCTCTGCTCGGCGGGGAGCCTGCTTCCTCCTCTCTCTCTCTCTGCCTGCCTCTCTGCCTACTTGTGATCTCTCTCTGTCAAATAAAATAAAATCTTAAAAAAAAAAAAAATTTAGAGAATGCAGACAACCACATTTGATTAGGGGGGATTTTGTCCCACTTGTCCTTGTCCCTCTCCTCTGTGATAATTTATATTCCACTATGATGCAAAACCAGCTGCCTCCTAAGTTCCACGCTCGCTAACTTGGACAGTATGCGAGTAGGAGCCTTTTGTTTGCAAGGACTGGAAGCTGCCTGTAATGGTATAAGCAAAAAGGGAGTGTTTATCATAACTGGGAGGTCTGTGAATGCAGGGGTCCCAGGGACTCCAGCAGCCTTGTGTCTCATCTCTGCTCTTGCTTCCCTTGGTTTCTCTCTCTGTTGTCACCTGCTGGCTTCACCACAGACTGTCAGTCTTCTAGCACCCTCCCCACTTCTATGCGTAGAGTCCTAAGGATGATTTCTCTGGCGTGGCTTAGGTCCCATATACCTCCGGGGTCCAGTTGCTTGGGCCAGGTGGTGGCCTGCCTCTTGACGGCAGCCTGTCTGGCATGGGAGCAAGTAGGTGATAGTGGTCCCCCACAGGAACTGTTACAAACCAGGTGATGCTAGGCACGTACCATGGCCGGTGCCTACTCAGGGAATCTGTCTAACTGAATTGGGTGGGATTGACCCAAAAGTGTCAGTTGCTAATATGTCAGCCGCCCTCTTGCGGTAACTGCCTTCATAGTGTTGTTTCTCTACCCTGGTTTCTTATTTCCAGGTAGGGCTATTCCAGTTAGCTTTTTCAAACACTTATAAAGAAAATTGGTATTTTGGAGATATGTTCAGTCTTGAGCTTTGACTTCTTTTCTGTCGGGAAACTGACAGTTGAGCCCCAAGATGGGATGATTTCCTCCCGCAGCCAACACCTGTTGCGCACACACTGTGGAATCTAGCAGTGTCCGCCGGGGGGTGGAGGACGTTGCAGGGCCTAGTTACAAGGAAGAGGTGGACACTGCCTGCTGCCTCCGGGAGCTCCGAGTTAGCCATCAGTCAACCCGTAAGCAGAGAAATGACAGAATAACATGACCTGTATGATCTCAGATGGATACCAGTTGCTATTTGGTTTCTGTTGCCATTTGAAATGTCAGTATATGTGCCCAATGCAAACTGGTTGGTAGAGTTTGTAAGGTTTTACAGGCGAGATAAACATGACAGCAGGCTCAGTAGGTACAAGGCAAGATTTATTAAAGGTGCCCTCGGGCGAAGTTCCGGGACTCCAGAGAGGAGAGTTGGGGAAGTCCTGCCAGGAGTGGGTTGGGGGAGTCTTTTACCTGGGGTAAGACAGGGCATAGGTTTACACCCATATAAGGTAGGGTATTTGGTGATCGGAGGGTCAGGGAAGTCCTGTTTCCTGCATAGGTATCGGGTTACTTGTGGAAATGTGACCTGGGCATACATCCTTATGGCGGGAGAGTCAAGGGTTAAGGAAGGGGGCAGGGAGGGCCTGGAAGATGGCGGTCCTTTTTATTGTTCCTCCTTCATTCCCAGAGCCACAGACCCAATAGAGTTGACATTTAACTTTTTGTCATAGGAATAAATGGGCAGAATGAATGACTTTAAAACTATACCCAGTTGAGGTGAAATGGAAAGATAAAGTTTAAGGGGGATGGGGACTGGGGAAAGTTACTGCACCCCGGGAACCTTGCTGAGATTAGCAGATCATGGAAAACTTAGCAACGGGAAATCCTGACTCCTTTGTTATAAGAATCAGGCCTGAGTCAGAACCAGTGTGGTTTCTAGTCAACTAAGATGCAAATGTTTCTAATCCCACCAGTCCCACCACAGGAAAGCATTTTTACCATTTTTTTCAGCAGCATTAGCATGTGGAGCTTGGGAAGAAGTATGGTACTGATGAAGTTCTCGAACCTAGGTGAGGTTCAGTGGGGTGAGGTTCGGAGCTGACGGCTAAAGAAAGATTTCTTAAGACGTCTCTGGTGCAAAAAGGTGGTTTATTAGAGCACGGGGACAGGACCCGTGGGCAGGCAGAGATGCGGCTGCCCCGAGCCTGTGAGGAGTGTCTGGTTATATACACAGGAGTTGGGTAGGTGAGGACAAAGGGGTGTTCAGAAGAGCTATTGGGGCAAAGAATACTATCAGGATATTGAAGGCCTGGTTACTATCAAGTCAAGGCCACTTCCTTTCTAATGAGGCATTAACATAAAGACAATTGGGAGTTTCCTGGTGGAATGTTACATTCCTGCTATCAAGCATCCTTGTGAGTGAGATTTAGGTTTAGAAGAAATTTAACTTTATTTACTTTTCTTTTTACCTCCGCCTCCTTTGGTTTCTTATGGAGGGGAGGGTGGCATTAGGGCTTGAGGAACTGAGTTATGTGTCCTTGGAAATTGGGCTATTGATAAGGTAACTTCTTTGTTTGTAAATCTCAAGGACATTTGCAAACAAAGGGAGACTCCTGCCTTACAGGACTGTGATCTCTGCAATATAACCATTTGTTCTTCTTTCAGGGCAATCAGGGGTGCCTGAGGAATGTCACACATATTACTAAAGGGAGTGGGTAGAGAGGGGGTGCAAGGCGCCAGCCCCTGCTCCCTCCTCAGCCAGCCTCCTGCTCCCTCATCAGTACCAGGGAGAAGTTTTCTTCTTGGGAACCTCCTGCTGTGACCAGAGATAGAAAAAAAGGTCTTTTTTTTTTTCCAGGGTTGGATTTTTGTACTCCTTCATTCTGGACTGCATTTCTTCATACAAGGTCACAAGTGTTAAGTTACACCCTAAATCTGTCAACTTCCGGAGGGCCAAGTTTCCTCTTGCAGCTCTCATCTCTGTTGCCTGATGCATAATGACTGCTCAGCAGAGGCTGACAAGTCTCTGCAGGTTTGTGCAAAGACTCACCTAGCGGCCAGGACCAGTGACTTTCCTCCCTATGACGGGCTTTTCTGTGATGTTGTGTGGCTCCACTCCTGGTAGTCTCCTTCCGAGCACTACTGACAATATGCTGTTTTCATTTGTCTCTATCTGTCCCCCTGTAAATGAGAGCTGGGATCATTGCATAATTCCCAGTGCCTAACACAATACGGTTTTCATGACCATTTGTGGGAGAGAGGAAAGACAGATCAAGAAGACCTTTCAAAACTCTCTTTTACTCTATAGCACAGTTTAGGCTAGGAGAGAATGTAGAGGACAACACCTTTATTTGTGCATGAGTTGGTTTTACCTGATTGAACTGTGGATGTCCAGGAGTAAGGTCTGTGTCCCCACTGCCTACCACTGGGCCTCTCACATAATAGGATCTGACTAAAGGGTAATTGAAAGAGGTAAAGGAAGGTGGGATAGAGAGATTTAAAACTACAATCTGAATTTAGAGATTAAGGAACCCTATAAATCTGGAGAGAATGATGCTAAATGTGGGGTTAAAATATTCCAGGATTTCCTAAAATCTGGGGGACTGATGCAGTAAGTAATAACATAAAAAGAGAAAAAAAATGGTATCAGCTAATTAGTTGTCGACCTAGTAGGATTGTCTCAAGCTGCACCGCACAGTCTACCTTTTTAGAGTCTTTATCAATCTGGATAAAGGCACAGAATTAGTTTGTCAGATTTGGACATCATTTAAAGCTAAAACAAAGAGATGGCTACACCCCAGAGAATAGAGTCAACATTCAAAAATATCTTAGATTGAAATTAGGAGCCCAAACAAATCCATTTGTTCAAGAAGGTATGCGGGAACTGTTCCATTTCACTTCAGAAAAATCAGTCACACCAATTCAAGATTCAGTGAGCTTGCCATCTGACGGGATGGTAGTTTGTGGGGAGAAGAGTGAAGAGTTCTGGATTTGTTCATGCCTCCTAAATGCACAGTGCTTTCTGGGCAGATACACTGCATTGCCTGCCGTGGAGCCCAGAGCTGCGTCTTAGATGCATCAGGGTTGCATGAATATGGGTCTTCGAGGTTCATGGGATTTCATCAGTGGGAGTCAGGGATAGTAAAAAAATGTTTACGTATCCCGTTTCACCAATGGAAGCAGAGAGGGTGAATGAATAGTCCCATCCCATCTTCAGGGCTCAGACTCCAGTGAAGAGTTGGAAAGGTCCCTTGTCAGCTAGCATATTTCTAGAGGGTAGTAACCAAGATGGAAGGGTACCGACATGTTTTACAGAAAGGGGAGATGAAAGAGCTGTGGATACTTTTAGGTGAATCTGTTACCTGGAAGAGTGATTGCACTTACCTCTGTTGCCTTAGGGAAGAATGGCCGTGTATGCATTTGAGTCTTTGCAAGGTCTGATTCTGTCTCTGCTGGCTTTTTGCTCCTACTATGCACATGCTTTCAAATTTGGATTGTGAGCTCGTGTGCCCTGAAAATTTACTTGTAGAAATTCTTTGAAGCCTAGAGATGAGTTTCTGTTCTTCCGGGGTGGGGTTTGCTTTTATTTCCAGCAAGCATCTGGAGGCACCCCAGCCCAGGTCCATCGCATACATAGTCTTGACTTGTGGGTTTTTTTGACCATCCAGGTAGTGTATGCATTTGGATTACAGAACTGGACCTGTTACGAAATCTCACTGCAGATTTTTTTTCTTCTTTCATTCATTTATGCAAAGCAGTTACTGAATTATAAAAAATCATTGCTTGAGATCACCTGGTATTGGCAAGTACTTTCAAGAAAACAGCCAACCTCAGTGGTTATATATACCTTCCTGGAGCTCCACTTTCACTAACTCTTTGGCCTTGTAGGTTTTCTTACATTCTTGTTAGCTAATAGGGGTTTTTTTTAATATTTTAAAAATAAATATTTTGGGATGTTTGGGTGGCTCACTTGGTTAAGCATCTGACTCGATTTCAGCTCAGGTCAGGAGTCTGCCTGGGACTTCCCGCACCACCTGTGTGCATGCATACACTAAATTAATTAATCAATCCATTAATTAATTAATTTTATATTATCTGTGTATTTGCTTTCAATAGAAAGATTCATCAAGGTGCCAGAAACCGAAGTCCATCTGTTGCGGACAGAGAACTATATCATGAGATAGGGATCTTTCTTGCTGACAACTTAGGAACCATATTTTAGTGTGGGGAGGGAGGTAATACAGGAGAGATTCCTATTTTAGGAAGAAGGTTGATATGTAGATAACCTTAGGGGTCTCTTTCATTATAAAAGTATATAGTTTTAGCTAAAGTAATCATTTTTTAGTTCTCTTAGGAATTTACTATTTTGAACAAGACTAATATTATCGAGTGACATTTAAATCTCGTTCGCCTAACAGTGGAAGTTGTGAATATCTGTCAGTTATTAGGAAACATTGAATCTGCAGTAGAAGTCATCTTAATCCACTCTGTGGTTTTGAAAGCACGTTCTTAATCTGAAATTGTTGAATGAAATTAGATTGGTTCTTTAGCCCTCCCTCCAGTGTAAACACAAATGGAATTATTTGTAGATGATTGGCATTCTTGGAGAGATACTGCACTTTTAACATAGAAATCAGTTAAGATGCCCCAAGGATTTAAATTTTTTCTGTCAAGAATTTACTATAGTTTCTTCTCCTTGTTCTCCATCTGTCCAGCTTTGACTCATCCTTTCAGATCAACTTCATCTTCTTCAATTCCCTTCTCACTGTGACTGGCAATGACCAGGATGCCAGGTGCTCTAAAGACCTGTTTCTGCCTTTATCAGTCTCTAGATTGCTTAACAAAAAGTATGTTTGAAAAGTAGAGCTATCAGCTTTCCACTGACGTGGTTGACTCTTCAGTTTAGCTCTAGAATAAACAATGATATCTGCAGAAAAATAACTTCCCATTAAACAAAGTGCTTCGCATAGCACCATCTCTAGACTCAAAGGCAAACAGAGGAACCTACAAATTCATGTGAACTATGGGCCTGTAATGTGCATATTATTCATTTTAATTGGGCTAGAGAGATATCACATATGGAAATGGCATTTAATGTTCTGGTATTAATGTGTATTAATGCTTTGCAGATTCAAATGTAAGGGATTGCACTTAGCAATGAGAATTGCTACCTATCAATGAGAGAAAGGATGTTGAAAGCCCATGTCTGCTTAGAGCATATCGTAACAGATAGATTAAGTTTGTAGAGTGACTTCAAGGTCTTTCTGTGAACTCTAAGTGTATTTTCTCTATTCATATAGTTCTCTGAATCACCTATCTAGTGAAAGAACTTTCCTCTCTCAATGTTGTATAAGTGATAGGTGGGCCCACTCTTCTGATTGGAGTTAAGAGTACCCCAATGCATGGTTGGTTCCAATACATGATTCTCAAGTGAGCCAGTCCCCTTAGATTAAAGTAGTGGTTCTCAAAATTTTCGTTTCAGGACCCTTTAAGAACTCTTAAAAACTACTGAGGTCTCAGTAGCTTACATATTAATTCATTTACAGAGGATAATAATAAATGCTTTATATATTAATGTCAAAGCAATGACACTAATACATGACATGTAACATCTGGAAAACTTCACTGTATAATAATGAGAGAATGAGAATGAAAAAATGACATTTTAGTATTATGAAAAAGATTTTGACCCCAAAGACCCCTGTCATGAGGCTCTTGAGGGACCCTGTGGCTAAAAATTAAGTCTAGATAGAAAGACAGTGAGAGAGAGAGAAAAAGAGAAAGAAAGAGCTAGCCAACCAGCCCCAAAACCTTCTTTCCAGATACCAAGATAGCTACTGGTTTTCCTGCAAGAAGCATTTCTTGGCAGCGAAGCCAGAGGCCTTGATTTTAAAACAATGTTGTAGGAATGCCAGGTAGGTAGAAGAACTGGGTGGAAAATACACTTTCCATGGTCTTAGGACCCTGGCCATAAAAGCAGTTCATTGGCAGGAAGACCTGCTAAAACTTGGAGACACCATCAAGCCAGGCCAGAGGTGCAGAACAACACTGAATGAGTATGTGCTTGCCCCAATGGACTAGAGGGAGTCCTGGGGGATAATCCTGCCAGCCCACAGCTCTGTCTGGAGCCACAGAGGCAAGTTGGAGGAGGTCAAAATATTCAAGATAATCCTGACATCAAACAGAGGGACATAACCTGTGGGGTAGTTCCAGTGAACATGGAATTCTCTTTCAGATGTCAATAAATCATGAGCTGGAAGGCTTGGGTAATTCTCCAAGTTACGTTAAATGCTGTGAGGATATGCCAAAGACATGCTGGAAATCAGTGCCCAGCAATCTGAGTTGGATGTTAAAACCCAAATCTGAAAATGAACTATAAGAAAAAGCTATTAAATATATAGCAGACAAAAGTGGCCAAGTTAATAAAATAGTTCAGGGTGACACTATCAAGTAAAGGAGATGTAATTAGCTCATTATAGTTGTTTCTGACAAGTGATTTGGAAATCGATAGGAAGTGGTCCTTCCTCCTCCCTCTTTTTTTATACTCAAATCATTTTCAGAAACAATTCTCCCTCCCCATACTATAGGTTGTGAATATCTTGATACGACCAAATGTATTTTTAAATGTTAACTCCAATTTCCAGAGATCTAATAAGCTGGAATATGTTAGTTGACATTTTCCGAAGTCCTGGTTTTCAAGGCAAGGTGTGTTGCAGTACCAAATGCTCAGTTTTTCTATTTCTGTTATGGCCTACCAGTCTAGGAGATGGAAAGTGATGTTCCTTACTGTTTTATGCAGCCACATCCTGCTGGTTGTTCCCCACCTCCGGAACCATTAAGTAGCAAAAACTCATCATCCGTTAGTAGTGCTGCTGAATTATTCAGGGAAATCCTTAACCAAAATAAATGGTGACTATTCCATCCAATTTCTCCTTCTCTCACTTTCCCATCTCTTTTCCCCATGGACAGATTTTCCAGACTTTCAAGGCTTATGATCACTGTTAAAACATGCAAGAAAAAAATCGAATACCCAAACAGTTTTGTTGCACTAGGGCTTAAAGTCAGTGCTTAGTTTGGTACTAGGATACTTCCAGTTGAAAAGGGAAATGTGGTAGAAATGGGCGTTTGTTTAATAAAGCTCATTTAAGCCTTTATATGACCATCCAAGAAGTATTGGAAGGACTCCTATTACAACAGGATCAACCCTTTAATTTGTTTATCCTGAGGCTGGTGTTTGTGTTCAGAGTCCGTATCAAGCTCCGTCCTCCTCTGTGTGGTTTGTTAGTGCTGTTGCTGCTTCACCGAGAAATCTCTCCCTGACTCCCTTCGAGGCCTGGCAGGTCCCTGCCACCCATGCAACCCTTTTTCTCCCTCGCCTCCCCTCGCCTCCCCCCACCTCCCCCCGTCTTGCTGCCCCATCAGCAGCTTCCATCCCCTCAGCTCTATCATTTGTGGACACCAAAAGAGTAGAAATAAGAAATGGTTAAAAGGGAATGGATCCGTGGACGGGGAGAAACAAGGCTGTTGCTTTTCATTTTAAGTGCTTCCAGACACTTACTGCTTTGATGGTGCCAGTTGCCTCCACATAACCATATTATTATGTGTTTCTGTGCTTCTGCACATGCCGTTCCCTCTGCCAGGAATGCAGATTCCATTGGTAAGGGTCTTGATCGTTGTGTTGGCTCCCCGCATCTGGACCTGGGTGTTGCATAGGACCCCATGGCTGAGCTGGCTTGGTTTGGACAGGCTGCCAGGTAGTGCTCTGCCCAGGGTGAGCAGGGCTGGGTCTCTTACGCAGACTGAGGTGGGCTTACTAAATCCTTTGGGCTTGCCCTCCGTGTTTCCCACAGCAGTCTGAGCTGTCAGCCGAAGAAAGTCCAGAAAAATTAGGAACCTCTCAACTTCATCGTCGCAAAGTCATCTCCTTGAATAAGCAGATTCTACAGAAGACCAAACATCTGGAAGAGGTTGGTGTTTTCTTTTTATAATTTCTTTCAAGTAATATGAAGCTTCTCTTCAAGAAGGGAGAAACCAGGGAAGGAGTGAAGATATTCATGTTAGAATGGCGGTTCTAGAACAGGGATTAACATCCTACAGCCCTTGGGCCAATCCAGCTGCCACCTGTTTTTATAAGTAAGGTTTTCTTGGAATATATGCACATCAACTTCTTTACGTATTTTCTGTGGCCGTTTTCAAGCTCCAGGGCAGAACTAAGTAATTGCAGCAGAGACCACATGGCCCAGAAAGTATAAAATATTTACTACTTGGCCCTTTCCAAATGTGGCTCACAAAGCCTAAAATATTTACTGTCTGGCCCCAACTGAAAAAATTTGCCAACCCAGCGCTAGAAGAACATCACAAGACTTAAGAATAGCATTTATTGGGCGCCTGGGTGGCTCAGTGGGTTGAGCCTCTGCCTTTGGCTCGGGTCGTGATCTCAGGGTCCTGGGATCAAGTCCCGCATCCGGCTCTCTGCTCGGCGGGGAGCCTGCTTCCCCCCTCTCTCTGCCTACTTGTGATCTCTCTCTCTCTCTCTGTGTCAAATGAATAAAATCTTAAAAAAAAAAAAAAAAAGAATAGCTTTTATTGATTGACAGTGTTCACTGAGCGCTGCTCTGTGCTAGGCCTAAAACTTGGCTGTGGAGATGAACGAAGAACTAACTTATTCTTTTTACACAACATCCTTGTGGAGGAGGTATTGTTGTTCTCCTTTTATGAATAAGGAAACTGAGAAACAGAGACATGAGGTAGTTTTGTCTGTGATCACTCAGCTTACTAATGGAAAAACCAAAATTTTGAATATATAGATCTACCTCATTGTTTCTAATTGACCCCATAATGCAACATAGTGTATATGTACTATAATTTACTGTACCTGTCCCCTGTTCACAGGTATGTAGATTGTTTCAGGGCTCTCCCCCAACTGCAAATTTACACTACCATGAACATTTTTGTAAAATTGTCATCTTTGTGCAAATATGTATTTGTATAAGAATGACTTTAGGGGACGCCTGGGTGGCGCAGTTGGTTGGACGACTGCCTTCGGCTCAGGGCGTGATCCTGGAGTCCCGGGATCGAGTCCCACATCAGGCTCCCAGCTCCATGGGGAGTCTGCTTCACTCTCTGACCTTCTCCTCGCTCATGCTCTCTCTCACACTCTCTCTCTCTCAAATAAAAAAAAAAAAAAAAGAATGACTTTAGGAAGTGGGATTGCTAGGTCAAAAATACAGGCATTTTCTATTTTGCTTAAAACCATCAAATTATTCACCAAACATTCTACCAGTTTGTATGTTTATCAATAGTATAGGAGAGAATCCAAACTCCTTAAACCCAGGAACCCCTGTTCCAAGATCATGCAGGTGGAAAGTAAGCAGGAGGCACTCATGGCCTTGGTGACAACCATGGGGAGAGTCCTACCCCAACAGAGAAATGGAAGAAGGGCCAAAGCAAGAGAAGGAGTAAAGAGTATCTCATGGTCCAACAGGGGAATGCATTATAGAGGCATAGAACTAGAATGTAGCTAGTAGGTAGCTGAGCAGAAACTTGACATTGAGGAAGGAAAGAGGAATCTAGAAAGGGGATTGTAATCTACTGCTGAATTTGGGGCTGGGTCTAGGAGTTAATTTTTGAAGAAGAAAATGAGGGCAGGATGATCATGAAGGATTCCAGCAAGATGAAAAGTAGGCTAAGCTACTGAGACATCCCATGTTTGGGAAAAGATGGTCAGATGAGCAGATGAAGAGAGCTCTTATAAGTTAAATTAATCAAGTGGAAGAAATGAGTCTTCACTTCTTAGCAGGCTACGTCCCTGCCAAGATCCAGCTCGCATGAGTCTTTGTTGTGGAGCCTTCCTTAGACATGCTGATAAGCCAGACTGTCCTGGGACCTCCTCTAGGCCTGGCTCTTCTCCAGATATTCTCACACTCTGATCCCTAGTGCACTTGTCCACATCCTTGCGGGTAAGGACTAGGTCATGTTCCTCACCTTCTCCTAAATACGTCATGTGAGCAGAGCACTGGGTAAATGTTAGCTGGGGGATTGGGTGAGTGCATGGGTGAGAGGTGGACAGGAAGGTGGGAAATGCCAGGACCCCTTCCTGGAGCCACAAAAGGGCTTCAGGAGTTCAGTCACTAGTATTTCAAAAGAAAAATTCTCCAGAAATAATTCTTCTCTGCCAATTACACAAACATGTCCGTGAAAGTTCTCATTGCACAGATGGCTTCCTTGAAAAAGGAGAAGCCAGAGCCTACCTGCGTCCCTCCTTTATCACTCTTGCTCTCTGCTTGAGTTGGCTTCTTGATAGGCCTTTTTGGAAATGTAACCATTCATCAGTTATGAAGACTAGAAGCATGATTTAGGACTAGTGATTCCTGAAGGCAGCATAATTCTTTAATGGGTTACTTACACATTTCAGGATGGGTCAAGTTACTTTGAAGCAATCATTGAGATACAGGATATCTTTGCTAATTTGAACGTGGGTAACAGCCAGAGTCTGTTTTCATTTTCTGCCACTTCCCCTTTTCAAAAGTGGAAATGTGTAGACTCTTTGAGCTTTGGATGAATGTTTTCAGATTTTTAAAAGTTCATAGCACAAGAATATATCTTTTAGTAAGGAAAAGAGAAATGACATTTTCCTGATGTAAGTTTACAATCATGTAACTTTGAACAGGAAAGGTCATTCATCTTCTGTCTCTTCGTGTTGAAGTCTTGAATTCTGTCATCTATCTCAGATTGTTTGCCAGCCAGTCATATTCTGTGCTAGCATCCTGAGTTGTGAAATGCAGTTTATATTCTGGGAATGGGCACAGTGGGTAAGTGAACTGGCTACTTTTCCATAGCCATACAGAAAAGTTAGATCTGGATTTGATCAGTTAGCAGGCTTTATCAGTTAGCAGCTGTGAAACTTTCATCCAGTAACTTAACCCCTCAGAGTCTTTAGTTCCTCATATGTAAAATGAAAAAAAACGTCTTCTCCCTTTAAATGTAAGGATTCAGTGATAGGATTCATGCAGAATGCCTCGTTTGTCCCCTGACATATAGTTGGTGCTAACTATATGAATTTTGTCTTCATCTGTTGTCAGCAACCATTCTAAAATTCCCACATTCACTCAGTTTAAATCTCTGTTGAATTTCCATTTTCCCCTCTGTGAGATGGGGATCCCCTCACAGCTGTGCTGTTTTGAGGACTGAACAAGAGCCGATATCTGTTCCCTTTCTTTTCCAGCTGCAGGCAAGTCATACCAGCCTACAAGCCAGATACGATGAAACAAAGCAAACTCTGACAGAGGTGAGATTTTCAGAACCGCTTTTGATCTGCATCATTAATGGAACACCCTGGATTGTCAGCCTTTGTGGACTCTGAGGGCTCAGGGACCATCTGGGGACAGAGGATAAGCACATTGTAGCACATGACCCCTGCCGTCAGTTTACCCACACTGCCATGTTCAAAAGCCTCAGCAATCTTGGCAGGGGACACTGCCATGGGCCATAAGGATGGGGAAGGGCTTCCTGAGGAAGGCCAGGCTGATGGGCGGGGCACGGGCCTCAGAATTTGAAGTGGGCCCCGCTCCTCTTAACCTCCACAAGCCGCAGGCTAGAGAACAGCTCCAAAATCCTGAATTCCTGAAGAATGAGGGGGTTTCTTTTTATAAGATGAGAGAACTGCAGAGGC
This sequence comes from Neogale vison, assembly GCF_020171115.1. NCBI lineage: Eukaryota > Metazoa > Chordata > Mammalia > Carnivora > Mustelidae > Neogale > Neogale vison. Next base: position 102,537,730 of record NC_058093.1, on the reverse strand, counting down.
TGTAATTTGTTATTCAGAATTGCCGGTTTTCTTCTAGGTGGGATGGGGGACAGGGTCGGAGGAGGAGGAGGAGGGGTGGTAGGAGTATTTCAAACCACATGACCTGTTTTCTCACCTGGGTTTGGAGTGTGCCATCTCCTGTCAGTGTTAGTGTTGTTTTCCTCCCACTGCTCATTGCCTAGGAAACCGGGCCAAGAAAACAAACATTGGGTCAGGAGGGGAATTTCGATATTTCTGTCCCTTGCGTCTCCATAGAAAGTTGTCCTCATCTGGATCTGATGGTCTCTCCTCTGTTATTTTGGTGCTCGGGCCCTAGCTGTACTCTACAAGAACCACATGCAGGGGGTGCTCTGCCCAGGACTTTCTGAACCAGGTGGAAGCAGGACTGATCTTCAGAGATCTCTCTGAGACCAAGACAGCCCCCCCTTTTCTTTAAATTTCACATGAAATTTGCCTAAAGTTCTTTTTTCTGTAGCCATGTGTCACACTCAGTTCATTGCCTTGTTGTCAGATTGACAAAACTTTGTAATTCTGACTTGGGCTAGTCTCTTCGGTGATTGTCAGAATGTTTGAAAAGGGCAGGCAAAAGAATGAGAGTTGGAATGAATTCTTTGTCCTTCTCTCCAAAGATGCCTGTGTTGCATTTGTACAGATGAGCTCTCTTTACGCTGTTCTGTGACTGCATTCCTATGAGTTGGATGGCAGACTCCTGGGGGGAAGCCCTGCTGCTATCTAAATGTTAATGCCACAGAGTCCCTGGCATGAAGCTTGCCAAGTCATGGATCAGTCTTTATATAAACATCTGGGGGAGATTAAAGGCAAAGCATCTTGATATCAGTTTCCTAGGACACTTAACATGCCTTAGGATATAAATCCTAAGTGGCTCTGAAGTCGTTTTCTTTGTACTGAACACTACTAAATCAGATATTTGTTGAGCTCCTTTCATGTGCTAGAAGGGTAGGGATGTGATTTAAGTCGATAATAGGAGCTGGTGTTCTTATCCTCAAATAATCATAGTAGCCGACCTCAGTGTGTGCTGGTGTGCTCCAGGCACCTGCCTTGTACTGGTCCCCTGACTCTCCATAACCACGCTGGCAACGCTATTACCATCCTTGTGCTGCAGATGGGGCACTGAGGCCGTGCAGAGGCTGCCAGACTCCAGCACTGGCTGTCTGGCCCTGTCTCTCCGAGGGCTCACTCACTGTGTAGTAGGGCACTCACCCCGAGTCCCATCTTGGAAATGGGATCTGTACCAAACTGAGCCCTCAGCAACTTCTGGAGAAGCCTGCCTGGTCAGAATACTGAAGACCAGATAAGGCCTTCTTATCTGGGTAAGTGGTGAACTTCACCTTTGGGCTTCAGCCTCCTTATCTGTTTCAGTCAAGGGTTGGCCCACACAAGTACTCTGACCCCTTTCTCCTCCTGGTGCGCTGGTTTCACCTTCTTGGTGACACCTGCCTTCCCAGGATAATCTGGCAACACCGAAAAACAGGGAAGACCTGTCTTTCCAGCGGATTGAGTAAAGTGGAGCAGGGCAGGGAAGGTCAAGGACAGATGGCAAGACTTGACAGCTGCAGGGAGGCTGTGCGCCCTTGCTTCGGCAGGCCGCCTGCCTTGAGCCTGTCCGCTTTTTAATTTCAGCAGTCACGACTTTAATTTCCTGTGTGTAAGGTTGATTCTTTGTAGTATATGCAATATTCTCTCCCATTTCTCTAAGCGCATTAATTGTATCTAAGGTTTTTCTTGATCTATAAACTTTCGTCAGATCAAAATTCATTTGTTCCATTTTATCTTTCTCATTTATGGTTTTATCTTTCTGCACATGAATTTGATAGTTCTTGGTGGCATGCTTATCTTTGATTCTGAAACCTCCCATTACCAACTGTGTGGATTCTGTACCCATTGTATGCAGCCGGCTTTGTGTGATTATTCTAGAAGGGTGGGTTCTCCTGTTGGGTGAGATCAGCCAGTAGTAAGTGGTACATGGCGTCTGGACACTCCACCTTTCACCCGGTCTCGCCAGTTCCGGGATCCTGCCTGCCTCTGGGGCTTGAGCTCCAGCTGGACGTTAGAGGAGCCGGCGTCTCCGGTTAGCCCAGCTGCTCCTGCTGTGATCCCAGCCCTGCAGACCACTCTTCCCATGTCTGCTGATCCCACACAGAGGCCTCCGAGGCCCTGCTTCTCTGTCAGCCACCTTCTTGGCCCTGAGGTACCTGCTCCCTTGTTTGAGCGTAGTCATCTGGGTTTTTTAGGGCTGGAGGCAAGAAGGGCTGATCGCACCTTGTGCTCTTCTGTTTTCAGCTAGTACCGTTGGAACATTTTTTAACTTGTTTTTTGCTTGTTTATTTGTTTGTTTTTTGAGTAGGTAACACAATTCACACAGTTCAAAATTCAAAAAGCACAAAGGTTGTAGCGCTGTAACCCAACCATATAGTTACCCTCTCCAGAGGGGAACCAGTCTCTTAAGAGTCAGAAATATTTCAGGCACATACAAGGAACACGTATATCCTTTCATACATGTCTATATGCAGGGTATGCATTCCCTCCTACACACTGGAAAGACAGGGCATCAGTTTTTTTGTACATTGTTTTCTTCCAGCTAACAGTAGATCGTAGAGATCATCCTTAAAAAGCTGCTTTATTCTTACCTTTTCTTAACAGCTTAGCATTCCATGTTATAACAGTACACCTTATAAATGGAAATACGAGTTTCTTTAAAATTTCTTTTTTAAAATCCTCACCATTTGACTCAGAAAAAGAAAGTGAAGTTATTCAAGAAGATGGACTTAACCCTTCCCCTGCTAATAGCCATGCATGGCACTTCAACCAGGTCTGTCGCTCGTAGCCTCTTCTTATTCCCCCTTCCTCCTGACCTGCCAAAGGGCCCCTGCTGTCCACATTGCTTTCGGCTTCCCACCCGTCTGCTGCTGTGGTTTACAGCTATTGCCAAGGTTCACAGCTATTGCTAGGGTTCTTGGACCATCAGAATGTGTCTAAAAGGGTCCAGTGTTGACCTTCCCTTTTGTGCTCCCCACCCCCATCCTGTTTCCCTCGTCTACCTGTTTTCTCAGCGTGCAGCCAAGTCCGGAGGCCCGGGCCAGCTGCCGGACGTGGGGCGCAGATGTGAGCCGGGGGAGGGAGGACTCACTTACTCTTCGGTCCTCCCCAGTCCCTAGCAGCAGCACCTCCTCTCTATGTCTCTCTCTCTCCCCCACCCTCCCTCTCTGTGTCTCACAGCTGAAGCGTCACAGTGAGAAACTGGATAAAGAGCAGGCAGCCCTGGAGAAGATAGAATCCAAAGCAGACCCCAGGTGAGAGATTTCTGCCTGTGTATGTTTCCTCCCTAAAGAAAGTAAGTCTGGCAGAGCCGGGTGGTTTGCTTTGAGCACAGGGCTAAGGAGCCCAGGGTCACTGCCTCCAGCCCCGAGTCAGTCATTTCCTTTCACACACCTGATCGAGAATGTGGCAACTCGCCATTGCTCAGGCACCTGCTGACATACAGGGCCACATGGAATCTGCCACCTCCTTCACCTGATTCCGCCTGAGAGCCAATGCAGCACGTTCTTGATTTTGCTTTTTGGGGGGTTTTTGTTTTTAAGAACCAAATAATACATTCACAGAGCAAAAAGACATTGGTGAAAGTCCTCCTCCCACCCCCATGCGCCAGCCACCCATTCCTCCTCCTTGGAGTCAGCCCTTGCTACCAGGTTGGTGTTTTTTACCGGTGACATTTCAGCCCTGCCTCCTTGGTATTAAAGGTGCAGTGTTTTGTGTTTTTTGTTTTTGTTTTTGTTTTTGTTTTTGTTTATTTTAAATTAATTGTCTTTAACAATTTAAATTACATGTAAGACACACTTATATTTGACCTTCTTAGCTCCAAAGCAGTTAGTTGGTCCATGCTCCCTAAGTGTCACTCGAGTGATACTGTAAATCCTAAAAACTTCCAGCCCAGACTGAGCAGTCCCAGGTTTGAAGGACACTTTTAGCGAAGAAGGACCCACAGATTACTTGGCTTGGTAATTAGAGTCCCTTCTCTCATGATATGGAGCAAGTCCTGTCAGATACTTGTATTTTTATTTTCAAATTAATTCTTTTAATGACCTTAAGCAACTTGTTTCCTTTTCCTGGAAATTAGAAACAGGTTGTGATGCTGTCTATGCTCTGAGTACTGCTGAGTAATTGGTAGCAAGGAGACCCAGGGCTCTTAAACTCACTGTTGTCTCTGCAGTTGACATTTTATTTTTACATTCTATGATATTTATTTGGACGTGGCCTGATGGACTTGGGTGTATAAATGAGTAATAATGTCAGTTAAATGGTGGTCAGTTAAATTATTGTTTGTGGAGAGCCCATTGGAAGCTCTTGCAAGAGACAAGGGAAATAAAGAAGGGAGTCCCTTTTTAGCTGGGGGCTTGGTTTTAGTTGTGATTCAGAAAATCACAACAGCTTTCTGTATGTCATTGTTTGGTCTTCCTTTTTCAGTCTCCTGCAGAACTTGAGAGCACTTGTAGCCATGAATGAAAATCTGAAAAGTCAGGAACAAGAGTTTAAAGCACATTGTCGAGTAAGTGTTGCTTGATGTCAGCAGACCTTGAACCAGACTCTTGTGAAATGTGTCACCTTACTTCCCCTTGTCCTCTTGTGGCGTCCTACTCAGGTGCCATCGGAAAAGCCGATTCCCGGAGCAGTTCTGTCAGTTGAGTAAGAGGAACAGGGTGCGACAGTGGGTGCTCCCCATGGTACCGGAAGTGAGTGAGATTAGTACCTGGGTGTGCCAAAGCCCAGACTGAGAGCACAGTCTCACAAACACGGTCTACAAACATTAACTCACGACCAAGTATCTATTTAAAAGTCTCATGAAGTGTGAAAGAATAGCCTCATGTGACCCAGGGCTGTCCCGTCAGCGTTGGTTGTCTGTGGGTCACTGGAGAAGCCCTTGCCCCTGGCGGTCTGGTGGTGGGGCGGTGTGTGCCCAAGTCCATTTACTAGCACTCTGAGTTCTGTCGATGTTTATTTCCCTTTTAAAGGAAGAGATGACACGGCTGCAGCAGGAAATTGAAAACTTGAAAGCTGAGAGAGTGCCGGGAGGAGATGAAAAGGTAAATGCAGGCTCCGGAGGACCTGTTAGGTGCTGCTATGACTTACCAGCGGAAGGATTTCTGGAGGACTCCAGCAGTGAGTCTGATGCTGAGAAGGACCAGCCCGCTTCCCGGCCCTCTGCACGCACACTTCTCAACTGTTTTCCTCACAGGATTATCTTAGATTTCCGTGGCTGCCCTTTCTCCTCTGCTGGTGGGTAAAAGGCAGCAGTGGGTGTGCTCAGCAGCAGCTCCAGACAGGACTAACCGAATGACAGGTCTGGCCTCTCCTTCCATTTAGGGAAGGGTATTTCTAGAAACCCGCTGTTGCCCATGCAGCACGTCCTCTAAGTGTTTTCCTGCTTTATTCATTCCATCCTCCACTCCTCCCTAGCGACAGGCCCCACTCCTAAAAGGCAGCAGTAAGCAAGGAACTATATGTGCTGCCGCAGCGAGCACAGTAAGCAAGGAACTAGAGGTAATATCAGAGCCCCAACAGCACTGAACATTGCTGGGCATATGGAACATATCTGACCAGTGCTCTCAGGACAGAGGCCTTGGTCCTCCAAGGAGCTAGTGTGAATTTCCATTAAAAGTTAAGTTAAGGGACGCCTGGGTGGCTCAGTTGGTTGGACGACAGCCTCTGGCTCAGGGCGTGATCCTAGAGTCCCGGGATCGAGTCCCACATCAGGCTCCCAGCTCCATGGGGAGTCTGCTTCGCTCTCTGACCTTCTCCTCGCTCATGCTCTCTCTCACTGTCTCTCTCTCTCAAATAAATAAATAAAATCTTTAAAAGTTAAGTTAAAACACAGGCCAGAAAGAAAAGTGTTTCTCTCACCAAATAAGATTTTAGGGATTGCTGTTTGTGTTTTCCCTTCTCACAGTTCATTCCCGGCTCATTCTCTGAGGCCCTCTACGCTGAGGATGCATGAGCTGGACCTGGTCTCTGACCCCCCTTAACCGCACTCTCTCTTTAGAACTAGCTTGGGCAGCTCAAGGCTCAGGGAGGGGATGGGACTGGTCCAAGCCAACCAGCACCCATCTGTGTGCCCTGAGCTCAGGGACCGTGCCCCTGGCTGTGTCCAAGCCGGCCGGCACCCATCTGCATGCCCTACCGCTCGGGGACCATGCCCCTGGCTGTGCAGCACGTGTGTCTTGGAGTTGCCTCCATGCTGCTGGGACGGGCCTGGCACGGAGGAATAGTAGAGTCTGGCCATGCAGTGCAGTGGTGTCCTGGGACCGTCAACACCCAGATGGCCTTTCCAGTTGTTTCTAAAACTCTGAACCTTTAGGGCTCAAGTCATCAGCCCAGTCAGCCTCTGAGTTTGTACAAATCAGACTTTCAGGATCCTGTTTTTCTTCTTGGCAGTCCCATCTTGTTAGAAGGATTATCCCATTCAAAGACAGTTGCCATTTACCTTGTTCGGGTGTGACACCCATTTAGGGACAATTTAAAATCTGGGGCCTGAAGACGGTCAGTGAACTGTCCCCCATGCCCGCCCCGACTGCTTCCTGCAGCACAGACCCACAGCTTCCGTCCCATTTCCCTTACTCAGGAAAGTGTGTGTTCCTTTTCTTTGTTTCAGAGCCTCTCTGCTGGAGAGCCACGTGGTGGCCTAACTCCCGTGATGACTCATAGTGTAAGTGCCCGCCTACCGTCTTCCTCCGGCGCAGTGGCCAGCACTGTACCCTCCCCTGACAGCTTCTCCTGCCGACTTGTCTTCTCTAGGACACCGCCTCACAGGCGGGGTCTCGAGGGCTTGCCCCATTGTACGCTCGTAGCCCCTCGGACAGAAGCGGGGTCTCTGCAGGGATGGCCCTGAAGACTGCCGTTCTGGTGGGGTTTCTCCCACAACTCTGTGCCTGTCCCAGGCATCTGTGTCTGCTCTGGCATCTCGGCTGAGAAGGAGAGGCTCGTGACTTGGCCATACAGGCTTGTCACAACACATAGGCTCTGAGGGGTAGAGGTGATGCACGGGGAAAAACTCTCTACCATACTACGTTCAAGGTCAGCAAACTGTAAAGAGCCAAATAGGAAATACTTTCAGTGTGGTGTGCCAGCCCACTCTAGCAGCCATAGTCAGTATGCAAATGAAAGGACATGGTTATGTTCCTGTAAAACTTTATCTACAAAAATAGGCAGTGAGGCTTAGCTCAACGGCAAGTTTGCTGACCCCTGTTCTGAGTTAAACCCATGCTCCCCACACTCCCATAAACATCCAGGAGAAAGAAAACAAGGAAAGGAGGAAGAAGAGCAAAGCAGGAAAGCCTCTAAAGGTTTGCCTCCTATAATGTTCACCTCTTCCCCTCGTGGCCTCAGACTGAGCTTCAGGAGTCCTGTAGTACAGCCGCGTGGGGTTTGGGTGCCGCCAAGCCCTGTGGAGGAGACAGAGTGTGTGTGTGGGGGGGGTGCTTGCACGTGTACACACGTGTGCTGGGGAGAAGCTCCCTCTGATGCTGTTTGTCGCTTGCTTTGGTGCAACAAACCACGTCACCGTGTCTCTTACCTCACTAGGCTCAGCACAAGCTAGTTCCTCTCTTGTGCTTCAGTGCTGTCCAAAAGAACTTTCTGGGCGCCTGGGTGGCTCAGTGGGTTAAGCCGCTGCCTTCAGCTCGGGTCATGGTCTTGAGGTTCTGGGATCGAGTCCCGCATCGGGCTCTCTGCTCAGCAGGGAGCCTGCTTCCTCCTCCTTCTCTCTCTACCTGCCTCTCTGCCTACTTGTGATCTCTCTCTGTCAAATAAATAAATAAAATCTTTAAAAAAAAAAAAGAACTTTCTGCAGCAAGGGCAGTGTTCTGTATCTGCGCTGTTCAGTACGACAGCCACCAGCTCCTTGTGCTACGGAGCCCTTGACATGCAGCTGTTGCAGTTGAGAAACTGAATATTTTTAAATTTCATTCAATGTAAATTTAAATAGCCACACACACCTAGCATCTATCACGTTGGACAGTAGAGCTCTAAGTAGAAACAAAGAAAGCAAACCAGTATCACTATAAACACGGCGACTTCGAACAACAGGTTCCTTAATAATTATCTTCTTATCATCATAGTTTTGGAGGGGGGGAGGCACATAAATTTGGAGGATACTTCACTTAAGAGCGCTAGACCCCAGAAAAAGGAAGAACTGTTATAAGGTGAGGTTGAAAGATTTTCAAGGGATTCACAGGACACGGGACCCAGACCCTAAACTTGGCCATTTGAGAAAAGAAATTTGGGGCCTTGGAATGGAAAGATGTGATCAAAATAAAATTCAGTTTGAAAATGATTTATCGAAGATTGAAAGCTGCCTGCTTTTATTTATTTATTTATTTATTTCACAGATAGAGATTACAGGAAGGCAGAGAGGCAGTCAGAGAGAGGAGGAAGCAGGCTCCCTGGCAAGCAGAGAGCCCGATGTGGGGCTCACATGACCTGAGCTGAAGGCAGAGGCTTTAACCCACTGAGCCACCCAGACGCCCCGAATGCTTCCTGCTTTTAGATAATTGTGTCGTTTTCCAATTTTTAGGAAGACCTGGACAGACGATATAACATGGAGAAAGAGAAACTTTACAAGATCCGTTTGCTACAGGTAAGTAAAAGCAAGAGCAGAAAAACAAGTACACCTGCCTGGGTATCCTGGAGAGAACAAAAACATCTCAGTGTCTAAGAACAATGGGTACGAAGGCTGCTATTTGCCAGTCTTCAGTCTGGAGGGGAACTGCGTGGTTTAAGATGTTGACAGTAATGCCTCACATTGGTTTGTTACTTTCGCGGTCATCTCAATGGATTTGACCACGATCCCTGCATGGGGAGTAGGTATTAGCTTCATTTTCTATACGAGGAGATAGACTCCAATCAGTTAAGTACTGTCCAAAGTCAAGCAGCTGGTAAGTGCCAAAGCCAGCCTTCAGGTTCCGATGCTCTTGTCTAGTACTTTTCCTCTAAAATCATGTGCCCATTTTAGCGGTCTTATTTGATAAACTTGGAGGTTTGTGAGAAAGCCATCAAATATGAGGGAAGTAGGTTTTAGAGTTGGTTCCAAAGCTGAAGTCACATAGAGTCATAATTTCATTGCACAATTCCCTGGCACTGCCAGAATCTGACTCACAGAAGCTTGGCAGCCCGGAGTTAACCCTTGTTGTTCTTTGCCGTGGGCCTTCTCCCTGTTCTTGGGGAAGAGAAAGCCAGGCTCCGGCGGGAACAGTCAAACAGCTGCAGGGGCTTGTAAGCCCCTCTCTCCTATCTCTGGCTCTTGCTTCCTTTGCTCAGCTGTTTGGTTAAATTCAGTACCTCAGATTTGTCCTTGATACAGGGATGCTGCTAATCTTTAAAGGAACAGAATTAAATGGAGCCTGGAAAGTATATAGCTTGAAGACTTTGTGACTCTGTGTTTCCTGTATGTATATTCAGTGCTGTGTTAGGCGCCAGGAATAGAAAAGGGATGGCCCATCTTCCGGGAGCTGGCTGGCTATTTGAGAACCAAGAGATATCCCTATCCATGCAAGTACAAGGGAGTTGTTATGCAAATTGCCTATCGTGGGCAGCTTCAGACTTGATAGAGGGAAGCTACAGGAAAACCATAAGCCTCCTGAGGGCCTGAGCCAGAGTGGGGGCCATGGGCCCAGGCAGACATGAACTGGCACAGGAGAGATTGAGAAGCTGGTGCTTGAATTTCTGACTCAGGTAGGTACTTGTATTATTCACTGAGAAAAAGCATTAAAAAAAGAACAGGGTTCAAGGGTATGTGTGTCTGTGTGTGTGTGTAGGAGTGTTACTGAGATCTGTTTGCGTCTCTTAAAAGTTGGGCACTCAACCAAATAGAAAGGCTTTTGAGGGGTGAGGGACGTTAGCCTATTTAAATGTTGGTGAGAAGGAGCCAGTAGAAAAGGAAAGGCTACAGATGGCAGTAAAAGCAGTAAGATTCCTGAAACAAACAGACGCAATGCAGGAGTCCGAGCCTGAGCCCCCAGGGACAGGGGAGCCTTGGCCAACAGGACAAGCACATTTTCCCCTCTGACCAGACCCACAGAGACCCTGCTCTGGGTTTGGTGGGTTTCTCTCCGGGAGGCTTGCATTTCCCCGGTACTTAGAGACTCCCACGTGCTGTTGTGAGCAGGGAGGCCGGCAAGGGAGATGAGGTGGCACAGAAGAAAGGGGACGGTGTGAGAGCCCAGCCACGCCGCACCGCTCTGCCTCCCCAGGTGCCATCAGTGGCCAGTTTGCCTGCAGTACCACACAGTCCATGGTAGGGCAGAAGTAGGAGGAACACACCGTAGGAGTAAGTTGTTCAAGCGTTTCAGTAGGCTAAGGAATTTGGAATTTATATGGAGGTAGCAGGGTGGTGTCCATTCTCCGTCACCTGGGAGGCCTGCCTTTTCATTCCTGTTCCCCACCTGCTGATGGCGGAGTCAGCTGCTCGAGTCCTCTGCGGCCTGGAGGGATGGCTGAGGGCTGTCCACAGAAGCCCTTCCCACTCTGACTCTTCCATACCTCACCATTCATTTGCTGCCTTCTCTGGTTCTTGTTCATAGCCACACACACACACACACATACCTTCTCCCTGTGTTGCAAAGTGGGAGGAGGGGCCGTCTGAGATGCGGTCCTCAAGCCAATTGCAGATTTTGGGGTGGGGTGTGCGGTTATGCTCAGAAGGAGGTGGGGCAATATTTTGGCTCCCCAGAGAACATGTAAGACCTTTTACCAAATAGCACTATCTCCCCCTTCCTTTTGCTTTTAGGCTCGAAGAAATCGAGAAATAGCGATTTTGCACCGCAAGATTGACGAAGTCCCCAGCCGAGCTGAGTTAATACAGTATCAGAAGAGATTCATTGAACTCTACCGTCAGAGTAGGTGCAGTGAACACAGTCATGCTGCACACTGGGCCTGGGAGGCACAGGGGCAAGGGTTCTGTCCTACATGCGTGGGCTAGGGCGTGCATCACTCCACATTGAGCCTGGGAGGCACGGGGGGCAAGAGTTCTGTCCCATGTGCGCGGGCTAGGGTGTGCATCGTGGCAGTCAGTGAGAACCACCACCTGCCACCATCAGGCCCCCTGGGCCCTCATTCTGCAGAGCCCACTGATAAGTGACTCTTAATTCCAGGGGCAGCCCTGGGACACTCTGCCGCCCTCTCTGTGGCCAGATAGAGCTCACTGAGCTCCTAGCTTGACGTTTTAAACCCACCCTCTTCCTGGTTAGCTGTTTGGCCACTGAGCTCCCTGTCCGCTTTCCAGCCTTACCCAGGACATGAGCAGTCCATGATATAGGCCTCTGGATCAGTCCTTGGTCACTATTCTTCTAGGTGAACCTTCTTGCCCATGTGGTCCTGACTTTGACGGCCTATGTTCACCCAGTAATCCGGACTGGGTCTCCCTCAGCTAGAATCAGTGAGCTGGTCCTGTCAGGTTCAGAGTGACCCTCGGAGTTGTCACTGCCACTCTGTTCCCACTGCCACTGTTGTAACTGTTCTTACTTGTGTCAGAGCTCAGCTCATTGACCGTTAGCTGGTCTGAGTCCCTCACCCCCTGTCATGTTCCCTCTCTCTCTGCTGGCCAGTCTTCAGGAGCTCTGTGGGCCACCTGAAGAAAACATTTCTCCTTCTTATCTCCAGAACCTCCCCAGTCTGAGCAGCCTGCCTGGAGCCCGCCTTTCCTTCTCCACGCCCACATTCTGGCTTCCCCAGTCCACATACCACCCCTCCACACACCATGCACTTTGACACACAGCTTAGACCTTGACTCCTCTCATTACCTGTACCTGGGACCCCTTCCCAACTCTTCAGACCCAGCATATACAAAACTGAATTCAGCTTCCCTACCCTGTTTCTCCTTCTGGTCACAGGGATCACTGTCTAGCACCCCCATTCCCTTAGTCTTCTGTGGCTCTCGCTGCTCTTCTGGTTCTGTCTCCACGTAATGGTCAAGTCCTTTCTTCTGGACTGTTGCTGTAGCCACCTTCTCATCACTGCCCGGAGTCTGCACTCTTGTCTGAGAAGTCTTTCCCAAACAGAAATTTGATCACTTTATACTCTTGCTTTAAAAGCGCTAACATGGAGTAGCTCTCCATAATCATTAGAGGATCTTCAGGTCCTCATGATACTGATCAGTGTCCTGCATCAGTCAGGCCAGCTTCCCCGGCTGTCCCTCAGTGTCTCACCCATCTCGTGAGGACATCTGCCTTTTGGCCTGTGAGCTGTACCCCAAGTCCAGAATGCCACTGCCCTACAATTCTCACTTGACAGACTCCATCCCTTCTTCTAGAATCCCCCTCAGGTTTTGCCTTGGGCTCTCGGCCTCTTGAACATCCTTCCTGGTTCAGGCCAGAGCAGTGTCCTTACTCAGGTTCGAGTCATGCTTCACTTCATGTCTGTCCCTATCCTGATGTTATATACAGCCTTGAGCTTGGTTCAGGTGGTCTGAGCCAGGTATCAACAGTGGCAGCTTCTCAGCAGAAAATAGTTTCTACCTTAAGTTCAATCTTTCCCCATAATTCTGTATCCCTGCCTGCTTTCCAAAATTTTTTTTTTAAGATTTTATTTATTTGACAGAGATCACAAGTAGGCAGGGGGGGGGGGGGAACAGGCTCCCTGCTGAGCAGAGAGCCCGATGCGGGGCTCGATCTTAGGACCCTGAGACCATGACCCAAGCCAAAGGCAGAGGCTTAACCTGCTGAGCTACCTGGGTGCCCCTACTTTCCAGCTTTTAACAGTAATAATAATCAACAATACCTTGCATCTGTGTATTTCAGAGTAAAATTTGACACATATTCAAGTCCTTTTGATAGCACATTTTTATATCAAAGAAAGTTTCAAGGAGTTTTACCAAAATATCTATATCATTTTCATTATTATTATTGTCAAATATCTACAGCCCCAACCCAGTCCTTGATCTGGATAGAGGAAGGGTGACAGGCACATTCCTGAGCAACAAAACTAAAGGTTGATTGGTTTGTTTATGGCAGTGATTTTCAGCCTTGGCTATGTGTTGTAATCACCAGACCCCACCTCCAGAAAATCTCATTTCATTGGTCATGAGATTTTAAAACTCCCCAGACTGTTCCATGTTTTGGCCAGGCTTGACATCCACTGTTCTGAAGTTCTGAGCAAGAATCATATTTTATGCTGAGTAGTTCATGTAGCGATTTTGTTACAAATTAGACATTTCGATATTGGGAACGTTTTTAACTGTTGCCTCAGAACACTTGTATCGGGTTATTTATTTCTGTTACCAAACGTGTAGGACAGCATCGCCAGTCCCCACCCTGCTGTAGGAGGACACAGCTATCACTGGTGATAAAATTAAAAGTTGGCCAGTTTGCTTAAAGATTCAGGGTTAAGTGTTAGTGGCAGTCACCCAAGGAAACCACCAGTGCCCACGGCCTGCTCGGCCTCTCTCCCCTCCCCCGACTTGTGCTGCTCCAGAGGGAACCTGTGTTCAAGGAGCAAGAGCCCCTGGGGAGACAGACCCCACTGTCATCTGGCCAGTGCCTGATCGCCATTAAACGTCCGGAACTTTGGTTCCAGCTACGTCGGAGGGCTCAGGTTAGGCCCAAAGCCTGATTGTCAGTCCAGGTCATGGATTGCTAAAGAGAACTCAGAGCAATGAGGAAGGCACATGGCACATGGGCCCAGAGACACGTGGGGGCCACCCAAGCACCCAGCCACAAAGCAGGAGGATGAGCTGGGGCCAGAACCCTTCCTCCCATTGACCTCGTCCCCTGGTGAATACGGCCCAGACCCAGTCCTGGAATTTGGTGCTTTCCTCCTAAGTCATTCTGTAGGGAAGAGTGAAGAACATGAGGCGGACAGAGGTGCAGAGTCATGTTACAGGAAGGGGTGCTGGGAGCCTGGTAAATAAGACCTTTCCCCCCTAGTTATATGCACAGAAATGGGAAGAATATTCATTCTTACCAGGTACATATGCTGCCCTGGGTTAGGCATGTCATTCATCCTGTAGATATTTTGGGGGGCCCTGCTGTATAGGCCCCTACTAAGCATAGGGATTACAAAAAGGAGCAGCACGTTGTGGGTCCTTCTTGTGAGTGATGTGGGAAGGAAGGGAAGCCACATGACAGGAAGAGGTGGCATGGGTTTCCTCATCCTTGCCACTTCCCCCTGCCTGACCCAGGACACCTTACCTGAGAAAGCTGCCTGTCCCAGGTGCTGCCAGGTTTGTCTAGCCCCTCATCCCAGTTGGGCCAGTCACAAGAGGCCGGCTCCTGCCAGCCCTTGGCAGCTCTGCACAGGCTGGTGTGCACTGGGGCTTCCGCACAGACACCTGAGCACACTGGGCTCCTGTGGGCGGGCTTCCTGGGGCAGGGGGTGCTTAGGAGTGTTCTGATCCATTTTCTTATTCGTGTGTCGATTTCTTTGCATTTACAGTTTCAGCAGTGCACAAAGAAACCAAGCAGTTCTTCACTTTGTATAATACCCTGGATGATAAAAAGGTGTATTTGGAAAAAGAGGTAAGAACCTGTATGAAAAGAAAATAACTTAATCAGATGATCCAAGACCAGGGCTATTGACCCCTGGAAGGTCAGACAAACTGAGCAGGAGGCCGTCAGCATAAGTGGAAGGAGAGCCTGCTGTGCGCCCCGTGCTGGGTCACAAAGTTAGAGTGAAAGGGGCACCTCGGAGCTAACGTTGCGCGCGCACCTGAGCCTGCGTGGAACTGGTGCCCTATGAGAAATGACATCTAGAAACAAACACAAGAGGCTCACACGAAGGGGGGCCCGGCTTGGCAAAAGTTATGTTTGAGTTTTAAAGGAAGGGAGGAAGTAGCTAAATAAAATGGGGATGGTGGGCTTATTCCAGTTGACGCGGGGAAACTAGCTATTTCGTCATCACCGTTCGCCAAGAGTGAAGAGGCTGCCCCAGACACTGACGCCGCCCTCCGCATCACTCCAGTGCTCGGCGTAAATACACTCATGACTCCGGGCTCCCTCCCGTCCAGCAGCAGATGACTGGAGCAGGCCGGCAGGGTGTGCAGCTGTAGTTGAAGGAAGAAGAGAAGAAACAATGCGGTCTTTACAGGAGCAGCACAGTGCAGTGGCGACTGTATGCGCTTTCAAGTTGGACAAGTTTAGGGGTTTTTCTGTAAAGAGGGCGTTGCACCCGCTTTGTATGACTATGACGGAGACAGAATGGGAAATGACGGTGAAGGTCCTTGCATCTGGTGATACTAGTCCTGCCCACCCCTCACCTCCAGGTCGGCAGAATCTGTTTCCATTTCATCACTGGGCCAACCCACACTGATTACCCCTCAGTAAGAACCATATCACGGGTGCATCTTTGACCTGGCCCCAGATGGAGGCCTGTGTAATTAGCGTCCCCTTTCTGGACTGTTGTCAACCAAACCAGATCAATCTCTGTCTTCCTAGAGGACACTTCTTGAGGAGGGGCATTGAGTTCTGTTTTTCTCTATATCCGGGGACTTCCACAGTGATGGGCACATAGCAGGCTCTTACCTCCTTTTGCTTATAGGTCTTCCTTTTTTTTTTTATTCCTTTCCTCCTCAGATCAGCCTACTGAACTCAATTCATGAGAACTTCTCACAGTAAGTACTGGCAGCCCTCCTTCCCATCAGTACCCGGGCGTACCCTGCACAGTTCATTCTGTTCACCTCCCTGCGGTAGCAAGTACAAGGGGCGAGACGGGGCTAGACAGGTGGTTTTTACGCTTTCACCCCTACTGCGAAGTACACCTGTGTCTTGCTTTACACAGTCTCAGGGTTCTTGCAAAAATACCGTGATGTTAGAGGGAGTTTGAGAAACACCAAGGAATATCTTGGGGAAAAAAGTAACTCCCAAGTAATTTGTGCCTCACTAGTGTAATCTGTTTTTGTTTTTTTTTTTGTTTTTGTCTTGTTAAGATTTGATCAATACCATTAGTTCTTGAGCCCGTAGAGATGCTTCATAGTCTAGATAATGAAATAATCTAATTTTTAAAAAGATTTTTAAATCTAATGATAGATTTTGCTTTTAGGTCACTGTGCATCTTCTAAACAACTTTATTCAGATAGGAATCCTTTTTTTCCAAGAACTATGCAGCAAGGCCCACCTGCACCCAAGTCATACCAGCCCTCAAGCGTGCCCAGTGGTCTGCTCACTGTCCAGCAGCCCAGGGCTTGCTGTCTATACAGCAGGCTCCTTTTGCTTCCAGCACAAACCTCTCTTAGCCCCTGGCAGGTGACCGGTAACTAAGATCTGAATGGATTACGAACTCTGGATCTTAAGCTTCATTTCTAACTAAAATTCACAGCTCCCTGAGAAGATTCAGATTCGGTTAGTGACTTATAGCCCTGTGACATTTCTAAAAAATGGTGACTTCCTCATTATTTCCTGATAATTGAGACATACTGCAGTGTTCGATGGTGCCATGATGAGCTCTGCTCTGTCAGCCATCCTGTGGAAGAATTCTTAGTCCCTGTGTCTGTGGGCTTGGATCCTTGTGGTGCCATTCCCAGCACAGAACAGGAAGTGAAGGGGACAGTTTCAGGACACCAGGAAATCCACTCATTTAGCTGCTGCCTTGAGAAACAGGACCAGGTTTCCTGACCGTGTATTTAGGAAAATCTCAGAAGACGTCTGCCAGTCTGGAGCCGTGCCTCCAGATCCTCAGATTTCTAAAAACTAAATGGAAATCATTTTTTAGGCAGTGTGTCATCATCAAAGTAAGAAATGTTTTTGTTGATTTTAATAACATTTTGTTTTACTTTACATAAATACATATTACTTAAGCAATTTGTAGAGAAAGTGAGGAAAAAAGATTAATATTCAGTTATGAGATGAGGCTAATTGTCGTGCCTTCCTCAGAGGTTAGAATTCCTAACTGCCTCGGCCTCGATCCCTCCCCCTTCCTCAGTGTCCCGCATTCTGTTCCTCACTCTGCTGATTGTTCCTTTCAGAGCTATGGCCTCCCCTACTGCCCGGGACCAGTTTTTACGTCAGATGGAACAGATCGTAGAAGGGATTAAGCAGAGCAGAATGAAGGTGAGAGGGCTCGTTTTCTGTAATGCAGCTGGGATCCCAGCCTGGTTTCAGAAAAGGTCTTGGGAAGAGCAGGTCTCTTCTGCTTGTCTTGAGAATGTGCTCCCAGTCCTGAAGACCCACCTTCAGTGTCCACAGCGTGCGTGCCCAGCGTGCCTCCGACCCTGCAGTGGGCAGTGCCAGCTCCACAGGCTGGTGATTTAAAGGCAGCTCTTAACAGTAGCCCCATGGATTGAACACCCACTATGGGCCAAGCCTGGTGCTAGTCCTCCTACAAGGTTCCTAAATGAGTAGTGTTACCCACATTGTATAGGAGAGGAAACCAACTTTCACCAGCGTCGTCTTTTCTTGCCCACAGTCTCTTCCTCACTGGATCTTTGGTTCCTTTATTTCTGCCATTAGAGATTCATTCCTTAGGATCCTGAGAGCATTTTAGTTTTCAGGAATCCTCTATAAAAAATGCAAATAATGACCAAACTGAATTCTGAAGTGAGAGGATGTTATGCCTCAGAAGAGAAGAGAGGTATCAGTAAGCATTGTAAGAGTTCCAGAGATAGCTTTACAGAGAATCATTCAGTCTGGGGCCAGAATGGAGTTTATATCACTCTGCAGCTCTGCACTTGGGCCATTTTGACAGCAGTAAGAATTTGATGACTGTCTGGAAATCAGACGTAGCCACAATTTTCTGCTGTTATAACCAGATGAGAACTCACTAATACTCCCACATCTCTTACTTTTGATCCCTTTAAGAACATGGATCACACTGGAATGGTCCTCCGGCATGGCCGTGTGACCTTCTGGGTACTCGGCACCTGCTGTCTTGAACTTGGACAGAGTGATATTGGGAGTGACGCCAGAATTCAGACACACAAAGGAAAGAGTGTCTGTGGTACTTGTCATCGTAAAAACCCACACACAGATGGCCAACCTTCACGCTGCCTATAATCTCATCTCATAAGAGATGAACTAAGGGCAGAAGCTCTTTATATCCCTTCCCCTCTAGAAAAAAGCTAACCTTCCCCTTAGTGACTTCAATAAAATGGTGTCAGTGGAGGAAAAGAAAATTACCAATAGTGACAAAACTATTCGGCCCCAAAAATGAAAGCAGTTGTGAGGCAGCACGTGGCCTGCCTTGCACGGGTACACAAATCCAAGTCAGGACGGCCCCTTCTTGATGAACTAGGTAGGGTGTAGCAGAAGAGGAGCACAGAGAGCCCAGCCGACCACAAGCCTTTAACAGGATCACAGCGTGGCAGACCTTTCCGCCCTGCCATCATGCATCATGCTCCTCAGGGAGCGGCTTTTTTATTTATTTTTTTTTTTTTTGAGAATTTATGAGAGCCGCTGAGTGGGGGTCAGGGAGCGGGAGAGAGAATCTTAAGCAGGTTCCACCCCAGCACAGAGCCTAATATGGGGCTCCATCTCACAACCCTGAGATCATAACCTGAGCTGAAATCAAGAGGCAGCGGCTCAAGCCACTGAGCCACCTGGCAACCTGCAGAGCTGCTCTTGTCCATAGTAAAGAACACTGGCAATCGATTTGGAGTTTGTTTCTTTCCCCTTGGCTTCCTGTTTACCAGGAGATGCCTTCCTTGGGAAGGAAACAGATGTGATCCGTTCATCGTCTCCATTCTCCCCAGGCTTCGTGCTGTTGGTACCTCAGTGCTGACCGGGGGAAGAGGCTGCTCTGTGCATCTGCCTCCCCAGCTAGGTGGTGGGGTACAAGATGGGGGGGGGGCGTGCCCATGGACAGAGAGGGCTCTCTTCTTCATGTGTCCATCACCAGGGGCGAGCCCGGCACCTGACCCACGGTGGGCTTTCAGGAACTGTTTGCTGAGTGAGTGAATTCGTTCAGTTGACTGCAAAGTCAGTTCTCAAAGAGGGTTCCCGGTCAGGTTTGAATATTGGCACTTCAAATGCAAGAAGGCTGTCTTTGCAGAACAGCATGTGTTTGAATGCAGTCTTTTGATGTATTTGTTTCAAAACCAAAAGTCCCTGTATGGATGCGACCGTGGCTCCTGCTCAGAGTGTATGTGGCAGGGAGTCTGTGTCCTCATAGAGCACACACACACCCAGAATCGGTGGCTGTGGGATGTACACAGAGTGGACCATAGACCAGCAGTGTATACACGCAACAGTGTATGGTACACAGAGGGGCTCCTGAGTGAAG
This sequence comes from Neogale vison, assembly GCF_020171115.1. Taxonomy (NCBI): domain Eukaryota; kingdom Metazoa; phylum Chordata; class Mammalia; order Carnivora; family Mustelidae; genus Neogale; species Neogale vison. The sequence goes on along the minus strand of NC_058093.1, from coordinate 102,518,518 downwards.
AGAGAGTCACGTAGTGAAAGGCGTTTTATTTTTTTAAAGATTTTATTTATTTGACAGAGAGAGAGAGCACAAGCAGGGGGAGTGGCAAGCAGAGGGAGAGGGAGAAGCGGGCTTCCCGCAGAGCAGGGAGCCCAATGCAGGGCTCGATCCCCATTCCCTGGGATCATGACCCAAGCTGAAGGCAGACACTTAATGACTGAGCCGCCCAGGCGCCCCGCTGGAAGGCATTTGCACCTCATCCCAAGGAGGTGAATCCTGGGAGCAGGTGCTCAGCAGAAGAATCTGGGGCTCCTGACCTAGGGTGTGGGGGTGAGCAAGGAATGGGAACAGTGTTCCTGGGGACGGGCTTCTAGGACAGTGTGAAAATAAAACTCAGACCTAAGAGTCATCTCCTGATTCTGAGGGTGAGGGGGCTCGATCTGCTTGTTATCACTCACATTCTGGGTGTCGGTGTGAAGACAAAACCTAGTCTCTGTTGAAGAGCTACCTTGAACTGAGTGATGTGTCGTTCATGTCACAGTTAATGTCATCTGTACCTTGTGACCTGTGATCTAGGTGATAATATTCTTATTTTGCAACTAGGATACCTGTCATTCCAAAAGATGAAATAACCTGTCCAGGTATACACAGTGAGTGACAGTAGTAGGATTGGAACCCAGGTCTCTCTGTCCTCAAGCTCAGTCCATTTCAGGGTTGCTGCACTACCTTTTGCAGTGGGTCCTGGGGACATTCAAATTAAATTTATTCAAGTTCCCTATTTATAGCACTAAAATGTAGTCATTCATGGCCAAATTTTCTGCTGGAGGACAGAGCAGGCAGGAAAGTTTTGGGATCCAACTACCAGGCTTTGCAACTCAAGGGGTGGCGACCCAGCAGAGAGGTCCCACCCACTCAGCAGAAAACGTTCCTAGCAACTGTGGGACATGGGTTACAGGAACCATAGTCATCTGGGCAGCATCAGGAAGTCCTCCGGAAGGGACCAGGGCCGCCTGCTGAGCCAGGGCCAAGTGTAAGATGGCCCTGACCAGCGTCTCCAGAGGGGACTGCCTGCCTCCTGGTTAGCAGACTCCAGACCTGGTCCCAGTGTCCATGTGCAGACCTGTGGAAAGACGGCAGGGGGCTCAGGATCAGGTCACCAGGTGACTTCGGAGCTGGACACATGGTCAGGAGTGGTCCAGGCAGATCAGTGGCTCTGTGGGGACACCGGGTTGCAGTTCACCAGGTAATGGGCCTGGGGATGACTGGGATCCCGTCCAGCCAGTGAAGCTTTAACCTGAATTTACTGAGTGGTCCCTTCCAATGCGTACCTCAGAAGCACTGCTCAGGCATCAGAGGCCAGTGAGCCCGTCCAACGCACTCGTGAGCACCTGCTGTGAGCCAGGCACCAGCTGCCTCCACAGCTTTCTGCCCTCGCCATCTGCGATGCTCTCGCTTGCTGCTGGAAATCATGCACATACCACTGCCGACTCTGCCCAAATGTCATCTCCTCAGAGAGCCCTCTCTGACCCTCCAGCCTGAAGAGGCTGTGCACCCACCCACCTCTCTGTGCCCCAGCCCTGTCACTGTCTTCACAGTGGTGATCATGAATAGGACTTTGCACATGGAGCTCATTGTGTGAGATGTGTGGTTAGCATCAGCCCCTCTAGCTCACACCCTCTACAGGAACAGTGACATGACCTCGTCACCACCACGTTTAGTCCTCAGGGTGATCACGCAATATTTGTTCAAATATTAAGCTGTTCAGTACCTTAGGAAAGTCTCTTTAACCCAAATGATCCTGTATTTATGAGGTCACTGTCCTGGAAACACCCTAAATTTTCCACCAATAGAAAAATGGGTAAAATAGCTGTATGATTGGGAATATTCTTAAAGTTTTTTAGGTTTTTTTTTTTTTTTTAAGATTTTATTTATTTATTTGACAGAGATCACAAGTAGGCAGAGAGAGAGTGGAAGAGAAGCAGGCTTCCTGCTGAGCTGAGAGCCCGATGCAGGGCTAGATCCCAGGACCCTGGGATCATGACCTGAGCTGAAGGCAGATGCTTTAACCCACTGAACCACCCAGATGCCTTGAGTATTTTAGGTTTTGATTGTAGAAAATGTATAATAGCATGGAAATACTATGAAAATGTATGGAAATAATGCAAGAAAGCAGACTCAGTTATTTACATAGGAATTTCTCAGCCTCAGCACAGTTAACATTTTGGACCAGATGACACCTTGTCGTGTGAGGGCTGGGCTGCACATTGTAGAAGGTTTAGCGGCATCCCTGGCTCCTAGTGGACCCTCTCCTCTCAGCTGTGGCTACTTAATCCATCCCCAGACACTACCTCATGCTCTTCAGGGGCCAGAATAGCCCCTGGTTGAGAAGCACCAGGCCGTTGATTGTCAAACTGTAGACACACACACACACACACACACACACACAAATGGGACAGTTAGTGCCCAGTAATAGAATTGCTGAAGAAATGAGAGAAGCCTCTTTGTAATTTCACCCATATAAATAGGTCAGGCTCAGAAGTGGTGTGCAGAAAGAGAAATACTGGAAGGAAGTCCATGAAAATATTGGTAATAGTCGCCTTCTGAGTGTTGCCAGCAGCCCTTGGTCACAGTGTGCCCCTTCCTCCCCATTTCCCAAACTATTTCCGCAGATGGAGAAGAAGAAGCAAGAGAACAAGATGCGAAGAGACCAGTTGAACGACCAGTACTTGGAACTGTTAGAAAAGCAGAGGCTGTACTTTAAGACTGTGAAGGAGTTCAAGGAGGTAAGGCGGAGATGGGGCCAGCCACAGAAGGCTGTGGGGGGGTTGTGTGTGTCTCAAGACGAGCCTTGAAAAACCAGAGCGGTTGCCTGGTTCCCCACTGGTCTGGGGATGGGCCACAGCTGTGTGATCCCACAGTGAAGTACCGCATCTAGCTAGTTCAGGACTGTGTGGTTCGCTGGACCATTCTCAAGTCTCGAACGTTCTGAGAGACATCACGTCTTCATTTTCATTCCCCTAACGTTTAGTAAGCATATTAAACCCACAAGAAAATAGCATCAAAGGCCACCTGGGAACAGCATTCATTACACATTCAGATCTGGAATTTTCCTTCATCCCATCCTAGGTGGGAAAGGGACCTTGGGAAGCCTGTGGGAAGAGTGAACTTTGAGCTTGGCAGGCTTGGGTTCGAACCCTGCCTTTAGCACTTACCAGCTGTGCACTTGGGCAGTGGCTAAATCCCCTCACACCTGTTTCCTCATCGGTGGATTCTGCTGGGTCACATGAGGGATAAAGGCGTCTGCCTCCTATGATGTCCCACACTCAGCTGAATTTTGTCTCCCCGTCTTCTCTCCCTGCATTTGGGAATGGACCATGCTCCATGGGCTCAGAAAGAAAAGTGTTTGCCCTTTTCTTATGAGATTTTCCAGAAAGGAGACTTCATTTTGCCACTTACTGGGGTATCAGCTACTTCATTTTCAGGAATTCCTTCCCCCTTTCTAACTCAAATCCATGTGATTTCAGAGAGTGTAGAGATTGCTGAATATAGACAGCTAGAGGTGTAGCTTGTATGTATCCTGGTGTTGGGTCTGCAGAATAAGAAGTATGATCTTTTCATACCAAAAATTTTATTTCTGTACATTTTTAAAAATTTGTTTCTCCTTCCCAATTTTTCCTTTTCTACCTCTCCTTTCCTTTTTTTTAAATTTAACTTTTGGGGGCCACAACCCACAGACATTTCAAAATCTTTCACACTTTCCATAAATGTTCTTCCAGCTCCTTCCATGCCTCTGGGGTATATCAGGTTGTTAAACAGACCCACTCCCTGTGTCAAGAAGCTTAATGTTATGGTTGGGGAGACAGATAGCAAGCTAGGAAACACAAATCCCAGTAAACAAGTAGTAACAAATAACTAACTTCAGTTTTGGCTGGGGGAAGGGGCACTAACAGAGATGGTGCGATCAGAGAAGGTCTGTCTCGGGTGCGGACTTGGCCATGGGTGCAGCAGGAGACGTAAGCCTGGGCAGCTGGGAGGGTGACTGGGTGAAGTGCTTGGGGTCAGGAGCCCCATGTGGTTAGCAGGGGCTGGAGCTGAAGTTTTGGAAGGGCTAATGAGTGAGCTGAGGGATCAAACAGGACTCACTGCTCCCCAGCAGAACTTTTTTTTCCCCTTTAATGCAAATAATTCAGAAAGAGAAAAGGCCCAGCAGGGAGGAATGAAATGTTGCTTGGGCAAGCCAGCACTGCCCTTTTGACAACAGAAACAGAAAACAGATAAGTTGAGGAGGGTAAGTATAAGCTGTCCAAATCAAAGCACATAAAAGCAAAATGGACAAGCTCATTCTCGTACTCTGCGCTCTCAGAACTGAGATGACCTCCTAAGGGAGTGGTTCCTTCAGGGATGGTAAGCATCGGACTTTCTGTGTTCCTGTCTCCCTGGGCGCAGAGCCTCTTGTGCCAGGGAGCACAAGGGGGTGCCTCCAAGCCGCTGAGACCCCCCAGACCATGTGCCTGCCTGTGCCATTTTCCTCCATCCAGAACAAGTCAGGGGAAAAAGAGAAAGGGGAGTGTGTGTTCTTCAGACAACTAAACAGATTTCATTTAAGGGACTCCCCTTTAAAAAACAAACAAACAAAAAAAAAACAGCCTATTTTCTTGGTTTTTGACATGAAAGTGATAATATTTACTACTTTTTTCTTCTTTAACATTTTACTTGGCAAAGATTTAAAATTAGCAACTGCGTGTCAGTGTTCCGAAATCTTGAACTTCTTCTACCCGCTCGTCTGAGGTGACGTGGCCCCTCTTGGGGCCGCCGCAGCTTGAGGAAGAAGAGGCAGCAGAGGCTGGCAGCTCCCTGGTTTCCGCTCCTTCAGCCCGAGCGGTGCTGCTCTTTCACCAGAGGGCAGTTACCTGATAAGATCTCCTGTGTGGTGGAAGATCCGTCTGAAGGAGCAGACCTTCATCCCAGGCTCTTCTTCCAGAACGCTCTCTGTTCTGCTCTCTGTCCTTGCCTCTCCCCTGCCTGCCTGGTCTCCGCTGGGTTCCCCGTGCCCACCATTTCCCAGTCTCTGGTGCTCGTGCCAGCAGCCGCACGCAGAGCACAACCGCAGGGTCCGGAGCCCGGCCCTGGCCACCTCCGTCGTGCCCTTCAGTGGGTTTGTGTCCTGCATGCTCACTGAGCCGCAATGGCGCGCCCCCCCCCCATCCTGAGCCCCAGCCTCCTCTGGCCTCGGGACACTGGTTACGGACATCCTGTGATGTCTGAGTCTCCGTGGGCTTGCTTGTCGCAGCTGGGTTTGCTGACAGCAAGTCTGCCAGGGAACAACACATACTCTGAAATCTCTTCAGCTGCTGTGTCACATTAATTAGCCATGTCTCTAAACCACAGTCTCTCTTAAGGTCACGAAAACAAGCTTTAAATTCTAGCCTCACACTGACGAATGCAGGCCATACATTTTCATGAAGCTGACTTTGAGTCCAGTTTCGAGGGGCTGCCCTTCCATGTCGGGCACGTGGTGGGCCGCATGCCGTCTTCAGTAGGAGAGAAACAGAGGCAAGGAGGTTTTTTCCCTTCTCTTCTGGAAGGAAATGCCTAAAGGACCCTTTCTGCATTTGCTTTGAACAGGTGGACAGTATCATTCTGTAGCTTCCTCAAAGGCCTCCAGTAGATTGCGTGAGACTTCGTCAGCGCTCACACATAGCAAGTGACAGGAGGACACCTGTCCTCAATGTTCCGGCATCATGTCGGCGTCTTGTGCATACCTTGGCCCCTGCTGAGGACGCTACGTGCACCAGACACTGCTGAGTTGTTTTGCCTCATTTAGAAGTGAAAGTGGGTGACAGCTGAATGTATTTATTCATGGCTTTGTTACCTTTTTTATTATGGAAATTTTCAAAAATTACACAGAAGTAGGGAGATTCATAATAGTATGACTCTCTGCCTGTTCTTCTTCCTTCTTTACCCCCACACCAGCACTTTATTCTTGGCTAAAGCTTTTCTCCCCAAGCAAATCTCACTAACTCATTTTATTTTATTTTCAATAATTCCTTTTAAAGAGGAAAACTTTCTTCTCTAGTAAAACAAATGTTACTAAAGGTCTTTCTCTTCCCGTGCCCCAGGACCAGTGAACTGCCTCCCCCTCCAGGAACCTGCAGTCAGAAAGTGTCAGAGTGCCTTGCTTCTGACAGTAATTCAGCCTTAGCCCCGGCCCGGAGCCCAGCCCTGAGGAGAAGGCTAAGTACCTGCACATGAACTGGCACTTAGTAAAAACAGGGTCCCTGCAGCCGTGAGCTATGATACTGCCAGAAAGAACCAAGGGCCTGCAGAGAGCTGGGAGCACCTAGCTAGGACCAGGGAGATGGAAATGTTGACTTTGGGGGTCTTGGATGCAGAGGGCTCAAGGGTGGAAGAATTTCTTCCACACTAAGGGCCTCTCCAGGGGAGCATGGCTTCTGGACACCTGGCCTCACTCTCCGGCTGGGCCCCTCCAGCTTGCCTCTCCAGGCCCTTCCTGCTACCATGTTCACTTCTCAGTTTAAAGCCAGCTCCTGGTGACAGGGCCCAAGGATGGAGGGGAGAGTGAGTGCCAGCAGATGGAGGTATCCTGAGTTGTCAAGGCCAGTGGGAACAAGAGGGAAGGAGCATGCGTAGTGAGCAGCTCTGGGTCATGTTTGAAGAGGCAGATACAGAGTGATGCAGAGGTGACATCAGGTTCCACACGCAGGGCTGGGACCAGTGACCTCCCTCAGTACACGCAGTCATGGATCTCATACAGCTTATTTGTAAAGAGGAGGATCCCTCAGTGCATGTCTCTCTCCCAGTCTTCTGTGAGTTTGTTTTCTTAAAGCTAAGGATGTACCCAGTCTTCGCTGTTGTCAGGGTAAGAACTTGGCCATGTGCTCTGCTTGCTGTGTGAACTAGGTTTGTCTTTCATCACTCCTTCAGCTGCGGGCTCCGAGTACCTTCCCCTTCCTTCCTTACCACGGTGGTCCAGGATTGGCGCTTAAGTGTCTGCTGGCTGCTTCTGGCCCCTTGAGAGCTACAGGGGTTCCATGAAGTCTTTTGGAAGGACAGTGCCTAATCCTCACCCCGCTCTCAGTCTGACAGTCCAGAAGCCAGTTGTCGTTACAGTAATTTTGGCACCGGAGGCCAGGTGAACCCGTCCCGGCCACTCCACAGTGCTGGAGGCAGCGTGCACGGGGCCCGGTCTAGTTGGCCCGTCGCTGTGTCTCCGGGGACTAGGGAAAGCTAATGGACACATTCTCTGTTTCCTCTCCAGGAGGGCCGCAAGAATGAGGTGCTGCTGTCCAAAATGAGAGCCAAGGCCTCTTGAAGATTCCCAGACGTCACCATATGTCATCGATTTTTTTTAACGCCATTTATCAACTGCAAGATGGTGAAGATAGTTCTGAACACTACAGTAGAGAGATGCAGGGGCCATGATCGCAGCACCAGGATATTTTCTTTCTCCCATTTGCTTCCATTTCATCTCTCTGTTGTTGACGGAACCAGACGGTGCAGACGCGGTGGCTTGGAGAACACCCGTCATCCTATGAAGAAATGCGGGCAGTATCTGTTCTGTGTCGGGTCAGCTTGAATTTCTCCAGTAACATTGCACATATGAAGGTACCTGTATCTGTGTGGACTCTGAATAAAAAGGAATTCACTTGTTCAGCAGATGTTAATTGAGCAACCATTGAGAAGTAGGCACTGAGGGAGACAGAAGTATAAAATCCAGGCCCTGTGCCTTGGGCAGCCAGCAAGTGGCCCAGGGAGCAGAAACAGCCCATTTGACCCAGAGCTCAGTCACCTGAGGTTTTTTGGTTTGTTTTTTTTTTTTTTTTTTTTTAGTAAGCAAAGACTTAGCTGAATGACCAGCCCACGTGAATATGGTCATATGGGCCCTTTGCTTACCCTTGGTGCCTTTTGTTACTGGCTCCTCGAGGTGTCAGCCAGCAGTCTTAATTGTGTAGCCGCAAGAATGAAAGCTCAGTGGCTGAATTCTTACACATGACTCGAGTTTATTTCACCAAAAATTGAAAACAGGGGCCTCATATTGAGGACCCCGTAAACAAGAAGGACACCTTAATATGCCCTGTTTCTCACGTGAGTCCCAGCCAGACATGGTGCCCCCCTCTTCATTAGGCACACATGCCAGGAGCTCCATATCTGGACAGGTCCTGGGCCAAGCAAAGAGATGAGACACACACCATCCACTAGGCTCCAGGGATTGCGTGATAAATGCTGTGAGCAGAAAGCAGAGGGCATTGGAGGAGGAAGAACAGTGAGGCACACAGAGATCCAGGAGACTTCATAGGGGAGGCAGTACTGGGACTAGAGCAGAACGGGGAGTTGCATTTTAACAGGCGGAGATAGGTGGGAAGGCCACTTTGGATAAATATGACTGTAATTAGAAATTTGAAAGGGTGCAGGGAGAGTACAAGCGTGCTTGTTGGGCAAGGAGTGGAGGGGCCTGTCTCTGCAGGAAAGGCCGGCTGGGACCAGCCTTCAGGACCAGGGGAGGCGGGGGCTTGAAGGCAGGCAGAGTAGTAGACTCTGTCCTCCAGAAATGAGCAGTCAGGACCAGATGGGGAGCCCCTCCTTTCGTGGCTGTCAGGGATCCGGCAGCCCAGCTGTGTCCAGTGAACCCTGGCACGAGGTGGGCATTTCATTCTGCATGCTTGCACACATGCTAGTCAGCAGGCTCAAACGTGACGCGTAGAAACTTATACAGGGAGGCAGCTGGGGTGTTCAGTGCAGTCACAGGAACAGCACATCCATTCTTAGTTCTCTGAGATGTGTAGTAAGCAAATCTGATGTGCACAGGCCTTTAAAAATCCCTTGCTGGATTAGCAGTAGGCACTGGTTTCTGTGGTCAGGCAGCAAGGCCTGTCCGGCTCCCAGAGCTGTGGAAGTAGCAGGTCCCGAGGTGATGCTCCCCTGTGCCAAGTGTGCCCTTCCTGGGCCCTGTACGTCTCCCCTCAGTGGCTCCCACAGGGCTGCTGTCAGCTGCATGTTGATTTTTGAAACGGCCCCATGAAGTTGAAGCCAGTGACAGCCAGAAACCAGGTGGCCCTCTGAGGGCTGGGGAGGGGGCAGCTGTTTGCCAATTATTTCAGGTTTGGGGAAACATCTGTGTTTTCGTGTTGAGAAGCTCATGGACCTACTCCCTAGCCTTTTGAGCCGTTATGAAATTGTCTATTTGTCCAGAGGTGGTAGGGAGGAGAGTGGGTTATATTCTGGGGTTCAGTAGCCCACCTCTGCTATCAGGGCAAATATGGCATGACGAATCCAAAGCTACTAATTAATAACCATTTAGGGGCATTTATTGGGCTGTGTTTCTAAAGAATTTCATTTTGATTTGGTTTTGCTCTAGGGAGGTATCAGATTTCCTTTCCCCTTTTAACCCACAAGGCCTAATACAGACAAGTTCGTTCCCATTCCTTGGACACATCTTGATTAGACTGCAGGAGCCAGATTAGAAAAGTCTGTGTTTGCTTCAGAGTGGATGGTGTCTTTGTGAGGAATTAGGACCATAAGCATGCCTTACAGTCAGGCCTTAGAGGCCAGTGTGATGCCCTAAGGCCCTTTGACTTCAGAAGCCCCTCAGGAGAGTTCCTTCCGGGACATCTCATGGGCCCAGAGTATGACTGGGTATTGGGCTAAGCCCACAGACTTCTCTGGAGTTTAAAAAGGGGCGGGGGGTGCAGCAGGAAACATGCTTAAGTTACTTATATGAAATGTGTGCTTCCCCAGGAAGCATTCTGTTGCTCCTGTTCAGTCAGAGCCATAAGCTTGCTGTCCGGGTACCCTGGCATTCTTCGCCAGCCTCAGGTGGAACGCCGTCCTCCCTGACACACAGACATCTCGTGGAGTACATGGGCTGCCTTGGTATAAACCGAAGTCAGAGCTGCTGAGCAGTACAAACCAGAGGGCCACGAGGTATATGGGGAGACATTGAGACATGTTCCTTAATGTCCTCTGCCTGGGTTCGGTCTCATGGGTCCCTGGGGTCAGCTCATTGCGCTAGAGGGAGGTGTCAAATGTTTGAGAATGCTGCCAAAGTGACATGTCGGGGTCTGTTTCCTTTTTGAACAGAGCAAATTCCAGGTTTGTCAGGCCTAAGTTCTTGTTAGAGTCTCGAGTGTATGGTTCTCACTGGGTTCTGGTCCGTTGCCCATATTCTGTGGGTAGCCAGGGCCTGCCAGTGTCTGCTAAAGCAGGACCAGAAGGCCGAGGGGCTGGGACAGATAGCAGGCCTTTCTCAGGCTGAGGAATCACTCCTTGACAAACAGCGTAGCTCTTGGGACCCTCTGAAACCAGGAGCAGAGGACAGGGATGGCCCCAGGCAGCCCTCAACTACCTCACCAAGCGCCATCCCCATGACCTCAGGCTGACTGTCGCTGGCCCTGATCACGTCTGTAGTGACCAGAGCAGGCCTGCCAGCAGAGGTTTGGACTGCAAGCAGTGCAGTCCTTGATTCCTGCGCCCCAGGCGTGGCCTGGTCATGCCCTCTCTGCACGTGACTGATGATCAGTGTAGAGGGAAGCAGCCATTCGAGCAATAAACTCTAACAGGTACTTTGCCTGAGCCTGAGAGGTGGAGTTGGCTTGAAGCTTGCTTCAGGGAAGAACGTTGAAGAAGCACTTTATGCTTTCCTTGGGTTTGATGTCGGCTTCAGGGTACAAGCCCTTACCACACAGCAGTCTGGCGAAGAGCCCCAGCAAGGTGAGGTACTTGCTGGCCATCTGTGTGGCCACACAATAGTCAGGTGGGGCACCTTATATGAGGCATCCTCAGAGCCCCCACCCCCCCAACACACGCCTTCTCTCAGTGCTTTTCCCCAAGTCCAGAGCGTTTCTTCCAACAGCACATGGCGATGGGCTGAAAAACACTATGTAAAAAATCCTGTTGTCATGGTGCCCACTCTCCTCACGATAAATGTGTAGAGGCTTTGAGGGGATCTAGTAGCTGGCCTATGGCTCATGTGACATTGTGGGGAATACTTTGGGTTTTCCGCATCAGCCTTATACTCATTCCTCAGACGCGCCAATCTCATACCTGCCCGTGGCTGTTGTCCTTGCTGCTGCCTCTGCCTGGACCACCATCCATCCAAGGTCACGGGCAATGGCTTTCCTAATCTGCTATAGACCCATTCAGTGGTGGCCTGCAGCACCGATCACCTTCTGCACTTTCCCCTGCTGTCTCTCTTGGTGGCACAGGCTACTTACTGTTTGATCTCTTAGTCCTTTGTGAAGTCTGCTGCGTGCCCACCCCCCAGAGTGGGAGAAAGCAGGAACTTTGCAATCTCCCAGAGTCTTGCTCAGGCTAATGGCCAGGAAATCTTGGCAGAAAAAAATAGCTTCTCTAAATTGTGACTTTGTATCCCTGTATTAGCAGAGTTTAGAATGAAACTTGGCATCTAACTGATGCTCCGTTTGCATACAGATGGGCAGTTTCACTCAGCAGCTTGTGAGGATCTCCTAGAGTGTCTGTCAGACTCCAGCCTCGAAGATCGGAACGACAGAGGTGTCAAAAGTCTCAGACCTTTCAAAGCAATTACCTTTCATGTGGGTTTTTTCTCCCCAGATGGGGAAAGAGAAAGGGAACACACCGGGGTCAGGGACTATTAGGTCATGAGTCTGTTTGGTTCAAAGTATGTCATGAACCTAATAGTCACTTGACTAGTTGACATGACTCAGCCACATGAAACCAGGAAGTGGGGAGCAGCACTGGGATGCGGTGTTGGTAGAAGTACGAACTGTGCAGACCCATGGTCGGACAGTATCTCTGAACAGTGCCCAGACGTCTTGAGCCGGCAATGCTACTTCTAGGAATCTTACCCACGTACAGGGATTTTCGTGCAGCATTATTTGTAATAGCAAAAAGTCGGAAACTACCACCAACATAGGGCAAGGGATAAGAAAATCATGGCGAATCCGTGCAACGGGCTCTTAAATTTAGAAGAACGGAGTCACTCTGTATGTACTGCCGTGGGATGATCCCTAAGGCACATGGTAAAGTAGGGGACAAGAGGCTCTTGGTATGCTAGTGTTTGTTTTTGAAAAGGGGAGAGGGGTGGAGAAAAATGCATGTCGATGGGCATACACACGTGTGTGGTGAAAACATGCACATCTGACTATGGATCTTCTGGCGTATGCCTAGACTATCTCTGGGAGGATACACAGGAACCTGACGGCTTCAATTGCCTCTGGGAAGAGGGGTGGGAATTGCTTTTCACTGTATACCTTTTGTACCTTTTGAATTTTATACCATGTACATGTATTATCTATTCAAAAAATAAAAGTTTTTAAATCTTAACTTGATTTCATTTTCTACCAATCAGAAACATGCTAGAAGATTCATGTTCAGTAAATCTGCTTTCCTTAGGAAAAATAATTAACCTCTCCCTTTCTTGGGTCTTGGGGGAAATAGGGAAGTGGAAAGGGGAGCTCGCCTCTTCTGACAGAGCAGCTATAGGGAGAGGAAGCAGGGACGGGAAGGGGGCAGTGGACTGTGAAGCAGTTTCCCCTCTGTTGGTTTGCCCCTCTCTCACGACAGTCACAGCACCACCCCTGTTCCTCTGGTTTTGGGGGTGCAAAAGATGGAGGCAGTACCCCTGAGCCAGAGACATTGCTGCTGGTATCAGCACAAGATGCGTTAGGAGAGCTTCTCTTCTTGCACATTGTTGGGGAAGGATGAGGTGTCTGGAGCAGCCGTAACCATTTTGAGACCATGAGAAGACACATCCCGACAAGCAGAGCTTTGGGCAGAGAGAAAAGACAGGGAGAGCCTGGTTCCCTGAAGGCATGGCGAGCCTCTTGAACCAACCCAGGAGCCCCGCACCCCCGTATTTCTTGTTCCATGAGAAAAATAAATCCCTGACAGATCCTTCATTCAACCAACAAATATTTGAGCTTCTGTTGTGGGTCACGCCCTGGGAATACAGCTGTGAGCAAAGCAGACAGAAGAACTTGCCTTCACTACACTCTAGCGGGGAAGACATACAAGCAAGTTAAGACCATGTAAGCTACAGCGCTTGTTGCTTCAGCGTGCTGATTAAGGGAGAAGGATCGGGAGTGTCTGGGTTGGTGGTGTTTTGCAATTTTATACTGAATAGTTAGGGACTGCCTTTGCATTCTTTACTGGGAGCTACCTTGGTTTTCATTCTGGAAACTACACCAGAGCGCCAGTTAATTTGCTGGCTACTGGAGACACGTACCCAATGGTGTGCCTCCTATAGGGGCCTGCTCGGTATCAGGCTCCTGGTTCTGCCCAGCCTTGCCATAGATGTCACCAGTGCATCCGCCTTACGAAATGTCTCCTGTCCCTAATTGCCCCTTTGACCTGACTCTTAGCCACCCTGATTTTCTTTGAATTCTATAAACTGCACATTATTTTACATGCTTTTATTTTTGTCATGTAGAAAACCAGATGTTGGCTGTGATTTAAAAAACTATGGGTAGTTTCTCTGCATTAACTTAATTTTGATACCTTTTTTTTTTTTTAAGATTTTATTTATTTATTTGAGAGAGAGAGAGTGAGAGAGCACAGAGGGGCAGAGGGAGAGAGAGAGACAGAGTTCCCACTGAGCAGGTACTCGATCCCAGGACCCTGAGATCATGACCTGAGCCAAAGGCAGACGTCTAACCAACTAAACCACCCAGTCGCTCCTAATATTTGTAATTTTTAAAGATAATGTTTACATGTTTTCAAATTAATTCAGGTAAGAGAATGTGCATTTTCTAGACTTATGTGCTGTTTTGTTTCAGAAGTTTGAATACAAAATTGTGATCAAATCCAGCCTAGAAAAGAGTTTCTCCATTGTTTGTCTCTTTAGGATATCTGTGTTCTTAGCATTAAGGAAATATAAACAAACAAACACGTGATTAGTGAGGGAATGAGCCATCCGTGAGGCTTGCCTATGTGGGGGAGATGCCAGGTGGAGGGGCTACTGAGGGTAAAGTCCTTGAAGTAGAAGCAGGCCCAGCAGGTGAGTTTTAAGGAATATGGATGGCACCTGTGCAGGAAATCATTGCAGGGTTTGGGGATTTCAAGACCGATGCCTTGGCAGCTGCACTGACCACAAACCAGGAAAGCAGGGGCAACAGCAGGGAGCCCAGACAAGAGATGATTGATAATCCAGGTGAATATGTACCAGAAACAAAAGCCTTAGAGACTGTGCTTACCCTTTTTAAACCACACTCTGAATTTTCATGTTCTGCTTTTTTCACATATGGAGCACTGAATTATTTGTTGCCACTCTCCACTCCCCTGGAACACACACCTTTGTCATGGCATCCTGGTGGGTGGAATGCTCTTCCCCATCCCTTGACTTCAGTCTTTGGTTGGTCTGTGGGTTGTTAGCAGACTTGCTAGGAGTAAAGGTTTGGAAGTGTGCTTGGGTGGTCAGGCTTGCACACCTAGACCCAAACAAACCGCTGCTTGAAGCTGGACCCGGGAGGGCCCAGCCTGGGTCGGTGAGATCCCAGCCAACTCCTGGACACCTCCCAGACTCAGACACTTTTCTGTATGGCCCAGCGTCAGTGCAGAGAGACCAGGTCAGGGCCCAGAAGAGCAGGCTTCTAGGAATGGTACCCACGTGGGGATTGCTGGACAGCAATCGTGGTCCAAATCCAAACTCCCGTCCGACATGCTGGAAGAAACATGGAGGCCATGCTAAAGGGGAGAAAAGGAGCACGCTTTATGCATTGTACATGACTCATTATAAAATAATATGATTAGGTTAGCCCCATCCATCCTACAGACTGGAACTTTGTGAAATTGGATTCTGACCTGAACATACTTTAGCAAATGAATCTCCACAAGGAAGAGACTAATTCCATCCTCCCACCCCCATCTTAGGTGCTGCAAGCAAAGAGATTTGAGGCAGAGGAGAGACATGCTTATTAAAGAAGTCCCTGCAATGTTCTTGATAAGTCAGATACTTTGTCAATAGATTGTTACTCTGATGCTCTCATTAAAAAGAATTACAAGTGCAGCCTTACATAGTCATCACCTGATCTGTTTCAGAAATTAAGCATTTTTTAGGGGCACCTGGGTGGCTCAGCATTAAGCAGCTGCCTTCGGCTCAGGTCATGAGCCCAGGATCCTGAGATCCAGCCCTGCATCAGGCTCCCTGCTCTGTGGGGAGCCTGCTTCTCCCTCTCATGCTCCCCCTGCTTGTGTTCCCTCTCTTGCTGTTTGCTGTGTCTCTGTCAAGTAAATAAATAAAATCTTTTTTAAAAAAAGAAATTGAGCATTTTGTAGTTATAATGGTAGCCAGGGAAAGTCTTCTTAACTGAAGAAAAGGGTCAAGTCTGAAAGGTCCAATAGAAATTGTCACCAAGTCAGCAAGCCAGCAACCTCCTTTTCAGAAGGGCTCCACATACATAATTCCTTCCGCCTGGGATGCTTCCATCATGATCCACAATTAAGTCAAAGCCCAGGCCAAATGAGCACAATCATCAAGCATTCTACTCAGTAGGATGAGTAAACCAAAAAATTCTACAAACGCCCCCGGCCAACTCTACTTAGACTCTTCCTCTAAGGATCCTGCCTGGAATCCAATGAGAACAATGCAAGCAGACCCACTACACCAGGTGCAGGGCTCATGCTGCAAAACGCAGGCAAACACTGAAACATGGAGTCCAGGCCGACGTCCATTGAGTTCCCATCCTTTCCCAGCCTTGGAGACAGGCAGACTTGAGTCCAGATACCAGTGCTACCATGTACTCGTGTGACCACAGACAGGCTACTTACCCTCTTGGGACAGGGTTCAATGAGGACAATACCTACCTTGTAGGATAGAGGTAGGATTAAATGAGCATTTGTATATAAAACCCAGTACAACAGCAGCACATGGTGGGTGCTAGATAATTAGTATGAAGAGACAGGGAAGAAGATTTCTAATACCACCTCGTGTATTTCAGCCGGTAGGGGAAAATCCCTGATAGCCCCAAGCTTGAGCTCTAGTCCTTCAAACACAACAGTGTGCCCATTCCTTTCTTCCCTGTCTTGGTTCACAGAGGATTTGAGGTGGCTTGTAGGAAATAGACAGACAATGATAGTTAAAATACAAACAGAACAGAAAACACTAGGATAAGGAAAACATAAGTGGGAATTGGAATTATAAACTGGCTAGAAACCTTAGACACAGATCAATAGGATGCCAGTTCCTACACAGATTCCAAAGTTAGGCCAGAAATATGGTTTATTCTTCCTAATCAAGGGAAAAATGGAAACATCATAAATTAAAAGTCCTCATTATCACACGAAAACATGCTTCACAAAGAGTGGAACAGATGACTTTACATTTTTATGTGAAATGCATTGACATGTTTCATATGACTTTTTTGTGAAGTATCTTCCAATGAAAGAATAAAATTCCAAAATATGACTCCAAGAAGGCTGGTGTAGGGAGCACTATTGTGGTGTCCCAACTACTAGCCACAGAGGAATGGTTAGACCAGGTGCTCTCCCCCGACTGCCTTCAATTCCCTCCCCTCTACAGGGCTGACATGGAGCAAAGTCAGGACTGTGGATGGTTTGAGGTTGTACGGGTCCTCAATGGCAAAAACACAAAGTTCGGTAAACAGAGGTGGTTTCTAACTCATTCGGTGACAAAATCTGATCTGACTCCACGCTAGCTAGCTATTCTTAGTCTTTTCTCACAGTGTAAATATTCATTTATTTTACTGCACCTGTTGAGTAGAGACTGCTGGCCCAACCCAGATGGGGGTGTTGCCTAATTTATTCAATATACACCAGATTGCCTTTCTAACACTTAAAAACACTCCTAAGTTCCAAAGCCCATCTGGTCCCAAAGATTTTGGAGAAAGGCACTGTGGATAAACCCCAAATTATAGGTCCTCTATGGTATAAGCTTAAAGAATGTCTATGTACCTCAAACATCCAGTGAGCTGATGGGGGAGTGAACTATTTGTATACATTGAAAACCCGAATCAGTAAGCAATCAGCCCTTCTCCAAAATCACAGGGACTGTGGCCAGCATGACTCAGTCCAGGTATCGCCTCTCATCCAGGCCCTGGGATCCCTAAATGCCTGGGCCACATTTGGTATTTTCGGGAAGGCCAAGATTCACTACGGCAGCTTGGGGTGGTTTTGCCATAGACAGCAGTCATCTCTGTTTCAGTGGCATATGTGAGTGTGTGTGTGTGTGTGTGTGTGGGTGTGTGATCGATCATACATATGAATGATTTTGAGCCTAGAAATCAATGCTTCAAAAGTATTTTTATTACACATACAAGTCCATATGGTGGAGTGCTGGGAACATTTCTCCTAGGGGCTCTCCCTTGTTGGGAAGCAGAGAAAGGACCGCACCGGGGTCCTCAACACTGGCCGGCTGCACAGTAGAATCCCCTAGGGAGCTTTAAAACACACTCCTGCCTGGGTCTCACCACCCCCACCCCTTCGGGAAGGCCAATTTAATTGATCTAAAGACAATCTAAGCATCCAGCACTGTCTCTCACTGACGAAAAAAGAGCTCAATGATATAAATGATCAGACTTCTCTGAAAGCCTGATTGATTCAGTAGCTAGAGGTTGCACTAGACACTTTTTATTGGGCCCCAAAGCGGGCCACTGGGGCTCGATGCAGACGGATCCCCTCGGAGAAATAGGGTATTAAAGGAAAGGCAAGTCAGCTTCGACTCTTTTGTCCATTCCAACCAGTTAGCAGTAACTGGAGCGCTGTCGGCAAAGGATCCCGAGGCAGACATCCTGCTCTGTGGAGAAACGTGCCACGATCGATTAGCTATGTCTGCCACACATCCCGGGAGAGGACCTACAGGCACGCTTTCCACACATGCGCAGTCTTTCCAGAGAGCCGTGGGCATCGCTGTTCCTACAGTCCAGGCCCCATGGTACGGCTCACGCCGTGGTACGGCTCTGCTATGGGGCAAGTCTCCTAGATGCCTGGAGCGGGCAGAGATACCAGTTCCCTGCGCACAGCCCTACCACGTGTCTTCCCGAGCCCTAGGTTTATCTCTGCTTGCTGAAGAGGCTCTTGAAGGCGTTGTTGTAGTTCTTGTTAAACGCTGTGTAAATCAGGGGGTTAAAGAAAGAATTGGAGTAGCCCAGCCACAAGAAGATGCTTTTCCAGATGGGGGGCAGGCTGCAGGCACAGAGGGGGCTGATGAGCTCCGCCAGGAAGAAGGGGATCCAGCACAGTACAAACACGCCGATGAGAATGCCCACCATCACGGCGGCCCGCTTCTCCTTCTGCTCCCGCCACGAGTCCCCGCTCATCTGAAAGGCCACCACCGGGCGCCGCGCCGTGAACACCATCTCCGCCTCGTGAGGGGCCTCCTTCACCTTGGAACAAAGGAAACGTGCGGTTAACACACGAAACCTGACCCTGGATGATAAAGCGGCACGGAGCTGCTCCCGCGTGGCCAACACCTCTCCGGCAGCCTCGTTCAGGATGGGCTTACACCGTAATCCAAACAAAATGTTGTGAAAATGTTCCTGAAACTGTAGGTTAAAATAAGCCCCGAAGGCAGCGGCGGGTGGGGGTGGGGGGAGGTGGGGGAGGGGTAGGCCTGGAGGAAGTCCTGGGTGGCTCAGTCGGTTAAGTATCTGCCTTCAGCTCAGATCATGATCTCAACGTCCTAGGATCGAGACCCACATCGGGCTCCCTGCTCCAAGGAGAGCCTGCTTCTCCCTCTCCCTTTCCCTCTGCCTGCCACTCTGCCTACTTGTGCTCTCTATCTCTCTGTCAAATAAATAAATAAAATCTTAATTTAAAAAAAAAAAAAGCCCTGAAGGTTCTTCCTGGAGTGAGAGTGGTGGTGCCCACGTTGTTGGATAATAAGATACAAAAAGGGAGAGAGGCAGGTAAGAACAGGAGCCTCAGTGTCAGACTCTGGCTGGAGTTCCAGCCCCAGTGTCCAAACCTGCTACTCCATCTGTGAAATTGGGTGACAAAGTCCTCTCCCCCCATCGTAAGGCCACTGTGGAAGTGAACTGGGAATGTGCTGGATGCCCAGAGCAACCCCTGGCACATGCCCCTGTTGGATACTCATGGAGTGGGCGGAGGGCTGGGACTAGGACCCCAAAGAGAACAGATCCCAGCCCAGCCATGAAGTTCAAAGCTGGAGAGGCAGCCTATAAACACCAATACTGCAAGAAATTATACAACGATGTGGTAAATGGATTCCATTTAGATTCTGCAGTCCCTACTGCCTAGCTTTAAAACAACAACTGAAATGCCTTTGCAGTAATAACTCCCATTGAAGCAGCCTGCAGCACACGGTCCACTCCTGTTCACCTCTCAGGTCCACCAGCCCTCTCAGAGTGGCCTCTCTGATGCTATGAACTCAAACACATCTCCCAGTTTGGTACTCCTTTCTCTTCTTCTGTAGAGATCTGTGCAATTCTGGCTATTACACCTGTTCCCCAACCCTGGGCCAAGCTGAACCAGGGCTGGGACTGTGTCTTCCTTGTACATGCACCTGCCCAACAGCAGCATCTGGTGCCTGGCCTGAACTCAGGAAACAGTTGCTGAATGAGCCAGAGATCATGACAACACAACAGTCCGCACCTGCGTTTCCCTCCTACCCGGGTGCTGCCAGCCGTGGCCACAGACGCTGGTGGCGCAGGGGGCCAAGAGGCTCCCAGACTCGCATGCACACAACTAGGAGCAGCTGGCAGGACAGCCCCACGACCGTGGAGAGCCACACGGGACCGCAGCACACACACACACACACCTGCATCTCTCACTGGGTCAGGACAGCCAAAACCAAAAGGTGGAGGAGCCCCCAGGTGGCCTGACCTCAGCACCACCTTCGAATTCAGTGTCTTCCGCTTCTCCCGCCATAGCCCCCAGCTCCTCCAGGTGGAAAGTCACTACATCAGCCACAGTCATGTGGACAAAGTAGAGTTCTCTCCTTTGCCAGCACAACACCTGGTCTCCTCCCACCTGCCCCTTGGAAGTCATCAATGACAAGGCAAGGGAAGCCAGCAAGGGAATAGACAGCATTTACCTCTCCCCACCCTGCACCCCCACAGAGGCCAGCCAGAGGCCCTCTGATGGGCCCTTCCAAGGTTTGCCGGATCCCCATGGGCAGGTGTGAGACCCATGTCCTCATCCGCCTTATGAAGAGACTGTGCTGACCTAGTCCCTCATAGTGGACCATCCTCAAGTCATCAAACAAGTCTCAGCCACAAAAAGGTGCCATCCTGAAACCAGTTCATGAATACTGAGCCATGTCGTGGGGAGGGAGCAACGTTATCAGTGCAGGAACGGAAGTGGAAGGTGGCGAGTTTGTTTTCCTCCCTAAGGGCTCAGAAATGGGCACTTTTCCAGCAAACCTGGCTTCCCAGGCACTTGAGTCCCTTCCCAGGGTAAGGAAATTCCAAATTCTTATTATGCTATTGAGGCAAAGAAATGTAGTGACTTCGGTTCCAAAGGGCTCCTGAGAGAAGAGGAAACAGAAAAGGCAAGTTCACTGAAAAAGTCGGTTTAAAGGACCTGGCCTCCAGCACTGAGACGTTAGCAGAACCCAGCTCTGCTCCTCCACGGCATCTGTTTGCTAGAAGCCATTTTCCTAAACTCTCCCCCTGAGCCTGCTACACCCCATGCAGAGGGAGATGCTGGAAGAGTGTGCAATCTTTCTAGAAACGGCTTCAAAGAGACTGAGTCAACCTGGGATGACGATTCCAGCTTGCAAGGAGACTGACTAGCTTGACTTTTGTCATCTGACATGTGATATCCAATAGAAAGCCAAAAGAGGCTAAAAACAGCCCAGAGAAGTTATCATAAAACAGACACTATGCTAAAGGTTTGGAAGGGATGACTTGAATTCATTTTTGCATCCAACTTTTGAGGTATTATTATCTCCATTTTAGAGTTGGGAAAACACTCTGGGTAGCTAAATACCTTGTCCAAGATCACCCAGTTGCCAATGGTAAGAGCTGGAAGTCAAATGGGAGTATTTTGAACTGGAGACCACACTCTCAAACCCTACCTGTTCTGCACCTTTAGTAAAGGTGATTGATCTGGATGGGTTCCAAAAGAATATATCTTTTTATTTTCTTTTTTTTTTAAGATTGTATTTATTTATTGAGAGACAGAGAGCACGAGTGGGATGAGGGGCTGTGGGAGAAGCAGACTCCCCACTGAGCAGGGAGTCCAATGTGGGGCTCAATCCCAAGACCCCAAGATCATGCCCTGAGCTGAAGGCAGATGCTTAACCCACTGAGCCACCCAGATGCCACAATAGAATCTACTTTAAGAATATATATGCTTGGGGTGCCTGGGTGGCTCGGTGGGTTGGGCCTCTGCCTTCAGCTAAGGTCATGATCTCAGGGTCCTGGGGTCAAGCCCTGCATTGGGCTTTCTGCTCAGTGGGGAGCCTGCTTCCCCCTCTCTCTCTGCCTGCCTCTCTACCTACTTGTGATCTCTCTCTCTGTGTCAAATAAATAAATAAAAGCTTCTTTAAAAAAAAAAAAATATATATGCTTGAAAGAAGATATCCAAATGGCCAACAGACACATGAAAAAGTTCTCAACATCGCTCGACATCAGGGACATACAAACCAAAACCACAGTGAGATACCACCTCACACCAGTCAGAACAGCTAATATTAACAAGTCACGATAGATGCTGGCAAGGATGTAGAGAAAGGGGACTCCTCCTACACTGTTGGTGGGAATGCAAGCTGGTGCAGCCACTTTGAAAAAGAGCATGGACAGTGGGTTAAGCCACTGCCTTCGGCTCAGGTCATGATCTCAGGGTCCTGGGATCGAGTCCCGCATCGGGCTCTCTGCTCAGCGGGGAGCCTGCTTCCTCCTCTCTCTCTCTGCCTGCCTCTCTGCCTACTTGTGATCTCTCTCTGTCAAATAAATAAATAAAAAAAGAAAGAAAGAAAAAGAGCATGGAGGTTCCTCAAAAAGCTGAAAATAGAGCTATCCTATGACCCAGCAATCGCACAACTGAGTATTTACCTTAAAGGTACAAATGTAGGGATGCGAAGGGGCAAGTGCACCCCAATGTTTATAGCAGCAATGTCCACAATAGCCAAACTATGAAAAGAACCTAGATGTCCATCAAAAGATGAATGGATAAAGAAGATGTGATATATATATGGAATATACATGGAATAATATGCACCAATCAAAAGAAATGAAATCTTGCCATTTGCAATGATATGGATGGAACTAGAGGGTATTATGCTGAGTGAAATAAGTCAATCAGAGAAAGACAATTACCATATGATCTCCCTGATATGAGGAATTTGAGAGGCAGGATGGGGGCGCTGAGGGGTACGGAAGGGAAAAATGAAACAAGATGAGATTGGGAGGGAGACAAACCATAAGAAACTCTTAATCTCACAAAACAAGCTGAGGGTTGCTGATGGGTGGGGGGGAGGGATAGTGTTATGGACATTGGGGAGGGTATATGCTGTGGCGAGTGCTGTGAAATGTGTTATGCCTGATGATTCACACACCTGTATCTCTGGGGCAAATAGGACATTATATGTTAATAAAAATAATTTTAAAAAAGAATATATATGCTTGAGATTTCTTCAGTGTGGACATGTATGGCTTCGTGGTGATTTCTAGGGTCTCTGGCCACCAGCTCTGGGGCCATTCCTGAACTTCTCCATCTCTCCTTCTTGTCTTCTCTCCCCTCACCTCTTCACCCTGACCTCCCTCTGCACGTCCATCTAAACATAAAGCCTGACCATTCAGGCTTTAAAGGGCCTCTGACCTCCAGTTAGAAACCTCCCTTAATCTGCAGGAAAGAGTACGGGCTATTGAAGGCACACGACCAGTAGGACCCTGGCCCTTTTGGGTCCTGCTATAAAAGGAAAAGGGCTCTGAATACACAGAAGTTTGGAGACACCAAATGCCATGGCCAAGGCCACAAAAGAGGGAAAAAGCAGAATTAAGGTGCCCGCCTGCTCTGTCTGGTTCTGGAGCTGTATGGCCTCTCTCTGCCAATACTGAGATGGGGACCTCAAAGATGAGTGTACCTTTACATTTCATAGAATCTGAGGCTTTTTCATATGAAATTAATTAAGGACCAGATCTGCCAGACACTATATGCTTAGACACTTATTAACCACCTACTATGTGTATGGGGACTCTGTAGTAGAATTTCCCATCAAGTCCCAGTTTGAAATATTCTGTTCCACTATTCCCACCAGGACTCTGAGGCCAGGGAAAAGATTCCAAATTGTTTAGAATGCTGTGTCACCACCAACAGGCCAGGACAACAGGGACGATGAGTGTCCTGTCCCCTGAAGAGTACCTAGCACCTATTATCACATATGGTATACAGTAAAATCAGTAAAAATCTATTGAATTAGGAGGTTTGGGAGAGATGATTCTTTTGCCGGTCTCTTGCATTTGTGCACATTTTGCTAGCAAAGACCCAGGGTTAGACTGGCTTATTGAGGATGTTTGTAAAGCAAACAACCGTGGAAGACAGAGATAGTGTCTCCCCATGGAAAAGCAGACAGTTTGGCTTGTGGCCCTGTATAAAAGATTCAGGTTTCCAGAGAACAGAAGGCAGGTTTATTTATGGTCCGACACTGGGCAATATAGATTTGAGATCTCTCCTCTAGGAGTTTCTCTGCCATGATTTTGGACCTCAGTGTTCTACTGAGAAGTTCAACCTTCTCCAAGAACTACACAGATTTGAGAAGTAGATCATTGCAAGGTCACTGGTGAAGACACACGGTTCCCGTGCCATACCTGCCTACCCCCGCCACCTGTCTCCTCTCCCCCTCCACTCTTCCCCAACAATCCAATCAGAGAGAAAAGAGAAATGGAAGTAGAGGTAAAGAGACAGAATGAATATAACAATGTAAGGGGAACAGCAAGAGAGAAGTTTATAGAGACTAGAAGGCCAGAAGCATTTCTGAAGGTGTAGAGGAAACACTCCTTGGCACATCCAAGTACTTCTGGAAACTTGCAGGCTCTTAGGGGCCAATCTTAAAAGAATCAAACCATAAACCAGATTTTTTTATTACCACTGATACAATTTGATTCATAAAATGTACTTTCCTAAAGTTAAAATAAGCTTGCAGTCTGGCATGAGAAAGTGTTTGAGCCCACAGTTCTTTTAATAGATGGAATCAGAACAAGGGTGGTGATTTTCCACCACTCTTCCCGTACCCAAGTTCTGACAAGCCTAGTCTTCGGGGTGGTCCAAATGACAACTAAACGTTGGACAAGTGACAAAAACATATGGGTTCTGTACAGATTTCAGGTCACTCAAGGCTTATGTGCTATATGCTTACAACACAAAAAGTTATTTATGCTAATACACAGAGTTAGCTTAGCAAGGCAAGTATTTATAATGCAACATTATCTAACACTCAGATCCAAGTTGTCACAAACCCTACAGTTCAGTATTACACATCTATTTTGTCCTTTACTGTGTGCAAAGTGCTTTCCCATTATAGTGTTGAGTCTCTCAGGACCATTCATTGTATTCTGGACTAACTTCTAGCAGAGCAACTATAAGACTTTATTAAATTTTTAATTCTATAGTTGTGGTCTACTAAAATTAATCCTTGGAGAACAGAGACCCTGCTCACTCATTCTTTGAAACTTCAGAGGCTCCTACATTGCCTGATTTGCAAGTCAGTAACAGTCAATCAAGTAATTCTGAGCACCATTTGTGTGTCTTATGGCAATGGCTTTGAAATCTGTCCACAAGTTCACTGATACTTTTCCAAAGGTGGAGCCTAATTCCCCTTCCCTTGGGTGTGGGCTGCAGTTGACAACTCACTTCTAGTGAATAGACTATAGGGAAAGAGATCTCATGTAACTTCTGAGACCAGTTTGTAAAAGGCATTTGCAGTTCCCTCCTTGCTGTGCTCTCCAGGAAGAAGGGAAGTCAGCTGCCATGTTGTGACAACACCCAAGCAGCCCTGGGGAGGCCTCCTGCTAACAGCCATGTGGGTCAGCCATCTTGGAAGCAGTCTCCAGCTCCAGTGAAGCCTTCAAATGACCGCCGCCCCACCCGACATTTTGGCTACAACTGCATGAGACCTGGAGCCCAGAAGGGCAAAGCCATTCCCATGTCTGACCCACCGGAAACTGTGGGTTAATACGTGTTTGTTGTTTTACACCACTAAGCTTTGGGCTAGTTTGTTACACAAGCGAGAAGTAACTCTCCTATGTAGGATGGTGAGTAATAGTAGTAATAAGAATAAAATCACAATTCATTATTTATAACTTACAAGAGGAATTGTAAAGAATAATAATGAAGATGCTGCAGCAGATTGCATTCATGGTTTGCTATTTTTGACACCCCCATACACCATTAACTCATTTACTCATCACAAGAATATTATAAGCAGGTGGCCATACTTCCATTTTACCTACAAGGAAATGCAGGCTTAAATTAAGTCTCTTGGCTACAGTGCTAATAAGTGGCACAAAAAGAATTGATATCCAGGTCTCCTTGCTTCCAAATCCCCTGCTCCTAACCACTAGGCACATGTTTACTGAGTGAGCGAGCAAGTGAGTGAAGGGTGTCGACATTATCACATTCATGAGCCCCAGGCATCTCTGCTTCTGTGGGCCCCTGCCTCCATTAAAAAATATTAAAAATTATATTTTTTGTCCATATTATTATGAAGACTACTATAACCGAGGCTGGCTACATTACTATATATTCATTGCTCTTACATTCATTCTTCCCCTAATTTTAAAAGAAATTAAAATCAAACCATTTCCATGGGCCCCTAAAAGCACTGTGGCTACTGTGCCTAATGAATAATTAGGCCCTGCTCATGAACACGGGCATGGCAATCAAACAATTGGAAAAAAAAAGTTTTGAGGTCACATTTTAAAAGCCAAAGACATAATCTCCATTGATTTTGCTTTTTTCTTCTTCTCAATAGTAGAGGGCACAGGCCAGTGGAAAATAATCATGACCTGTGGGGGTCGTTTGGTGGGGTTGGGGGGGGCAAAACACACTTTATATGTGGTGCTCATTCTAGAAAGCTGAAGGAAAGGAGGGCAGGGTGGGTATGAACCCCGCCTCCTGAGTGTCTCCGTGCTCAGCTGTGGTCAGCTCTCCTGGGAGCATAGTTTTGAGCCCCTGCTCCCATGATGCCCCACCTTGACTGGGATATGGCTGCCTCCTTCCTGTGGGCAATGGAACGGTGCTCAGCAGTTAAGTCCCTGGAGGCAGACAGCATGGAGGATTGACAAAGTTAAGAACAGTGACCTCAGCTTCTCCACTCAATAACTCTGTGGTCGTAGCTGAACTGACTTTGCAGTGACTTAGTTTCATCAACTACAAGATGAGGGCTGGTGGTAAAGACAGTATTCACCGAATTATCCACACGCTTCCCTGGATGTTTGGCTGGCCAAGGCTGAGGACAGAACTGACACGTGCCCACTTTAGGGGAAGGCTGCTAGAAGCTGCTATATTTCCATCCATCCCTTCCCCTCACGCAGCAACCTGGAAGCCAGTCATTCTAGACCACAGAGCGAGATAATGGCAAGGGGTCTAGATCTATGAGTTGCTGCCAGGCGGAGTGCTCTGTGGGAGGGGACCCATCTTGAACTCTTGAGAGTGAGATAAGCTGTCCATTTGGAGCTTACGTGTGGCTGAACAGGTCTTAGCTTATCCGGACTGATCGAGATGATAAGGCCAGCCCAGCTGGGTCCTGGAGATGAGATGAGAGGTTGGAGGCAGAGCATCCAACACAGTGTCTGGATGACAGGACTCACTTAGTAAATGTTGGAAAGTTCTACTTTCCAAAACTACATTTTGCCCCAGAGAAATAAATGACTGCCCAGGAACTGGGGCTCATCCCTTTCTGATCGTATCTCAGTGTTGGGACCTGGCCTCAGAATGGCGAAAACAATGAAGGACGTACACAGCCCTATTACTAGAGCCTTCAGACTCCATAAGTGCTTCTGTCCCCCCACAGAAAGCAGTACAGACACACTGCAGCACCTAAATTCAACTCATTTTCCCTAGAGTGTGGGAAATGGCAGCGGGGAGAGGAGAAGGTAGAGAGGTAGTATTACAGGTATATTATTGTAAGTTTCCATTCAGGTGTCTTGTGTCCAGAAGCTTGTAGATGCTGACTGAGCAGCATCTCCAGGCATCTGAGTGAGGGCTGCCCAAAGCCTAAGGAAGCAGGATGCTCTCTGATATCATGCCATCTACAATCTCAGCATCACGTGACTTGAGAGTCCCAGCCATAGCTTAGATGGATACTGTGTTTTAGAGAAGAGAACTTGCAGTCTAAAGCAGGGGAAGGGCTTGCCCTGGGTCCCACTGCCAGCAAATGGAAAATCATAGCACTGGCCCTGTCTCCCAGAGCTCTTTCTCTCCACCCATGGCTACCCCAGATTGGCCAGGTTCTTGTTAACTCTCTTCGTGGTATCTATCACTTGCCTGAATGGGGCTTTCAAAAATGAATGCCAAACTCAGGCTTGGCAAGCCTTTCTGGCAACCATTCCACCATGATTTCTCTAGGTGCACATTGGATTGATGTAGCTATTCAAAGTCAGCCTACCTCTGCAATCAGACAGAAAAGCTATAATCATCCCAGGCATTTCCAAGGGACCTTTCAAAGAACATCATTAATTCTGAATAAAGCTCTCCCCTACCAACACTTTCCAATTATAGCCTTGACATTCCTATTTTATGCTACAAAATCCCTCTGCCATTTAATGAAGAGGAAAAAGCCTGCTTTTTAAAACACATATGTTTGAGTAGCCTACGTATCTGAGTTAACTTTCCAAAATTAAAACAAAACTAACAACAGAAAACTTACTGTCCCTTACCCCCGGGGCCCCTCCCACCAGCAGTCCTTCCTTGAGCCATACACAGTGGTCTCCCCCTCCTTCTTCTTTTCCATGCTTTTGCTTCCCTTCTCAAAGTTTCAGTTATCTGTCATCAACCAAGGTCCGGAAGTAGACGATTCTCCTGATTCCTCCAGGTCGGTGGTAGCCTAACATGACATCATCACAATGTCTACGTCATCACCCCGCTTCATCTCATCATGTGGGCATTTTATCATCTCACAGCATCACCAGAGGAAAGGTGAGTACAGTAAAATATTTTGAGAGAGATCACATTCACATAGTTTTTATTATAGTATATTATTATAATTGTATTTTTATCATTAGGAATGTTGTTAACCTCTGTGTCTAATTTATAAATTAAACTCTTAGGTAAGTATGTATAGGAAAAAAAAACAGTATTAATGATTCAGCGCTCTGCGGTTTTAGGCATCTCCTGGGGGTCTTGGAAAGTATGCCTGTGGACAAAGGGCAACTACTCTATTGTATTTGGGAAGGGACAAAAAAAAAAAAAATCCTCTTATTGTTCTCCAGGACTCAGAGCCTGACCACCACCCCCCAAAAAGGGAAAGTTTGGGTCGTCTAGGGTGAGGAGGGAGCTGGCATTTATTCGGGTCTGGCCAAAAGACAGAAAGTTCCAGTTCTAAAGGCAATCAGAGAAGGTTCTGCCAAATGCGTGTTCCTCTGTCTCATTCATTTCCAGGATTATGATCTGGACCAGTGCAGACCTGATGCCTACTCCAGCCAGCTCTGCCCCTTCACCCGCGCCCCGGGGTGCCAGGCAGTGTGCTGATTCCTCCCACACTCCGTCAAGTGTGATCATTCCTCACCAAGAACCCTCTGAAGCAGGAATGAACTTGTTTAAAGATGTGGAGAAGAGGCCCGCAGAGATGAAGCAACTAGACCCCATGTCCCAGGCTGGGATCTGAATCGACGGTTCTCTCTCCTTCCAAAGTCGCTAGAGGAAAGCACTGAGGTTGGGGTAGCAAGAGGAAAGTGATACTTAGGCTAGATTTTACACTCACTTCCTCTCTGGCAGGGAGCTGGCCGACAGAGTTCGAGATCCGTTTCTAGCTTGCAGAGGGTGGACCAGGGCACAGCGGAGAAGGAAACCCCAGGAATGTGGAACTCTGCAGGACACTCTCCCAGCGAGCCGCAGTCCCGCTCTGTCTCTTCGGGACCAGGAAGTGGCCGGCTGCCGGAGTCATAGGGACAACGCCACCCCTGGGGAAAGCACCAAGGGCGCGGCTCATGGATCTTGCCCTCAACTCGACCCGGAACGCTGCCCCTGCAAGCCCCCTTGGGCGGCGTGCACCCGCGGCCCCCGCGGCCCCCGCCAGGCCGGGTGCGCGCTTGGTGAAACCCCTTCCCCGGCGCGCCAGGTCCGCACCCCCGCCCCCCGCCGCGTGCGCGCCCCTCAGTGAGCGCTCCGGGAGAGCGCAGGTGCGCAGGTGAGGCGCCCCTCGTGCGCGCTCCGGGAGAGCAGATGACAAACTCTCCGTGCGCTCCCGGTGCGCGCCCCGAGGGTGCCAGCTTCCGCCGCCTGTTCTCGCGGGGACCAAGCCCTGACCTCCCCCTCGACCCCCTGTTCGGCAGGCGGCTCCTCACCTGCACGGGGGCGGGCAGCGGCAGCACTGCCCGGCGGCGGCGGCCGAAACGAAACTTGGCCGCCTTGTAGATCTTCCAGTAGACGAACAGCACCACGCCGAGCGGCAGGTAGAAGGCGCCGCAGGTGGAGAAGACGGCGTAGGAGGGCTCCTGGCTCACCTGGCAGCGCTGGCGCCGCGCATCGTACGCCTCACCCCAGCCGAAGAGCAGCGGCGCTAGGGCGATGAGCGCCGAGAGCGCCCAGGTGAGCGCGATCATGAGCGCCGAGGCGCGGCGGCGGGTGCGCAGCGTGTACTGCAGGTGGCGCGTGATGGTCCAGTAGCGGTCCAGGGCGATGGCCGCCACGTTCCAGATGCTGGCGGTGCAACACAGCACGTCGAAGGAGATCCACACGTGGCACAGGCTCCGGCCCAACCGCCAGCGTCGCCCGGCCGACAGCTCGCTCACCAGGCTCAGGGGCATCACCAGCGCCGCCACGAGCACGTCTGACACAGCCGTCGAGGCCACCAAATTGTGCGGCACACGATGGAAGGCGCGGACACGCAGAATGGTGACCAGAACCAGCAGGTTCCACAGGAAAGTGGCCGCGATCAGCAGCACCAGCAGCGTCACCACCAGCACCGTGAAGACGGAGAAAGGCGGCTCGCGGCCCGGCAGGGCGGAATCGCCCGCGGTCGTCGACCCAACGACCCCGCTGGGGCTCGGGCCCATGCTGCAGGCTTCGGAGCCCTGGGGAAGGGCGACGCCGGTGGCGGCCACCGAGAGGTTAGTGGCTTCCATGGCGCGCGGCGGGGGATCCCGGCTTCCCGACAGGGACACAAGCGCTCCTCCCGGGGCTCGCGTGGACCCGGCAGGTGCGGGCGTGGAAGGGGTCGCTGCGTGCCCCGGGAGGACGGGGGGCAGGTGTCCAAGTCGCCCTACCTTGTGCCTCCTTGGTTCACAGCCCCCTTTTGGCTCGGAACCCTCGTGGACTTCCTTTCCAGTAGAGGGAAAAAAGAGAGTGGGACCCCCTTGGGAGTCCAGGTGGGCTCGGTGCGCCGGGCCCTCCCACCTCTCCGCGCCGTCCCCGGGGCAACGGGCTGTCACAGGGCTGGGAATCTGGGAGCGCCGCCGAGTGTCCGCGCGCAGGGGCGGGCTTGGAGAGGTGCTCCCACCCACAGCGGGCGGCCGCAGGGGCCGGGCTGCACCGGGAAGGGCGGGTGCTGAACACCAGGCAGGCCATCATGCCGCCGCCGCCGTGCGGGGCTCCCCACCTCCGCCCTGCGGAGAGAACCCTAACTGTGGCTGTCTCCGGAGAAGGTTCAGGATCTCTCAGCCTTTCGGTAGCCGCCACCTTCGCGGACCCTTGGGATCCGCCTGGTGGCACGGTTTAACATCGAGAAACAGAGGCGCCCCCCAACCCCTCTCCCAGACGGAGGAGTTCTGGTCTCATGGAATCAAGATCCCACGCATACCTGGAAGAGGAGGTTCGGGTAGTGAGGTACACAAAGGGAGAGACCCTAAGGCCGCCTCCATCCTGCCGCTTCACCCGCGCACTTCTAGCTGGCAGGGGCTTCACGGTGCCTTGAGAAGTTCTCTCTGGCTCGGGGCAGGAAGAGCGCTGCCTCTAGGCAGTGTGGCAGAGGTCCCTGAGAGGTAGCCTTTAGGACCCATCCCCGCCATCCCTAACCCTGCCCCACCACATCCCCATCTGTCCTTCCCACCCCGCCCCCTAGTATTTGCTAACGTCTCTGACTGTGTTACATATCTTCCAGGTCTTCAGATCAAGGTTAAGGCTGGGAATTATTTTTTGTTGACCCTCAGGCAAAGGCAGAAACAGATAGGAAGGGACAAAATCCCCCTAACCTTCTACTGCTCTCCCCCACTTTCAGCCTCAGACTTTTTTTTAAAAGATTTTATTTAAGATTTTTAAAATTTTATTAAGGGAAGAGAGACAGTGAGAAAGGAGACGGAACACAAGCAGGGGGAGTGCCAGAGGGAAAAGCAGGCTTCCTGATGGGCAGGTAGCCCCAGGCAGGGCCAGAGTCCCAGGACCCAAGGGGAAGGCAGACACCTAATGACTGAGCCACCCAGGCACCCCTCAGTCTCACACTTTTAAAAAATAGTTCAGTCAAAATGAATTCAACCCGAGGCTGCATTACTTCTGTTCCTGGGCATAGGTTAGAAACACCAACGCAGAGCCCAAAGTGTCCCTTTTATTTTCACTGTAACAGACCAGAAGTCCTCCACTGGCTTCTTAGGACATCCCAGGAACAGCCAGAGAGGGGGCACTGTACCCTGAGAGTCCGCTCCCAGAGAGACGCATTCTAGAAAGGCCCCTGAGGCTGTAGCAGATGGAAGGGTTTTCTTCCCTGGAGCAGTCCCATACCTGGCCCCTGGGGCAGTGTTTGGGGATCTGGACCCAGCAGGAAGGAGACTCCACCAACGTCCTTCTCCTTTGCTCTCCCTTCTTTATCCGCTTGCTAAATGGGTACTTTCTGCTTTCTGCATACTCTGTGCGCTGGTCCTTGCGTACACATGCACACTTGATAGCAGACTCGTGGGGTAGAGGAAGCAACCTGCAAGGAAGTAAAAAACACTTAACAGGCCTAAGTGTCCACCCCAGAAATGGGCTGTTCAGGGATCACAAAGATGGGGATGTTGTGGTCGGAGAACGCTTCCTGTTTCCTGAAATGCAGGGAGGAAGTGGGCCAGATGGAGGGTTGCACTTCATAGGAGCATGAAAGGCTGGGGTCAAGGAGACAGACGTGCCGGTGTAAGGCCAAGGAGCAGGGTTTTTGCATTTGGTCTTGGAAAAAGTGGGATGTTGGATGGTTTTTCAGAAAACTCACATGATGAGAACACTCCTTGAACAGAAAATGGGGACCAGCCTTTGAAATAGTTTCACAATAATGTTCTCCCCATTTTATTGGGCAACATTGTAACAAGAACGAAGAACATAAAAAATGTGACAGAACTCCTGTTGCCCCAGTCAGGTGCCTAGCTCGCTATTGTTCTCATGTCTTTGCTCCCAGCCACATACATTTTTTTAAGCCTAAAATCAGTCTTATTTCCTTTTGTAGATTTCGCTTAACATGTTCTGTGTTGCTCTATAGTCTATTCGTAGTTGCATATTTTATAATGTGCCATTTAGTACTTGAGAGACTTTGGGCAACTTAGACTCTGTTTCCTCATTTCAGAAATGAGGCTAATTACATCTGCCAAGAGATGATCACAGAACCGTGTAGTTAGAGGAAGCCGGTGGCAGAGGGTTGAGGAAGTGTTCCTTACCCGGGTGACCACTTACAACTATTTAACTTTGAGTTTAAACCTTCCATTTAGTTCTCTTTCGATCTTTGATGTAGATCCTGTTTGTTCAATTGCAATGACTCCAACATTGGTAGCAAGAAAATTCTTGCACATATTTTATTTCCCTTGATCTTACCCACACCCTTTTAGGCCTCATTCCCATTTGCAGATGGAGAACAGAGAGGTCTGTGGCCCTGCCTTGTGCCTCACAGCTGGGACTTAGCCCTTCTGACTCTTCCCCCACCCCCCAGCCCATGTGTCTGTGGAGCCAAGCTGCCCTCTCTGCACTGGACTGGGGTCTAGTCCGATTGTTTTCCTTTAACTGTTTTCTAGAAATTACTTTATATAAAAAGTCTGTTTGTCATGTTAGAAAATTATGTTGTCTCTGGGGCGCCTGGGTGGCTCAGTCAGTTATGGGTCCAACTCTTGATTTCAGCTCAGGCCCTGATCTCAGGGTCCTGAGACTGAGCCTCATGCTCCAGTTAAGCTCATTGAGCTCATTTGAATTCTACCCCGGGCATGGAGCCTGCTTAAGAGTCTCTTTCTCCCTCCCACCCCCACCCCCACCCCGCCCCCTAGTGCACTCTAGTGAGCACTCTCTAAGAAAGAAAGAAAGAAAAGAAAAGAAAAGAAAAGAAAGAAAGAGAGAAAGAGAAAGGAAGGAAGGAAGGATGGACTCTATTGTCTCAATTACAGGTCAGCTTGGGGTTCTCCACCCGCGTCTCAGTTTCCCTCTCTGCACTCCAGACACCCCAGCCTCAGATTTCTGGAAAGGGACAAGCACATTCCATTCTCTGGGCTTTTGTGGGTGTGTTGTTCCTTCTCTCTGGGATGCGCTTCCCTCAGGAGAGGCTCATTGGCTGACTCCATTCTGGTTTTCTTGCTCCAGTGTCACTGTCTCCAGCCCCGACCATCAGTTGACAATCTATTCCTCTCTCTAAAGGTATTCTCTCTGCTTAAAACCAAAGTGACAAGGTAACTGTGAAATATGTTGGAGGAACGTAAAGCTTAAACAATATACAGGAGCACACATTCTAGTTTTTGGTTTTTGTTTGTTTGTTTGTTGTTTTTGTTTTGTTTTTTTGGAGAGAGAGCATGAGAAGGGGGAGGGTCAGAAGGAGAAGCAGAATCTCCCACCCCCAGACACCCCACCCCTACTGATCAGGGAGCCCTGATGTGGGACTCGACCCTGGGATTCCCAAGATCATGACCTGAGCCAAAGGCAGTCACTTAACCAACTGAGTGACCCAGGGGCTCAGGAACTTACTTTCTGATGGAGGAAATAAACAAAAGGAAAAAGAAATGAGCAACAAAGCATCCATGAATCAAAATATTGGTTCCAACAGGAAAGAGGCTTATCATTAAAAAAAGAAGTTTCTAAATATCCTAATTTTACCTTTTGAATAAAGATGTACAAAATAAACCAAATGTCTTCAGATCTTGCATTATTAATAGCAAAAGTTTTTTTTTTAATGAACAAATCTAATTTATCAGAAAGCTGAATTAATTATAAGCTGTGCTGTCTCCCACTGTTCTGCTTCATTTGTCTTCACAACACTTTGCCATGTGACATCATGTTGTTTAATTTCATTCCTCTTTGTTACCTACCTTCCCCACTAACATCTAAGTTCCTCCTAAGGAGAGAACCTCCTCACTGCTGTTTCTTATATCTAATTCTGTGTACACAGAAGGGGATTGAAGACATTTGAGCGGATGTGTTGAAGGAATGAAAGAAGAATTGTTGGAAGAGGTGGTCTGTGTGTCCCAAGTAGCCAGGCACGTTCCTGTAGGGCACACCAAGGATCCAGGGCCCTGACTGGTCACACGCAGGCCACTTGGCAGAGTTGTGTTTGCAGCAGGTGGCCTTAAGGGATGAGGCGACCTCTCCCCCAGGGCACAGGGCAAGCTTCCCTCTGCTCCCTATAGAAGGCAGAGGAGCCCCCAAGGCCAGCGCTCTGCTCCTGTAACACAGTAGTCCATCCCCCACCCTGGTCAGGTGCGGGTGTCCATCACAGGCCCTCCCGTAACCTCCATGGGACTTGGGATATGTGGGGACCCAGCACAGATGTCCCTGGAGCTCAGGCTACAGCTCTTGCCTAGAGCGATAACCGTCCTTGTCTCTGATCTGTGGTCTCATGTCTTCCGAGAGCATCTGCAAACAGTTAGCACGTCACTTGTTGCTTGCAAGGACCAAGTACCATCAGAGCCCTGCCCACTCGGTACCTTTGTTTGCTGAGTTTTAAATTACAATGAGAAGAATTCTTTTGCCCTTTTGGGACTTCTCTTTGATGCATTTTTCTCCCAAATTTAATAACTGAGCTGAAACAAAAGAACAGTATGATTGTTTTTACATATTTCCGAATTGTGCCTTAGAGAGATTTAATGGATTTATTGTTCTCTTGGCCCAGGTTTTGGAGAAACAAGAGAGATTGACAACCCTGTCCAAATCAATTTTTTTATCTTTAGAAGAAAAATGTTTAATTGGTGTATTATGATATGTTTTGTTTCAATTTACATTTCTTCAATGGCTGAAAATCCTGCATCTTTCCACATGGTGATTTATTATCTATGTAGAGCTGTTCATCCCATTTTAACTACTTAACACAGGAATCTGGGTACTGAACTTACGAATATCGATCAACTGCAATGGAATTAGGGAGGAATTTTCATCAGTGTTGCTGTCACATGCTGTTTCCTCTGTCATTCCTCTCTTTGCATTTATTCTATTACATTTTGTTGAATAAGGGTTTCTTTTATATAGTAAGACACATCGATCCTTTCTCCATCAGTGTCTTTAATTTACTCTGTAATCATAAGTTGCTTTCCTGCCCTCTACTTCTGCTATTAAAATTTATGAACAGGGACGCCTGGGTGGCTCAGTTGGTTGGACGACTGCCTTCGGCTCAGGGCGTGATCCTGGAGTCCCGGGATCGAGTCCCACATCAGGCTCCCAGCTCCATGGGGAGTCTGCTTCGCTCTCTGACCTTCTCCTCGCTCATGCTCTCTCTCACTGTCTCTCTCTCTCAAATAAATAAATAAAATCTTTAAAAAAAAAAATTTATGAACAGATTTTAAAATGTTGCTCTCTGATTCCTCTGGAGTCGCGTGGGACCCTGAAGGCGACGGGTTCTGGATCATCTCATGCCCATACTGTGTGTCATCCTGTCCAAGGGAGTCCAGCCCCGATTATTGAGAGCAAGACATGGCATTGGTACAGAGGCAGATAGGATGATGTCCTTATCCTGGATTCCTTCCAGCCACCAGAGAAGAGAATCTGGTCACTGGAATGCAAGAAACATGTGCCAACAGCTAATTAGAAGTACACGCAAAGGTTTCTGGTCTCGCTGGAGGAAAGAAATCACCTCTGAAGAGGAAGGGCAGAGAAGGTCTCTTGAAGGAGGCGGAATCTGACCTGGACATTAAGAGCCGGGAGGATTTTTACCGACGGTGGGGGAAGAGGAGGAGGGAATGCTGGGCAGGAGGAAATGGTGAGCCAAGGCTTAGAGACACAAGGAGAACAACAAGAATCCCAGACACACCAGCAGAAAATGGTCAGGAAGTGCCCACGTGGACTAAATGAGAGTTTTTTTCAGTTTGGGCTTGTCCGTTTTTGTTTTTAATGAAAACACAGGGAGAACATTTCTATCTTCTTTAGTCAGCAGATGCTTCTCTCTCTCTTTACTACTTTCATGCCTCTCCCATGATTTTGTTCCTGGGTTGTTGTGCTGTTATTAAAAAGCATTCATTCTTTGATACTATTGCCCTTGTGTTCTTCCAGATGATTTTTTAATATCATCGCATCGGGCTTTTTTTCCTATTTGTTCATTAAGTCTCAGACAAGCATTAAGTCCCTTGAGAAGCTGTTCTGATCCCTACCTCTGCTGCACTCCCAGCCTCCGCCAGTGCCCTTGCTCCCGCTGGCCCTGGAAGCCAGTCCAGGGACAGAGACACATTTCTGTCTCTCTACCAGATAACAGGGTCCCTGAGGATATGGTGGGGCTTCTCCTTGCTCTTCCTCTGGGTGTTACTCAGGACCTGGAGTGGCTCCTAAAGCTGCCTGGAGGGAGAGAGGGAGGGAGGGAAGAAAAGAGAGAGGAAGGAAAGAAGGAAGGAAAAGAGGGGGGGAGGATGGATGGAAGGAAGGGCTAGTTCACTGGAGATGGAGAACAGTTGAGGGTATTTAAGTATATCAGAGAAAATATCTTATCATAGAAGGTGAAGAGAAGGGATGTCTGAGTGGCTCAGTCAGTTAAAAAGCACCTGCCTTGGGGCGCCTGGGTGGCTCAGTGGGTTAAGCTGCTGCCTTCGGCTCAGGTCATGATCTCAGAGTCCTAGGATCAAGACCCGCATCGGGCTCTCTGCTCAGCGGGGAGCCTGCTTCCTCCCCTCTCTCTGCCTGTTTCTCTGCCTGCTTGTAATCTCTGTCTGTCACATAAATAAATAAAATCTTTAAAAAAAAAAAAAAAAAAGCACCTGCCTTGGGCTCAGGTCATGATCCCAGGGTCCTGGAATCGAGTCCATATCAGGCTCTTTGCTCAGCGGGGAGCCTGCTTCTCCCTCTGCCTGCAGCTCCCCCTGCTTGTGCATGCATGTGTCTTTCTTCTCTCTGTCTCTAACAAATAAATAAAATCTTAATTTAAAAAAAAAAGGTGAGGAGAAGAGATCTGCTAAGCACAAAGCTAGGTAGAAATGAAGAAACAGTGGGGGGGGGACAAAAAGAAGTAAAAGAATTTCCAAATGACTGAAAGAAGAAAAGCAAACCAGTTTGTAGCCAGGGAAGAAGGCAGGGCAGAGTCTAGAAAAATTCCCATATCACAGCTCAAACTTGGTCTGATTCTTTAGTTCTCAAACTTCAGTGTGCATCTGAAGAGCTTTTTGAAACACGGATTGCTGGGACACCAAACCCCTCACCTCGGGGTTAGGTGTGAGCTCGGGGTCAAGTTTGCATTTATAATCAGATGAAGCTGATATTGATGCTGCTGACCGAGGGACCAGACTTTGAGAACTGCTGGTCCAAAGTAGGTTCTCTATGCACTTGACATGTGCTCTGTATAACTCATTAACCCTCACTGAACACCAAGCGCTTTCTATACATTAACACATTCAGTGCCAACAACAATCCTAGGTGATACTTTTATTACCTCCAGTTCACACATGAAAGGAAGCAGCAAGACAAAGTAAGTTTCGGACCAAAATCATGTCGCTCATTAAGCTCTAAAGTCTGTCTGACAATAAGCAATGTTAAATGCTATCAAGAAGTCAGGCTGGGGGCACCTGGGTGGCTCAGTGGGTCAAGCCTCTGCCTTCAGCTCAGGTCATGATCCCAGGGTCCTGGGATGGAATCCCACATCAGGCTCTCTGCTCAGCGAGGAGCCTGTTTCCCCGCTCCCTCTATCTGTCTCTCTGCCTGCTTGTGATCTCTCTCTCTGTCAAATAAATAAATAAAATCTTAAAAAAAAAAAAAAAGAAAAAAGAAGTCAGGCTGGGTCTGTCAGGTCTGTCAACTGTGGGATCGTGGACAAGCTACTTACTTCTATGCCTCAGTGTCTTAATAAGTGGGGATTAGAGTAGTGCACATCCCAGAGGATTGTTGGATTCAATGAGTAATTCACAAGAACTATCATTATAATTATGATCCAAAATGTACACGATTCTTAAGGATCTGTTTTCCCAGCTAGAACACAAATTCCATGAGGACAAGAAATTTGTTCTGTTGGCTGCTGGGACCCCAGAACAAAACCTGACACAACTTGACCCACAACAAATACATCTTGTCTTGTTGCCTTTTGCCAGAGAGCCTTTTCATTTAAAATCAACATCATTCGTTTTTGGAGATCCGGCTTTTGTTATGTTTGCATATCAACATCTAAGTGCATTTACTACCTGCGTCTAAGTCAGAGTTGCCCAACCTAAGCACTACTGACATTTTGGGCTAGATAATTCTTTACTGCATATCGGGTGGTGAGGGCAGGGGACAGGGGAGGAGGGTGGCTGTTATTCCAGGATGTTTAGCAGCATCATTGTTCTCTACCCACTGGATGCCAGTAGCAATTCCCCAACTGTGACAATCTAAAACATCTCCAGACATTGCCTGATGTCCCCTGTAGTTGAGAACCACTGACTTAGGCCAATCAGATGGCTCTGTCTAGCTGGCATCTCCCATCTAGAATGTTCTCCTTGACCACAGGTATTCTGAGTCCATCTGGGTACCCTTCCTGTGGTTTCCCAGAGAAAGGTCCTCAACATGGGCATGGTTTCCCACATGATAACCTAGATTCAGGAATCACACTGAGGAAACCACTGGGTGCTGGGTTTAGCTGTTGGGAATCATCATTTGCAAGGGTTAGCCACCTCCCTCCATGTGAGGGCCCTGGAGCATTTCTCCCGGCCTCTGGAGCTCTGGCTTCAATCCCTCAGTCTTCACACCCCATAGCCCATTTCTGGGGTCTCCAGCCCCCCAGAATGGCTCCTTTTATCCAGAATAAATGTTCCTCCCCAGGCTTGGCATGAGTTCCTCTCTCGCCGAGGCAAATACCAGCTGAAACCTCAGAAGAGGTACGTTCCCTGAACTCAGAGTGATTCAGTCTGCAACAATGCCTGATGTGAAGCATTGAGAAGAAAGGAGGAAGTGAAGACAGGTGCTGCATGCCCCCGGCTACAGTCCCGGTCCATTTTTGCTCTTGTCACAGAAGGTTAAGTTCTTGAACAAGCATGCCTCTGCATACACACACACACACACACACACACACACACACACACACCCTTAGGAACAAACAAAAATATTTTAAGGTCATTACAGTGTCAATCCATACCTGGAGGAATTTCTTTCCCCTAAGGGGACATGATCAGCAGAGAAGAATTCCAAATAGAAGGAAAACACTCTCCTTGTGCTTCTGGAACCTCTTGTTCCAGAAAGGATGGCCCCTTTGCCTTGACATAACCAAAATACTCAAAAGAGTTGCCTGCCAACAAAGGGGAAATTCAGGCCTCCACCCCCAGAAACACCAAAAAGGTGCCTGCAAAACTTTGCAAAAGCCGCCTCTCCCCCTCACACCCGCGGCTTGTCTCATTGAGGTTTGTCAAGCCCGGTCCATCCAGAGTGGGAAATAGATCTAGGAACTTAGTCTTTGTACAGTAACATCAGCCACAGTGTCCTCTGCCTTAAGAAAACAATTGTTAACCACATCTTTTCATTTATTTCTTACGTCATAATAGAATACCTTTTTTTTTTTTTTTAAGATTTATTTATTTATTTGACAGAGAGAGGTCACAAGTAGGCAGAGAGGCAGGCAGAGAGAGAAGGAGGAGGAAGCAGGCTCCCTGCTGAGCAGAGAGCCCGATGTGGGGCTCAATCCCAGGACCTTGAGATCATGACCTGAGCTGAAGGCAGAGGCTTAACCCACTGAGCCACCCAGGCACCCTGTAATACTTTCTAAAATGCACGTTCCTCTTCTCTGCTGTAAATGCCTGTCCTTGGTCCTCAGTCCTCCCCCTCGTGCTCTCCGCCGCGCCTGGACATGGTGTTCTTTCCCACCTCCCACCCAGGAGAAACTGACCTGGTTTCTGGGTTGGGCCCTCAGGCTCCCCACTACCGCAGCTTTGCTTTTGAATGAAAATGGATGAAAATAATTTCTCCAGATAAGCAACAGGCGTACCTCCAACCCACAATCAAAGTAATGCCAATAATCAGATGGTGAGGAGGCCACGGATTGCACGGAGCACTGGGTGTTGTACGCAAACAATAAATCATGGGATGCTACATCAGAAACTAATGATGTACTGTATGGTGACTCACATAACACAGTAAAAATAAATAAAATAAGGTAAAAAGCATTTAATGCTAAAAAAGAAAATAACAATCAGTTGGTGATGGGGAAGAGAAAACATGTTCCAGGAAACATTGAGGCATAATTGGCATTTGTTTTTCCATCGTGTGGGTGTCTGCTAATTTGTTTGCAGGAATGTGGGGAGAGACAGAGCCTTAGAGTAATTGCTCCTCCCACTACTCTTTTGGAGTCTTAATTAGCAGATGGTCTGCTTTTCTTCCCCCCAGCTGCTTTCTTTTTCAGGACCAGAGGTAGGGGCTTCTGTTTTTTGTTCCATGCATTCAAACCTCAACCCTTAAAAATCCCACCTCTCTTGCTAAAGCAAAGGCCTCAAGCAAAGACCCTTGGTCTGGAGCTGGAAGTTCTCCAGAGTCAATGATGAGAATAAAGACCACCCAGGACTCCCAGGACCCTGCGCATTCAGCTCTCACCTCAGCGTGGTTCTACGGCAGGCAGGCAGCTGGAGACTCTGCCCAGCTCAACAGTCTCGGGGCTCCTGGGTCTGTTTCCACCCCAGTCTTATGCCCTCTGGCTCATCTTGCCACGTGTTGAGCCCTTCATCAGAAGAAGGGATAGAAGCAGAATAAGGCGAGGGAGCAGAGGCCCACATGACAGAGAGGGGTAAGCAGTTCACAGAAAAGCAAAATTGAGAAGCACGGTTATAATGAGGTAAGAATCACCTTCATTCCTCCTGTAGGCTCATTTACATACCAAACCCTGTGCCATCCCAAGGACAAGGTGATTGATTGATTGGTTGGCTGGTTGGTTTTAAGGACAAGGTGATTTAGCTTCAGATCCTGTAACTGAACCATCAGTTCTAGAATGACTAATAGTTGCAACATTGAAGTCCCCAGGAGCAAAAGAGAAAGGTACTTAGAACACAAAATGAATTCAAGAACTCTTATTTTGGAAAGACGAATTAGAAAATTGCATGAAGTATACAGGAGAAAAATAGATCAAGAGAAGATGACACTTGTTGAGTTTAATATATGGATTTATATGATGAATACAGACAGCCATAAGGAAATACCCTTAATTCATTGCTTGTTGGTGGATTTTATTTTTTATTTTTTTAAAAGGGGTGCCTGGGTGGTTCAGTCAGCCTTCTGCTTAGGTCATGATCTCAGGGTCCTGGGATCAAGCCCTGCATGGGGCTCTCTTCTCCACAGGGAGTCTGCTTCCCCCCTCTCTCCGCCTGCCTCTCTACCTACTTGTGATCTCTCTGTGTCAAATAAATAAACAAAATCTTTTTACAAAAGATTTTGCTCATTTATTTATTTGAGAGAGAGAGAGAGGGTATGTGTGCCCCAGCAGGGGAAGAGCAGAGGGAGAGAGAGAGTCCAGAAGAATCCATGCTGAGTGTAAGGACCTATTTTATATTTTTATATTTTAGCAAGAGGCTTTCATTGAGGTTAAACAAAAACCTTGTTGTTTAACCCTTAAACTGTCCCTGCTCCCCTTCCCCCAGGTGATTCACTTAAAAACAAGTCCCGGAAACCAGCTCCAGGTAACAAAGCCCAGATACAAGGGTGGGTCAGGCCAGGTGGAGACATCTGATCAGTGAGGGGATGCACACTGTCTCCCTAGTTACCAAGGAGTATGGGCCCGGCCCTTTGGGAGCCTTTTGGGCGCCAATCCCAACCAAGGTGATAGGTTGGGTCAAGTGTCTACTAGGGTAAATTGTAACTCAATTGGTCACCTGGCATCACCGTGGAGTTGCCTGTGTGTGTTACAATCTCATTGGTCACCTGTGCGGGGCCAGGCCCCACCACATGGCCTTTGCCCTTAAAAGCTAGACTGTGAAACAGAGAAGGGTCGCCCTCTCTTGTAAGAGGTGCATCCCCGAACGGTCAGTTAGATTCTTGATGCTTGGCGCAAAATAAAGCTTTGCTTGACCTTCGCTTTATATCAGTCTCGCTCCTTTAGTCACGGACCCATTATTGGGGCACAACACTGAACATAGAGCCAGACTGGGGCTCCATCCCATGACCCCGAGAGCATGACCTGAGCCGAAACCAGCAGTTAGACGCTCAACGCACTGAGCCACCCAGGCACCCACCCCTTGTTGGTGAATTTAAGCTGTGAAGTTTGAAAAGCATGAATTATTTAGAAAAAGTACAGATTCTAAGAAAAATCCGTCACTCCCTGTTCTGCCTCACACTCCTGGATGAAGATCCCAATTCTGCCCATGATCCTTGAAGGCAGAGTTATTATGACTTCAGGAAGCCCTAGACTTTCTGGGGGGCCAGTGGCTGGTTCTGAGATGACTTCAGATCCCTGCTGCAGGAGAGGCCCCTGTCATTCCTATGTTCCTGGTGTGATGGGGGCGGGGAGGGGGAAGAGGGAGGTAGGAGGGATCTGGCGGGTGTGGCAGGTGGGGGAGAAATTGCCTCAAGGAACTTCAGGATTGGGAAGCAGGGAATAATGCTTTCAAGTTACTGAGATCCCACTGACTGGGCTCCTCTCGGCCCCCTTGTTTTCTCCCCCCTGTCTTGCTCTCATTTGGATCTTTCTCTTCACTGGAATGTGATTTCCTGTGTGTGGGAGGATCGTCATTGTCACGCCTCCTCCGTGGACCTTCTTTGATATTTATAATTTCTGGTTCCAACACATTTCAGGCACGCTTCTATCTCGTGAAGTCTGAACTTTTTGTCTGGCCTTTTCAGAGAGTCTGGTGTCTGGATACTCTTAAACTTTTTAGGCAAACTTGACTTTTACCTTGAAAAAGATGGTTTACCCAATGGTTCATTTTACTTGTACAAAATTTTCCTCCCCATCTCTGCGGGTCACAGAGAAAGCAGAGGGCTTTCAAGGTTTGCTTTCTTTGTTTGGCGCCCACTTTTCCTGCAGCCTGTCCACGCACTTCTTGAACAATGACACGACCTGAGGCTCGGTTGGCCGACAGAGTGAAGAACCAACTGGGATCTCTGGAGCCTGAAGTTGTGGGCGCCGGTGCCAGCTCAGCGGTGGCCAGCAGAGCATCCTCTGGTCAGGTCAGGACACATCGCTGCCCTACACAGCAGTCCTCCTGCATCCCTAATAAGGGAGTGACCGTCTCCTCACTGTCTATTCCAAACTGCCCTGGGCAAGTTTGCATGACGGCCTCCTTCCCCCTTCCTCTCTCCCTCCATTCTCCCCCTTTCTTCCCTCACTTCCTCTCCAAGCTATCAGAGTTGACACCCGGGTCCCCTTCTCGGCCGAAGGACTTGTTCCTTCCCCTGGGGCTGCTGCCACAGACACTCCTCCACACCCACCTCCTTCTGGATTTGCCTTCATTGAGGAGTCCCTCGCCCAAAGTCGTAGCCCTTTCTGGAAGCAGCATGCAGCCACGGTCCTCACAGTCTCTGGAGTCCTGGCCCCTGCTGTCCAACTTGAGACTCAGGAGGGTCTTCACAGCTTCTGAACCTCACAATGGGCTTAGCTAATGGATGAGGATGTTAACGGAAATCAGGGTTCGGCTGCTCCCTCAGCCCAAACCTTCGTTCATCCCCAAAGAAGAGATGGGTAGCAACACGAGTTGATGATTGATAAAGATTCAGGAGCTACCTACCATTCAAGCAGCACATTCACAGGAAAGCACTGATGGGCTGTGAGGCATGCCAGGAGGCTTCCTGGAGGAGGCGTGGTAAGGGCTGGGACTTGCCCAGGGGTAGCATTTGAAATGGACCAGGAACAGCACAGGATGTTTTAGGGAGAGGAAATTGCTCAAAGGATTTGAGAAGGAACATCCCTCTTTTGTGCAACAGGAGTTGTCCTGGAGCAAAGCGAGGCCATTTGTTGTGGGGTGGGTGGGAGCAGGTATACGAGCTTGGATAAGCTCGACTGTAGTTAGGCATCAGATTTGGAGGAACTCTGGCCTCCAGACAGTCATCCAGTACACACAAGCGGTGAGAAAGAAGTGGGCACGCTGGAGCAGGACGGCGACACACGAAGCGACTTAGGTAGACGTGACTCTGTTGGCCCCAGGTGGGGCAGAGATATCAAAATACTTAATACCAGTAGTTGAAAATCATTCCCAATTTGACTTAATTTTTTAAAAAATTCCCTAATTTTTAAGTTGTTGTAATGGAGGACAATGAACCAAATTTCACGACATGTGTGGCTGGTCTTAAACTTCTGATGAGATGCCTAAATTTAACCATTACC
Source organism: Neogale vison (assembly GCF_020171115.1). Classification (NCBI taxonomy): domain Eukaryota; kingdom Metazoa; phylum Chordata; class Mammalia; order Carnivora; family Mustelidae; genus Neogale; species Neogale vison. Next base: position 102,473,862 of record NC_058093.1, on the reverse strand, counting down.
ACTATTTCTGCTTCTGTACCTTCGCTTGCTAACTCATGAGGAGATGGAAAAATACCAGCAGACTTCCTATAGACACTCTGTAACCACACATCCCCCTCCCAGAATTGAACCTGACAGAATGGCTGCCCCCGGACCCCTCCCCCGGCTCCGGGCCAAGACATAACAGCCACCTGACGCCAGAGAAACCCCCACCCGGAATTGGACGTACTGCTGCATTGCAGGTACACTGCCCCCTCCTGGGCTGTGGACACATTATGATGGGAGTCAGAGACAGGGCACTGGGCATGAGCCACCGCACTTGACCCTTCCTGGCGGTGTGTGTTTAAGATTATTTTGCAGCAGTTCCTGCGATGGGTGAGCGCTGGGACAAGGTTGGCGGAAGGAAACCAGGTGGGTGACAAGTTCAGTGATGGTTCAAAAATCTCATTTCTTCTTATGGCTGAATAATATGCAGTTGAAATGTGTAAACCATATTTTGTTTAACCATTCATCTGTTGGTAGATGCCGGGTCATTTCTGCCTCTTGGCTCTTGTGAATAACGCTGCAATGAACTTAGGCATGTGAGTGAGTGTTTGAGCCCTTATCTTCAATTCCTCTGGATATCCCCCTGGGGTTAGAGTATACACCTGCTGGGTCATGTGGTAATTCTGTGTGTAACCCACCCAGAAGCCACCAACCTGTGGCCTACACTACCTGCTCCCTTTCGCTCTATGACAACAATGTATACGAGTTCGTTTCTCCACATCCTCACCTACACTTGATATTTTCCATTTTTCAAACCATCGATATCCTAGTAGATGCGAAGTGGTATCTCATTGTAGCTAATATTTAGTTCTTCATTGGAGAAATTGTTTTGCATATTTCTGTTTTCTTTCTTTGCAATAATTTTAATAAACTAGCTCTGTTTCTTTACTCATGGTTTTGTTGGGGTTTTTTTGGAAATAGATTTGATTCAAATCATGCACAAAGGAGCAAAGTAAAAAAAATATAAAAAGCCTGAACTGCTTTCAAGGAGCTCAAGTTTTGGGTTTTGAAACTCTCCATTCAAAATGCTTTTCACGGGGCACCTGGGTGGTTCAGTGTGTTAAGCCTCTGCCTTCAGCTCAGGTCATGATCTCAGGGTCCTAGGATCGAGCCCCGCATCAGGCTTTCTGCTCAGTGGGGAGCCTGCTTCTCACTCTCTCTCTCTGCCTGACTCTCTGCCTACTTGTGATCTCTGTCAAATAAACAAATAAACTATTAAAAAACAAAAAAACAAAATGCTTTTCACTCGGTGGCTCAGTCAGTTAAGCATCAGCCTTCGGCTCAGGTCGTGATCACAGGGTTCTGGGATCAAGTCCTTTGTTGGGTTCCCTACTCAGCCTCGAGTCTGCTTCTTCCTCTCTGTCCCTCTCCCTCCTTGTGCTCTCTTTTGCTTTCTCAAATAAACAAATAAAATATTAAAAACAAATTGCTTTGCACTTCCCACATACTCTTGTCATGGAAGATTTTCTTGTTTTCTATGGTTTTCTCTTATGAATGTCTTGTATTATGCCTGTATGGTCCAATGGAGATTTTTCTGTTTTCTGAACAGTCAGGCAGTTGAACTCATGTAGTCAAGAAAGCTGCTAGTCCTTGTTGTCTTTTTGGGATAACATTTATATTCTGTTGGCCAGATATGAAACTTGCAGGATCATAGTGTTCTGTACTGAGGATGAAATGATACAGGGCTGTGGAAGTCACTACCATGAGACCCACCATTAGGCTACCATGATTGACTCTATGACAAAATTCTGGAAACTCTCAGATTGTCTTTCTTGAAAAACTTCCCCAAATATTAGCCATTATTTCCATTAAGGACTTTAGGAATGGCAGTCAATCACAATGGAAAATAAAACATGCTTTCTTTTCTTTCTCTTTCTTGCATGTTTTGAATATGAAATGGGGGAAGATGACCATTGGGTGCTGTTTCAAAATCTTTAAAAAATTATGCCGGCATGTAATAATAATAATAAAGAATGCATTTGACAAATCTAACACCCTTTCAAGATAAAACACTCAATCAACTAGAATTAGAAGGGAAATTCCTAAGCATAATCAAAGATAGAGAAGAAAAACCCACGGCTAGCATCAGGTTCAAGGGTGAGAGTCTGAAAGCTTTTCCCTTAAGATTAAAAAAGACAAAGATGTTACAGTCACCACTTCTGTTCACCGTAGTTGAATAAGCAGCAGTTAGGGGAGATAAAGAAATGAAAGGCAACCATAATAGAAAGGAAGTAAGTCACAGATGACATGATCTTACATGTAAAAAACTCTAAAGAATCCACAAAAGGCTATTAAGAGCTAATAAATGAGTTTATCAAAGTTGCAGTTTATAATATCAACATCCAAAAGTGGGTTATATTTCTTACTTCTCAAGATTTTTTGTTACTTTTTAGAGAGAGAAAGAGAGACTCATGACTAGGGGGAAGGGCAGAGGAGAAAAAGCATTTTCCCCTATGAGCAGGAAGCCCAATGCAGGATTCGATCTCAGGATGTTGTCGACCTGAGTTGTAAGGCAGATGCTTAACTGATTGAGCCGCCCAGCATCCCGAGTTATATTTCCATATACAAACAACCGGGTGTTTCAAAAAAGAAATTAAGGAAAAATTCCATTTATAATAGCATCAAAAAGAATGAAATATTTAGGAATAAAGTTAACCAAAGAGGTGTGAGACTTGGAAGTGAAAACTACAAACATCGCTGAAAGAAATTTTAAGAGACTTAAGCAAATGCAAAGACATCTTGTGTTCATGAAGACAATACTATTAAGATAGAACTTCTCCCCAATGTGATATACAGTCTCAATGCAATCCCTCTGAAAATCACGATGGCTTTTTTGCAGAAATGGAAAACCTAATCTTAAAATTCATACTGAATCTCAAGAGACCCTAAATAGCCGTAATAATTTTGAAAAAGAGCAAAGTTGAAGGACTAAAAATTCTCAGTTTAAAGTTACTATAAAGTCACAATAATCAAGACAGTGTGGTACTGGCAGAAGGATAGACAATAGACCATCAGAATAGAGAGTACAAAAATAGACCCATATATCTATGGCCAAGTGATTTTGACAGCAATGTCAAGACATTTCAATGGAGAAAAAGCGTCTTCTTCAACAAATGGAGCTGGGACAACTGAGTCTCCACACATAAAAGAACAGTGTTACATCCTTACCTCACCTCATATACAAAAATTAACTAAAATGGATCAAAGACCAAGATGTACGAGCTAAAGTTATAAAACTCTTAGAAGACAACATAAAAATCTTCATGATCTTGGCATTAGTGATATTTTCTTAAATATAACATGAAAGCTACAAGCAATAAAAGGAATAAACGGTAAATTAAACTTGATCAAAATTAAAACTTTTGTGCATCAAAGAACACTAGTAAAAGACAACCTATAAAATGCGAGAAAATTAAAAAAAATGCGAGAAAATCTTTGCAAATGACGTATTTGATAAGGGTCTAGATTCTAAAATAAAGAACTTTTACAACTCAACACAAAAAACCACAAAAACAAACCCACTTTTTAAAAAGAGCAATGAGGGGCGCCTGGGTGGCTCAGTGGGTTAAGCCGCTGCCTTCAGCTCAGGTCATGATCTCAGGGTCCTGGGATCGAGTCCTGCATCGGGCTCTCTGCTCAGCAGGGAGCCTGCTTTCCTCTCTCTCTGCCTGCCTCTCCATCTACTTGTGATTTCTCTCTGTCAAATAAATAAATAAAATCTTTAAAAAAATAATAAAAAGAGCAATGATCTGAATGGCCATTTTTCTAAAGATGATATACAAATGCTAATGAGCACATGAAAAGAGGCTTAAAGACATTAGTCACCAGAGAAATGCATGTCAGTCTCAAAAGATATAATTTTATACCTACTAGGATGGATATAATTTAAAAAACAAAACATAACAAGTATTGTCAAGGATGTGAAGAAATTGGAACTCTTTTTTTTTAAAGATTTTGTTTATTTACTTGACAGAGAATCACAGGCAGAGAGGCAGGCAGAGAGAGAGGGGGAGGCAGGCTCCCTGCTGAGCAGAGAGCCCTATGAGGGCCAGGACTTGGGGATCCGGGATCACGACCTGAGCTGAAGGCAGAGGCTTTTAACCCACTGAGCCACGAAGGCACTCCAGAAATTGGAACTCTTAACACATTTCTACCAGAATGTAAAATGGTCCAGCTATTGTGGAAAATGATCATGGTTAAATAGGTCTAGGGTGGAGTCTGAATTTCTCATTTCAAAAAAGCTCTCAAGTGTTGTTGGTCCGTGGTCCACACATTGAATGACAAACTGCCAGGGTAATCTAGGAAGATATTTACCTCTCAGAGAAAAAAAGGGAGAGAGAGAGACTGAAAGAGAAACTTGCCTTCCATCTTGCCTTTGATATTGTCACATGAAACTGTGATTCCTGGAGCTGCTGTAATCTTTTTGTCACCATGAGGACAAAACAAAGGAAACCACAGAAGAGATCACTCAGAGCCCTGAATGACCAACCCTGAATCCCCAGCCCTAGACTTCTTGTTAGATGACAGAGAAAAGCCCCTTATATTTTAGGCTGTTTTGTGGGTTGAGTGTCCTATCACAGATGAAAGCCCCCAACAGACACAGTTCCACTCTCTACTGAGTGTGCTCCCTGGAGAAAAAGGGAGTGACATGGGAGCTGTCCACCTGTTACATTTGAAGCTAGAGTCAGGTTCCATATTTCTGTCACACAGTAAGGATCTCACTTGACTGAGGGTGAGATGAGTATTTTCCCCCATTGGAAATGCACTGGAAATGACCTGTGACGTCAAGACAATCACTTCACCGGTCCTCTTAAAAAAAAAAAAACAAACAAAAAAACAACAACAAAAAAACCCCAAAAAACAAAAAAACTATCACTTCACTTGTCCTCTAAAAAAAATCTGGTTTTGGAGAAACAATCAGTTTTGTTTGTATTTACTGAAAGTATTATGTCAAATCTCTAATCAGGCATGCAAATATGGCCAAAATGAACCTAGCATTGATGGCCATCAGCAGTCACTCAAGAGACATTCATGCTGGATTTTTTGGGTGATTTAATGAATTTTCTAAGGAAAGTTTAACTATATAAATTTTCCACATTACATTATGGGCTGAATTTGGAATCTAATTTCTATTTAAAATGTAATCCCACTATTATTCTATTTTTTTCCCATAAAATGGAATGGTAGATTCAGAAAGTCTATCGTATCTTCTTTCTTTATTTTGCAGATGAGTGAACTGAGGGCCAAAATGGTGAAATCCCAAATCACACTACTTCAGGACTCCTGATGCCCAGACCAGTGCCTTGTTTTGTAAGAAGATTAAGTTATTACTGCATTTTTGGTATATCAATTGACTTAAAACACAAATTTTCTAATGATAAAGAAGCAGTTACAATTGCAGACAGACAACCGGGCCCTGAATTTTGATAGGCAGGAAAGTGAACCAACATAGAAGGTGAAAAGAGAAATGTATGCAGAAGTATGGAATAGAAGAAGTCAATAAACTAGAGAAGTCCTTCCATCAAGAAGGAGCTAGAACATGTGATCATAAGTAAAGGGTTAATGCTAATAAATGCAACAAATAAGAACGCAAAATTCCAAGTAAAAGCAGACTGAAAGTATAATTAAATGTTAGTGGTACAATGTCGGTGTAAATTGATGGGTATTACCGAAATTTTTTTTCAACTTTGCCATATGTTCAAATTTTTTCAAAATGAAATGTTAGAAAAAAGCAGACAGACGTCCTGATGAGGCAATCCAAAAAGAAGAAATACAAGTGGCTAAAAAAGATAATAAAAAATTGGTCTAACTCCCTAGTAAGTAAATAAATACGGACTACTGGATACTCACTCACCATTTGACACTTAATTAAGCATCGGAGACTGGCTCAGCTCTCCCCACCTGCGGGGCACATCAAGGGCACATCAAGGCACAGGGAAAGCACCTGAAGCAGTCAGACGCTATCCTTGCCCGGAGGGGCCGCCTGGCCTGCGTCCAACCCCAAGTCTATTTAAGGCAGTAGCCGGGTCAGGCAGAATGGGGGTGGCCCTATGGAAGCACCAACACTGGGTTTCCGGGGTTGGGCTTTTGCCAAAACCGGGGGTCATGCGCAGTACCCAGAGGCTCTTAAGGTGGAGGTGAGATTTCTTCAGTCTGTAGTCTCCTCCCAAGTCCTCCTGTAGGTGTGAAAACGAGCAGATGGGACTCCGCTCCCGAGGATATCTGCATCTGTCTGATGAGGGGTGATGTAACTATGGGGCTAGAAGTCAGGTCACAGGTCAGCCTTTGCTTGGGCCTCCCTGGGCTCATTCAGGGGTGCTCTGCCTCCACTCGGCCACCTCTACTGACTCCCGGTGCAGAAAACCTAGTCTCTCTCCTGCAGGCCCCATTGGCCTGAGAGGATCGACCCCCACGTTCTTAGTCAAACACATTTATTTTCATTAAGACAACATAAAACTAAAAATAGTCTTCACTATTGTGGTGGCTTTCCCTTCCAAATATATCTGAAACTTGAAATTTTTAAACATATATGGACTCCATTGAGGGCCCAAAGAGAACACGAAGGCAGGAATAGAGCAAATCACCTTCTCCCTGTTGGAGCTGGGGTGCTCATCTTCTCCTGCCCTTGGACCCTGGTGCTCCTGGTTCTTGGCTCTTTAGATGTGGCCTGGGACCGACACCACTGGATCCCCTCCAGGTCCTCAGACTTCAGGAACGGGACTGAGCCGACCCACGGCTTTCCAGTTTGCAGCTGCCATTCTCCAGCTGGCCCCACTTGGGTATTCTGGGTGGGGTGGGGGCTTCTCCTGTTCTCAGGTCCATCAGCTGCTGCATTCTTTCCTCCTCTGCTTTGTTGAGAACAAGCAGGTCTCGTGGCTGTTCGGTGCGTTGCCCCCTTCCCCCCACTTGTATTTTGGGGATATCTGTCACCTATTTCTGTTGTAATTATTGCCTGCGGCTTTTCAGTTTTGCTCTCTAGGTGCCCCCACTTTTATGGGGGGCGGTTCGGAAAATCCAAAAATGATCCTGGCGTCGCTGCCACCATCTTCCCAAAATTCCTGTGGGAGGCCTTTGAAAAGCCCTTCTTTTTTGATATGAATTTCAACACTGTCCTTCCTTCCCCATTTACATGTCTTCTGTCATTTGAGCTTTTGGGATGGGTGGCTTGGAGGTGAGGCGTGGGGGAATCTCCAGGGGAGTGAATCCATTCCCCCTTCCCCCACCCCTAATTTTTAACAGCCCTGAGACTGGTGGAACAATTTGGACTTTCTCAGGTTACTATTTTCTCCTGGGCTTCTTCCATAACGCAATGCAGTTCACCTCTTGCTCAGAAAATATTGCTATGGAAACCTACGCAGGCATGAGAAGCAGGTCCTTAGAGGTGAGGCGGAAGATGGACAAAAGCAGAGTCCTCCAGGCTTTTGGTCCCATTTATGCCCCCAGGCCCTGAAAGAGTTAAGGGAGGTGCACACATAAAGGTTAGTTGCCATGTAGTTGGGCTACCCCCACTAGATTTGTCAGGGGACGATTCTTTAAGGCAGGGAATAGAGGTGAATTTAATTCCAGGCCACAACGGGGTTTGTAGAATTGTCCGTCCTGAGGCCGCTAAGTGTCCAATTTAGGGTCGACACACAGCTTGTCTTAAAGTTTCCTCAGTTCCTGTGGAGTTCCATTAACATTTAACCCTAGTTTTTATAGCTGTGAAACATGGTCCCAAGACTGAATACAGCAGCCCGGCTTTTTACAGCTCTCTTTCAAATGGTTGCCAAGAATCCTGAGAAATGTGCACGTGTACAAGCAAGTCCTTCAACTGGCAACAGAGGGTGCAGAGAACGAGGTTGAGGCCGCACTCATGTGGTTTCTAACCTCGTTTGTTCTCCTCAGTGAAAGCCCACTGTGGCCCAGGTAGCCGTGAGGCGTGGTGTCCTTGCCCGGGACCGGCAGCCCCGTGAGGACTCAGGCTCTCAGGCACTGACCGCTCTCCCCCGTCTGCATCCGGACGCCGGCTTTCCCTCTCCTGAAGGAGTTCAGCCCACCCGGGAGCCCAGTGAGAGGGATGGTACCCGGCTTCCAGCCGAGGACAGCACCATGGAGACAGTGCCGTACCTAAGTGGCTAAGCCATTGACTGAAAGAGCTATTAGTGACCTTCCCTCAGCTTCCTTTTCCTCTTAATGTGGGGAGGATACCTGTCCTGCCTAGGGATGTCGGGATGCAGGTGTAAAGGAATTCAAGTCTCACCGGAGCTCTTAGGTCAGAACCTGGCCTCTCTTAGGGTCCTCAGTGTCCCGAATACTCGCTTTGAGGATGATAGAGCCTGGTGGGTGTTGGCTCCTTGCTCCCCCCCAGACTGTCCCCTTCTCTAGCTGGAAAGAAGCAGCCCCCTGCAGCCCTCCTCTACCACAAACCAGAGCCCAGGAAACCCCTCCCTCCCAGGAGCCTATGCAGAGATGTGGGGGGGAGAGCCAGTGGGCCTTCAGCAGCCTCGCCCCTTCCAGCCCTGGCTAAGGGCCCTCCCTCTGCTGCAGAGCTTGGGAATCAGAACAGGGAGAAAGGCCAGTTTCTTGGCCCAAGGCCGCTGAACACATGACATTCTGGTGGTGGGGAGAGCAGGGAGGTCCTAGAGAACATCATTTTTTGTTTCTGACCATGTACCTACCCCCTTTCCTGATATTCTTGGAAGTGGTATCAACAGCTGTCATTTTTTAAAAGATTTTATTTATTTGACAGAGAGAAAGATCACAAGCAGACAGAGGGGCAGGCAGAGAGAGAGAGAGGGAGAAGCAGGCTCCCTGCTGAGCAGAGAGCCCGATGCGGGACTCCATCCCAGGACCCTGAGATCATGACCTGAGCCAAAGGCAGAGGCTTAACCCACTGAGCCACCCAGGTGCCCCAACAGCTGTCATTTCTAATAGATGACTGCTCCACTCTGCTAAATGCTTCTCCAGCCCGACTGTACTTAATCCCATGGCCACCACCACTTCCCCTATAGCTGAGGATCCTTGGCCCAGAGACGGAAGTTACTTGTTCAAGGCCTCATAGTAAGCAGTGGAACGGAGACCCCACCCAGTTCTGCCTCCCTCCAGAAACTGCTGCCTGGGGCCATCCAAGGATTGTCAGCCTGCCCCTTCCCCTGGCTAGTATTCTTCAGATGCTGGGGGTACCACTTTCTCTGGCCTCCGAAACCTCCAGCAACACACCAGCTTTTCCAGAATCTGTCCCGAGAGGCGACGAGCTTGTCACTCACTCTTTGCCTTTCATGCTTCCAGTCTCAGCCTTGCTCCAAACCCAACCTTTCCTCTGAGCTCTGGAGCAGGGTGGCTCTGGGCAAGAAGAGCTTGAAGGATAGGAAGCAACCTAGATACTTTACCCACAGAGGGAGAGACCAAAACCCAGTCTGAGAATCACTAGATGTTAGAGGGGCCTTGGATTCTCAGTTACAAGCAACAGAGAGCTACTCTGAATTCATCAAAAGGAATGAATTCAAATGGCAACCGTAGATGTTTCGGGGACCAGGGCTGGAAGACCCAACCAGTCATGCCCCGCAGTCTCCTGGGTGGCCCAGCAAACCTGGCCTCTGCTCCTGGCACAGTGGCCTCTGGAGAGGATGATGAAGCTGCCACCTGCTTCACTAGTATCTCATTCAGAGGCATGGGGAGGCATAGCTCATCTGTCAAAGCTAGGTCACAGACTACTCCTGGCTGCAGGGGACCTTTCTGATGGGAAGTGCTATGAGGGCCCAGCAGGGCTTAAATAGCATGGTCTCCAAACATAGGAAGGTAAGACACTGGGCAGCGGTTCTAACAAAAAAAATGTCCACTAGTGTCACCCATTTTAAATCGTCACATTCCCCCTTAAACACGGATGAGGAGACAGAGTCCTAGACAAGTGGCCAAGACAAACTCTTTCCTCTCCCGTACCAACACCCATCAACTGAATTCCAATTGAATGGGGGTTCTGGAAGCTCCGGCTAGAGGCAGTGGGGGCCATGGCTGTTAGGCTGAACTACAGTGTGCCTCTTTCCATGTAAGCTGTTCAAACCGACTCAAAGCTGTTCTTTCTGGAAAGCCTGGGTCTGTGTGCCTCCTTGGGGCCACCTGTTCGTGGATGACTAAACATCCTAACACCATTTCCTGCACTGGGCATTTTCACCCTGCAAGATGAGAACGTGAAAGTTTTAATAAGAGGTTGTATGCATATGGATGTTCCTAAACCTATCTGTACATGAGAACACTCTAGAGGTTCTTCTGTCCCACCGAACACATCAATCACGATATCCTGGACATGCAGCAAGAAAAATCTCAAAACATGTTGGTGTTTCTTAAGTAGCTATTCTGGCATAACCAACATTTGGTAACTCCCATGCCAGAACAGAGGGCTACCTTCTACATGCAGAGAAGGTTCCAGTACCTTTCTACCAGCTAACGTTTACCAGAATCCAAGAATGTAGATTTCCCAGGCTTAGAAATGGTTGGAATCTCTATCTTCCAAGCCATGCAAGGGCTTGGAAAACAATACTCCAATTATTTAGGACACTTATTTCCCTTCACTGTACTGTAACCAGGTTTCTAAGAGGAGCTTGGCGTATTTATTCCTGTCCTCTGGCACTGAACAGGCTTTTGATTTATGATGACCTGGGATTATCCGAAGGCACAATTACTGCCTCCATCTAATACACAGTACGATGGAGAGTAGCCCTGAAAATTGCATTCTTCTATCTGACAGCTGCCTGAGGAAGACACTGACCTGCAGCACTTTCCAAAACCTGGGCCAGATCACAAATTCCAGGAGACTGAACGGCCAGAAATCTCGTGTGTACTCCAAAAGGCCCAATCTGGCTCCAGATTTGATGAGCCGCTGTAGCTGATGCTTTTTAACAGCAGACCTTTCCTGGGGAGTGTGCTCAACAGAGAGCATCCTAACCCTCCTGGATGAAGCCACTTAAATCCTGTTTGTCCAGTTCATGGCCTCAACGCATACCACCAGTGGCTGAGCTCATAGCATAGAAGCCCAAGTATCTCTTCCTCTTGTACAAATGAGCCTTGCATATGAGGCTGCCCTGACCCTGTTTCTGCTTCTAGTCACTGGCTCCCTCACGTCCGAATCCTGGCCAGGTTGGTCAAGAGTAACTGTTAGATCCCTTGTCTGGGCCACGCTGCCAGCCAGAACCTCCTGACTCCGCAAGGACCTGGAATGAGCCATTACTACAGAAAGCACAATCTTTCCTACTTAACTCATAACATCTCTGCAGACTGACTTCTACTCCTACTGGACGTCAACTGTGGCAGGACAAACAGGAGCATGAGACAGGCTGAGACAGGAGAGTCCCTTGGGGAGGAGTAGGGACTTAGAACCTTGGTCTACACAGATCAAGCAGGGGTTAACAAAAGTCATAAAATGAAATATAAAATGGATGTTAATTATTTAATGACACAGGAAAATAACATGTTATGAAACAAGCTGGTTATAAGCAGAGAGTAAAGGATGACTTCACTTCTGATAGAAAATTTAGAAGTACGTATATAAAACCTCTGATGGCTATGTATGAAAATACTGAGTTTTCATTCTTGCTCTGTGATTAGAGTCTTCCCTTTGTTTTTGTGTGTTTTTTTGAGACATGATTATTTCTTAAAAAAAAAAAAAAAAGTTACTGAATGTCTTAGGTGAAGCATTCTTAAATGCCACGAGTCTAACAGTCAAGGCCTGAATCTGAGGTCAGGTCCGGCCAGGGGACAACGGTCGAACCCAGACACAGAGGATCACTTTTTTTTTTTTTTTTTTTTAAACTACTGGGATGCTATTTGTATTAAGCTGTTTCCACCACATTTGATGTTCTCAGTGTATTTGTACTTAACAGGAGACTATGAATATTAACTAGCACAACAGCAAAACAATGCCAACAACTTTGGTTTCAAACTGATCAAAATGTAATAACCATTTTATAGTTATAAAATCTACTGGAAATAAAACAAGACATACTAAATACTCTGGAAGTCAAGAGTTCTACAACAAAAACCCCATGTGATGAAACCCCCATCTTCGCTGCTCTTTTTGACCGCTGTTCATTTCCAATTTCATCATAAACCTACTTTCATTTCACAGATCTGGAAAGGGCAATTTTTCCTCAAAAAATGTTCTGCCTCCCTGAATACTCTGCAGAGTTAGAAGGGTTTAAGAAAATCCAAACCACTTGGAACAAAGTTGAATGAGCAGTATCATCACTATGTGCCTTTTGCATAAAGATATTTGCTAAGTTATTAAAGGGAGAATAACAGATGATTATACATATACTGGTGTAAATGAGGCTCAAAAATCTCAGGTTCCCACTGTTTCCAACAAATGTTAGGACTGCGAAGGGTGCTTTATTCAAATAACAATGACAAATAACCTACACTGTGGGCTCTTAAAAAAAAAATTAGGGAAGGCTCACTGCTTTAAAATCTGGAGTATACAAAAACCCAACATCACCTTTAATGTAACATGCTTCCTAGACACAGTAGCATTTTCAGGGGAGGTCAAGAACTATGATTAAGGTCCAAAAAACAACCAAAACAACAACAAAAAAACCCAAAAACAAAAACAAAAAAACTGAGATAATTTTCTGCATCACCACCCCCAGTGTACCAGGTCACTGCCTCGTAAGGTAGGCTGAACTGGGTAATGGACATTAAGGAGGGCACGAGATGTAATGAGCACTGGGTATAGAGAAGACTGATGAATCACCTAACTCCACCTCTGAAACCAGTAATATATTTTATGTTAATTACTTGATTTTAAATAAAAAAATAAAAAATACCCTGCCCCCCAAAACAATGACAAATTCAGAGGCAAAAGATCTAAAATACTCTGCTGCCCAACAAAATCCAAAAGATCCCTTGTTTTGCTCTTGAACAACCTAGAAAAATTGAACTCTGTTTTACATCCCCAAATAAGAGCGGTATCTCCCGGAAGTATCAGTGCCTGGAGCTTGAAACCGTCAACTCATACTCTTGTTCCATCAGTCCCAATCCTGAAGCTACACTTCCTTTGTTAGAAAAAGGGGAAAAAAATCCATTTCAGGACAAAGCTACTCGAGACAAAAGGAAGGTGTGTCTTCAGTGGGAGAACTGCCGGCTGTCAGAGGACTTCTTGCTAATGTGTTTGAAGATCTTGGACTTCTCGACTTTTTTGGCTTTCTGGTAGCCGAAGCCGCCACCGCCTCCTCTCTTTTTAAGCTTGCCCTCATTGCTGTTCACGTCTAAAGGTGAAGGTTAAGGAAATTAAGAAACACCAAGACAATGAGCTCTCATCTAATACTCACACAGAGAACAAGCCAGCACGACCCCCACCGCTCCACTCCCACAACCCCTTCCCACACTAGGAAAATGGGACCTTAAGCCCATGTGACCCATTTCCAGGAAGTCTGGAGTGGTCACGGGATCATGGACTAAAGTGAGCAGGTGTGACTCTGAAACCCAATGTAACAGCTGTACTGTTTTCCATGCACAATGAAACTGAAGACCATGATTTGTAAGTTTGAGAGGTACATCAGCAAGTCTAGAGAAACACAATAAAAACCACCCTGTCAAATGACTTTCACCTCTGTTCGGAGTGGATTCAGGAATGCTTAGCCACCTGAAGGAGTTGCTGCTCTTCCTCACGATTCAGCAAGTATGCATCACAGAAGACACTTACTATCTACAATGAGGACGGGGACCCCCGTCTCGTCCCCTTGGAGTTGGCGCCACGGCGCTAACTCATAGGCCTCACTTTTGCTGTTTGCTGCCTCGCTGGGAAACACGAAGATCAAGTACAGATGATCAACTGCAACAGAACCAACTGCAGGCGTTCCCTTGGCTTTTACCCTGGGTAGCACTTACGCGTTGCTGTCTTTTGCTAGTCTTGCAACTTCCTTGCACGAAATCCTTCCACGGCTCTGAGGCGATAAACATTCGGAGGCCCTATCTTCTCCCTTTAGCCCCAGGGCGTGCTGCTCTCCATGACCGTAAGGGGAAGCCTCAGAGCGGCCGAGCCCTGCCACTGTACCTCTCTGGCTTCTCTCCGGAACGCACAACTCTCTTGCTCTCCCGGTCTGCTCGACAAGTTCCTAAAGGCTTAAAGCCCAGGTTGTCCTGTGTCTATAATCCCCACCGCAACAGCTAACCCCTGCCCACGTTGTGTTAGCACTGACAAGCAGACAGTGTCCAGAATGAACTCCAACTCCCAGGGCTCCAGACAGTTGAAGCACACCCCAAACCAAGTACTAAGCCCAAGTCAACCTTCTGTCAACCTTCTGTCCCTCAGTTCCCAGATGAATTCCTGCCAACAAAGAAAAGGATACTCAGATCAACAAAAGGAGGCACCTTGAAACCAAAAGAAAGAGCAACCTGAGGCAAATTTAAGTTATTAACATTGAAGATCTGTTTCAGAGAGTGGGAATCATATGCTCGAATGTAGGACTTATATGCTTCCTGGGCTGACTTATGAAGAAAGTAGTTCTTTTCAATCAATTTTTCAAGCTGAAACGAAAAGAGACATTGGTTTCAATAAAATACAGAAGCAGATTTCGTATATATTAGAACAAAAAAAAATTTGTTCTAATACACTTATTACAAGTTTTGTAATATTTGCAAAATTAGGATGCAGTAAGAATAATGTCATACCTTGTAAGGTATGAACTGGAACAAGGTAGGGAACACAGAAACATGGTAAACAGCATAGCAAGGACCCTAAAAGATCACAGTCCAAACCTGGTTCATGAAAGGGGAGAGTCATAGGACAATGATTACCAACTGAGACTCCCTCTTCCTCACAAATGTTTAAATAAAAAACCTCCAAAAAACAAAAACCATGCAAATAAAAATACCAAACATACCTGAGACTGAATGTCAGAAATTTTGGACCAGGAAAACTGAAATTCACTTAATGGAACCTAGAAAACAAAAGCACGGAGATTAGTAAACCAAGATGGATCAATATTCAGACTTGTAGATGATCCAGCAGTGACAAGCGTCCTGTCCCATGAAGAACCAGAAGGACAGCCAGGCCAGCGGGACTCCCTCAGGACAGAGAGAGCCACTCCTCTGGTCTCCCGCAGCCAGTGGAAAAGTCTTATCTAACCTCTGCTATCTTCACATACACTGTGCTGAGGAACCTTCCTGAAAGGAAAGCCGAGAGACTAGACAGGAACATAAGTCAATGAAGCCCTTTTCTCTACGGATGCAGCATGAGACAGCCTGATGCTTCCAGTCAGGACCACTGGTCCCTCCCTCCATGTCAGGAGAGCTGTCCTACTGCCACCCTGCTCTGTGACTAGGGTCTGTGATACTAGAGCTCATGATGACCACACACCCTCTATGGGAAGGCTCTCTCACCAGTCATCACTTATAAGGTAACTGAAAAAAAGCCAGATCTCGGAGAAGTGCTAGAAAAACAGCTGTCCAAGTCCCTCCCTCAGAGCCTGCAGTCTTGCAGAGAAGATAGGTTGGAGGTAAGGGTACAGCTGGATGAACACTCGTGCTGTGGGAACTCCAACAACAGGAGATCAGTGATGGCGTCCCACAACATAGCACAGCTCACTGAAACCAGGAGCATTCAGAAGATCCAGAAATGGGCATTCTAGAGCAAGGGCACCAAGGCCATTTCTGGGAACTGCACACACTTTCAAGGTGGAGGAAAATCCACCCGGTAAGACTGTGCCAAAGGAGGCCAAAGGGGAAGCAAATGTCAAGAGAAGTCCTGACAGGTGCATACAAGATCGAGCAACAAAGAGGTCAGGTAGGAGTCTAATGAAATCAGGTGTGGTGGATGGAGTTGAGGCCAGAGCCAGATGAGGGTGGGCTAGGGATCAGGCCAAAGGGACAGTAAGCAGAGGAAAGAAAAGCCACTTTCCAGAACAGCAGAAGGAAGACAGACAATCAGCAGCAGCCATGGTAGAGGGAGAAGGAGAAGAGATTTAGGGTCGAAGTTGTTTTTTTAGTAGGAGACTTGAGATGTAATAGGAGAGACGGGAGGTAAAAGAGGGTCAAGGACTACGGGACAGGAAGAAGGAGAAGAGGCAGGGGTGAATGGAGTCCTCATAAAACAAGGCTGCAGCAGTGGGGCACGTGGAGACAACCTGGTGTGAGGGAGCTTAGAAGGGGTGGAAGCGGTTTCACACAGGGCAAGGGAAAGGGACAACACCTGGGGACACTGAGATGCACTGCTGAGCAAGAGGGGCCAAGGGCTGTTCACGTTTCAGGCCAGATGCTCATCTTTTCTCCGCGGCCCAATCTAACTGTTCTAACTGTTCCCAGAGCACTGCAACAACTCCTGACGCCTTAGACCCATCCAGAAATGGTGCCTAAGGCCAGTGGTACCGACACAATTTCTACCAACAGCAATCTGCCCCCAGCGTACAATTTTCCAAACCAACATCTTTACCTTGGATTGCTTCAAGTAACGAAGGAAACCCAATTCTTCAGGGCGTAAAATGAGCAAGGCATGCCCTCTCCCGTTTAGGCCTCTGGCTGTTCTTCCTACACGATGAATATATTCCTTTGTTGGAGAGAGAAAACCTGAATTAATACACCAACTTCCATGGGTACCTGCCTTTCTAGAACCTGCATCGTAATGGACAGAGCACGTCAGCCCATCTGGATGAGATAGCGCTCTTCCCCTAGGGCCACGCCACACACATGCTGGCCATGTTCCCTACTTCTGTATGGACCGTGACCAAAGAGGTAACAGCCATGATCGAGGCCTGATACCCACTGGATGAGATATTCATATTAATGACTACTAAGTGTGCTTTGTCTTCATATTACTTTTTGAACATGTTTTTGTGCTAGCTAACAATTTATATCATATACCGCTGTTGACAATATTTAATAAAACTTCTTCTACTACATACCCTGCAGAATCTTACCTATTTTCTGGAAGTGAATTTTATTTTCTTCTAACACCTACCACTCTTCACAGACCATTCTAAGCACATGACATTCCTAACTTCAGCCGCACTGAGGCTTCTCAAATCTTGGCACACCCCCCTTGGGTCTTGCTACTGTAGCCCTAGCTACTAGAGAAATACTGCAGTCAGCATGCAGTACAACAGGACATTGATAAATATGGATCAATCTCTGAATATGAAATACAGTGTGTATCAGGGAAACCAGAAAGTTCATTTCTTAGCACAGAGCCCTTGGGGAGAAATCCCAAGGATGCTAGTTACCTTGGGGTCATCTGGAGGGTCATACTGAACAATCCAGTCGACTTCAGGAATATCCAGCCCTCTCGCTGCCACGTCAGTACATAACAATATCCCTGAATCTGCGTTGCAAAACTGGAAGAATGTGGTTGTACGCTTATTTTGCTTCTGCCTTCCCTAGAATCAAATCAAAGCATCCATTAGAGCTGGAAACTGGAGGTCATTTCTGGGAGGTCTGGATGTACAACCCCCTAGCTGTGGAGTTGTTAACCTGCTTCATTTCCATTTCACTCTCTGGCCTGGATCTCATTTCCCTAAGTGAATGGCATCTCTTATCCCTTTGTGGTCTGCACCCTTCTACATCTAGCAAAACTCCCTCCACACAGGATCATTCTATGTTTAGAGAGAGTGACACCGAAAACCCCACAATCCATATACTTGATAAGTGTTAACTGTTTTTTAATAAACTCATGATGACCACTTACATGAATGGCCAAGACAGGCAAATCGATGTAGTTCAGCAACTCATAGTGGTATTTCACGGACTTACAGGATGAAAAGAAGACCATCAGTTTCTTCTTCCGGTTCTTCTTAAGGAATGTAAAGAGTAGGAGAAATCTCTTTTCCGAGGGACAAACAACATAGCCCTAGAGTCGTTCAAGTGAACAGATAAAAATAATCAGACACTTTCAGCTTCATGAACCAATATAATTTAATGGAGAGCTCAGATAAACAGTGCGTATATACCAACGTGCCTTACCTAGAGCAAAATTACTGAGTTCATTATAGTAAAGCATCTCTAAACTGAAGACTAATTGTAGCCCTTCTGACTCCTTTTACTGGGTACAATCACTAAATACTAAATACTTTTTGTATTTCTGGGGTTACAGACTTCTGGTTATCCACAGTTTGTGCAACCATAATAAAGTAACATCTCTACGTGCTGGAACCCTTAAAGCATAGCAACGCTTCATTTTTAAAAAGGTCCCTAGTAGCAAGATCTCAAAAAACTACAGTCTGAAGGCACTGTCTTAAACAAGGTAACAAAGTCTAGTAAATATATTTTAAAAAAACATACAACGAACACAATTTTTAAGCAAGATCATTATTTGAAATATTTTATTCAGCAAAATACTCAAAAGTTGTCTTCAATCCACCTAGTTTGGATCTGTTACCTCATTTCCAATTTTTTTTTTTTTTTAAAGATTTTATTTATTTATTTGACAGAGCGAGATCACAAGCAGGTAGAGAGGCAGGCAGAGAGAGAGGAGGAAGCAGGCCCCCTGCTGAGCAGAGAGCCCGATGTGGGCCTCGATTCCAGGACCCTGAGATCATGACCTGAGCGGAAGGCAGCGGCTTAACCCACTGAGCCACCAAGGCGCCCCTCACTTCCAATTTTTCACAGCAATGTCCTGAAGCCGGCCTCTCTATCCGCTAACTCACCTTGCATCTTAGAGCAAAAGATCATTAAAAAAACACTTGCACTTTTTATTGCATTTACACTTGGTAGTGATTAGTGTCTCCTATGCAGCAAGCAGGATTAAGAGACAGAATAAAGAAAGCTGATCAAATTATTCAGAATTCAACATTTGTGATGTCAAGAGCCCATACCCAAATTCACTGTATTTGAATTAAAAGTTCACCAGTCCATCTGCTTTTGGGATGATCCTCCAAACAATTATAAGGACACACCGAAGATGATCCGAAAATGTTAAGATCGTGGGGCACCTGGGTGGCTCAGTGGGTTAAGCCTCTGCCTTCGGCTCAGGTCATGATCCCGGAGTCCTGGGATCAAGCCCCGCATCGGGCTCTCAGTGGAGAGCCTGCTTCCTCCTCTCTCTCTTCCTGCCTCTCTGCCTACTTGTCATCTCTGTGTCAAATAAATAAAATATTTAAAAAAAAAAATAAAAAGAAAATGTAAGATCTTGACAAAGAGTACCTGCTCAAGACCATCCACTGTTGCATTAGCTTTATCGTCATCAACACCAACATACAATGGCTCCTTTTTCAAAGAAATCCTTGCCAAGTCCTCAACTTTTCGAGTTTGTGTGGCAGAAAAGAGCATGGTTTGCCTGCGTGCTGAAACAGATACAAATAAAAATAACCCCAATATTTCAGGGACTCGTTAGCATTGCCTCACCACTAGAAATACTGAGTAGAACTAGCAAGAATGGGATGTGTGATATCACTACAGATATTAAGATGGGAATATCTCAAACAATTTTACGTCTATAAATTTGACAGATAAAACGAACAATTTCCTTGAGAGATAAATGGCTAAAGCTCGCTTGAGATAAAAGAGAAATCCTGAATAGCTTTGTATCTATTACAGAAACTGTAGTTAAAATTGTCACATAAAGAAAACTCTAGCCCCAAAGATTTCCACTGGTGAATTCTATCATATACTTAAGGAAAAAATATTAATAATTCTGCACAGTCTCTCCAGGATTTGCCGAATTTTTATTTCCCAACTCATTGTTTGAAGCCAGCCATTACCCTGATACCAAAACCGAACAATGATTCTTAAGCACAGATGCAAAATTTCTAAAAAATTTGAGCAAAGGTGAATGTAGCATATAAAAAGGATAATGCATCATGACCAAGTGGGGTTTACTTCAGGAATGCAGAGCTGTTTAATATTTGAAAATTAAGTGATAAAATTTACGGAGTTAACAAATTTAAAATTTAAAGAAACATTTAATGAAAAAAGCAAACATCTGATCATTTAACAGGCATGGTAAGAGCATTTGATAGAATTTAGTATCTATTTCTGATTGTGATGTTACTGTTCCGTTTTATGCTGTTCCTGCATTTTTTTTTTTAAAGCTTTAAAAAAAAAAAAGATTTTATTTATTTATTTAACACAGAGAGAGATCACAAGTAGGCAGAGTGGCAGGAAGAGAGAGAGGGAGAAGCAGGCTTCCCGCTGAGCTTGCACTGCAAACTACCTCTAGGGCTGACTACCACTACCACTTGTCTTGGCGAGATTACAATTCAGGGATGAATGGCTTTCCTAGAGGAACCGCCCTCATCTCTTCTAACAACCACTTGGCAAACAACATGCAGCTATTAAGCCTACTTACTTGGCAGAAGTTTAATAATTTGTTTTAATTCCTCTTCAAACCCAACATCCAAGATACGATCAGCCTCGTCAATAACCAGACACTGCAGATTTTTATACATAAACCCTGGGGTATTCTAGCAAGACAAAGGCAAAGAAAAACATATTAGCTGTCAGGTTCAGGTTTCACACGAGACAAGAAGACGGGCAGCCCCCTCCAGTGTTGCTCTACCTGCATGTGGTCTAGGAGGCGGCCCGGGGTGGCCACGATGATGTTGATCCCATTACCAAGTTTCTGTGCTTCAGCCGACCTGTTGCTGCCACCCATTATCAAGCCGTATGTGTGAACATGGTACGTCATTAGCTCCTTAAGAACACCGAAAGTCTGCATGGCCAGTTCCCTAGTAGGTGAGAGGATAAGAACTCCAGTTCCTAAAAGGAAAAAATGATAAAAGGTTAAAGCCTAGCTGTAGTTATTGACATGAGCCCGTAACAGCTATGATAACCTTCTAGGGAGATAGCACCAAAAACCACTAGATCAGAGACTCACCATTCCTAGGCATGAACTTTAACTTGACAATGAGTTCGACTGCAGGGATGAGAAATGCCAGTGTTTTGCCACTGCCTGTTTTTGCAGCTGCTAGAAGATCCCTAAATATTAACAATGGAAAGGAAAAAGAGACATTCAGTCTACTTATTCAACAAGCATTTACTGAACACCTACTATGTACTATCACATTCTAGGCATCAAGGCTAGAATGTGAATAAGAAAAACAAAGTCCCTAGCTTCTTTATCACTGAAATCGATCAGAGGTTACAGATCTAACCCAGAAATAAGAATTATGCTATAAAACAGAAATGAACATTTTCTTTAAACATTAGTAACTTAAAGCCTTTAATGAAGGGTGGATGTATCAACCCAAAGCACAGTGCAAACATCAACAGGACATCTTCTTTCCAAATGACTAGCACTAAAAAAGGCACTGATGGGGCACCTGGATGGCTCAGTGGGTTAAGCCTCTGCCTTCGGCTCAGGTCATGATCTCAGGGTCCTGGGATCGAGCCCCGCATCAGGCGCTCTGCTCAGCAGGGAGCCTGCTTCCCCCTCTTTCTCTGCCTGCCTCTCTGCTTACTTGGGATCTCTCTCTCTCTGTCGAATAAAGAAATAAAATCTTACAAAACAAAAAACCTAAAAAAACAAAAAACCTAAAAAAAGGTACTAATGCCCAAACATCAATGTTAATCATACCTGCCTTCCAGAAGTGGTCTGATACTTTTATGCTGAATTTCAGTCATGTTTGTAAAACCCATTTCTTTTATTGCCCTGAGAGTGTTCTCATTGACAAGATCAGTAAGAGAAGCAAATGAAGTATCCTCAAAAGCGCCTAAATAAAAGATAGTTTATCATTAGCAAACTTATCTTTAATAGTTAATACTGCAACGGCTATATGAATTAGTTTTGCTGTTTGAAAACATCACCGGGTGGCAATGAAGCTGAAAACAGCTTCTTCCAGTAAGAAAGACTAACCCCCACCATTCCCATATAATAACTAAGAAAAAGAATCTGACTTTTCAGTTTCTCCACTGCTGACAGCTGTGTAGCGTCTAGAACCTACCCTGTAACAAAAATAGTAATGGGCGGAGAGGAGATATAGCCCAGGGACTTGTGTGAGATGAGTATGTCATGCACTGGGGTGGTGCCGAGAAATGAAAATGTTTAATAAAAAGTGAAAGCATCTAGTATAGAGAAACTAAGTGCAAAATCAATCAAAAGAGCTGTTAATCTCACGCCAAAAAGACAAGTGAGAAGATCAGATATAGCCACACCCCATTAGACTGGACTCACACTGTCAAGCGTGCAATGGTTCTTCAGGCGGGGAAGATACCAAAATCCCCTGGGGAGCCCCCACCCCATCCTTGCCCAGCTTGTCAGCCAGCTATTGTCCACCTTGGTGCTACTGACATTTTGGGCTGGATAATCCTTCATTGTCAGAGGCTGTCCCATGCATTACTGGATGTTTTGCAGCCTCCTTGACCTCCACCCACTAAATGACAGTACCAGCCCCCAGTTCTGAAAACCCAGTGTGTTGGCAGTCAGTCTTCATGGTTTGCCTGTGACTAGGTTTATGCACAGGACTTTGGCTGCTAAAATTGGTCAAGTTCTGCGTAAACCGGGATGATGTGATCACCCCTCCAAGGAAGGAGAACTGCCCTGGTTGAGAACCACTATCATAACCTTTACAATTTTGATTAAGCAACCCTGGGTTAGAGTTAAATTTAAATATATTTTAAAAATTTTATTTAAAATTTAAAAACAAATAAATTTAAGTAAAAATTTAAGTAAAATTTTTATTTTAACAAATAAAAAATCCACACCGAACAACTCAAGGAGCTCCTAGACATTTCTGGTTTGGGCAAGTTATTTTGGCCTTACGAGGAAACAGAGGCCAGAGGAAGTCACCCTGGCCAAAGTCCCTCAATAATGTGAATTTCATCCTTCCTTACTACTAACTGGGTCAGTATTAAACTTCTGGGCTAATGATTTTCCTACTACAAAATGGAATGAACTTTAGAAAACAACAAACCAAAGGAAGAGAGGACCCCAAAAGCTGTTTGTGTGCTAACCAAAATATTTAGTGTCAGAAATGCAGAAAAAGAATAAAACAGAGAAATGACAAGAACTAAGGCATACAATGTAGATAAAGCAGCAGTAACTAGATATAAAAACATTTCTCGTCAATACTTTTCCTAGGTAATGAAAAGTTACAACTGAAACTTCAAATCCTATAATCCAGAAGGCATGCCATGTTTAAGATCTCTCTGGAAAACTTTGTAAAATTACCTGTCAGTCCTAGGGGTAGGCTGGGCACTTCATTGTCCTTTTCCTGATCATCTGGCTTCTCCACACTGTTTTCTGTTCCTTCAGGAGCTTGGGCCCCTTCTTCAGAGTCCCCTTTGTCTTCAGTTTTCACTTTTTTGGTATCTTTGGTTTTAAAGGAAAACACCCCCCCCCAATTTTTTGGTTAAAATAAAATACCAAATGCAATCACAAAACAAAAAGATCAGGCATGTTTTCAAAAGCTTAACACACTTCCAGTTTTAATATGCTAAGAATGTCTTTTTCATGACTAAAGATTTAATTATATGTAAAAACCTAGGGAGACATGAAGATTTGCCAACAAAACTTCATTTTTCAGGTCTATTCCAGCAGCCTGATATATATATATTTATTTTAAGATTTTATTTATTTGAGAGAGACACAGTGGGAGAGGGAATACAAGCAGGGGGAGCAGGAGAGGGAGAAGCAGGTTTCCCGCTGAGCAGGGAGCCCGATGCAGGGCTCAATCCCAGGACTATGGGATCATGACCTAAGCCGAGGGCAGACGGTCAAGACTGAGCCACCCGGGTGCCCTGAATGACCAAGACATATTTGAAAAGTTGAACCATCTAAGTATACTGATTACATCAAGTTCTATGCATTCCACCGAGGAAAAAAACGACTGTGATTAATAGTTTGTCGAACTCTTAAAAAGCACTAATTTGTCCGACTGTACCATTAAACATAAATCTTCCATTAAAAAGCTAGCTTTGGTTCAAAGATGAGCAGAAACCCTGAAGGCTCTTCATGTTACTAAAGAGACCTCAGTGCAAGTACAATTCCCTTAGTCAGGCATCAGACACTGGTAGCTCCTGGAAACCAAGTGGTGAGGGGAAGCAGGGGGTAGGCCTCCTGGCATTTCACTTCTACATATAGCTTTCCTTTAATATTTTTTTTTTTTTTTAAGATTTTATTTTATTTATTTGAGAGAGAGAGACAGTGAGAGAGAGCATGAGCGAGGAGAAGGTCAGAGGGAGAAGTAGACTCCCCATGGAGCTGGGAGCCTGATGTGGGACTCGATCCCGGGACTCCAGGATCACGCCCTGAGCCAGAGGCAGTCGTTTAACCAACTGCGCCACCCAGGCGTCCCCACTACATATAGCTTTCCTAACAGGGCCCTACACTATCCTTCCAGTCTTACCTCCTATCACACTCCTGAATGTTCCATTTGGGATCAATGGGTTAACTACCATGCTGGGCTACTACAAATTCATGGTAGCTAACTATGCGAGTTAGAACAGAACTGACCTGAACCAAAACTCAGGACTCTCTGTGGTCCAGGACTGGCCTCTTCCTTGCACCTGACTACCACCCTTCTGGAAAACGGTCAACCTATGAGCAGCAAAAGCTCCTTTCTAAATGAAACCCTCATTTCAGCTAAGTTAGATGAACAGGAGATTCTAACCCAGGTGTTGAGAAACTTTTTCTATAAAGGCCCAGAGAGTGAACATTATAGGTTTTGCAGGCCTATAGGAATTGTCACAAAAAAGACACAGGGATTGTCACAATAAAGACCAAGTAAACAAATGTGCACTGCAGTGTTCCAATAAAGCTTTATTTCCAAAAGTAGGTAGAGGGCTGAATAGTTTGCTGACACCTGTTACACTCTCCCTTGAAATCTTTGCTTGCTTATATCTCAAATAAAATGCATCTCTTTCACGTAAGCTTATCCAAATCCAACCATCTTCCAAAAGCAAGTGGCCTCTGCCCCATCCTGGCCATTCTATTCATTGGAAATTAACATTCCATTTATAAGAAGTTACCTGCTATTTTTATACACTTTGCACATCCAAATTATTACTAAGTCTCCTTTCAAGAGGAAATTTACAGTAGGCAAAGAAAATTGGGACAAAAAAAGGGTAAATAAAAAAGAGTCATTAATGCAAAGTCTACTGAAATAAAGGCCCGAGAAGACAGGAATGTATTAGCCCAGATGTCTTTAGCGTAATGCCACAGTTCTGTTTGAAAACAGTTAATAAACCTAAAACCCTATGCCATAATACAGTCTGTTTAAAAGCCAAGCCAAGGGGTGCCTGGAAGGCTCAGTGGGTTAAGCCGCTGCCTTTGGCTTGGGTCATGATCTCAGGGTCCTGGGATCGAGTCCCACATTGGGCTCTCTGCTCTGCAGGGAGCCTGCTTCCCTCTCCCTCTCTCTCTGCCTACTTGTGATCTCTGTCAAATAAATAAATAAAACCTTAAAAAAAAAAAAGCCTAGCCAACCCTCAAAAAGAGCAAATTTCTAGAATTCAAAGGAGGCTTTCATTGAAACTCAAGGTTTTCTTCAGTCCTTAGAGCGTGTAAAAGCATATGAGACATTTCTCAGTATCGTAATACAAATAAAAATGTCACACCCCCAGTCCGCACTCTGCTTCTTTTTGCTACTAGGTTATTTTCTGGTATGCTAGTGAGTATAGTGACTCTTGCATGTTGTGTGAATACAACATTAGAAGGAAGGTGAAACTGTGAAAATTGTCTGAATGTCTGAAGTTCAAGGAAACTGAAGTACCTACCAGGCCCAGCATCATCCACCATTTTTCTCTTTTTCTTTTTCTTCTTTTTCGGTTCTGAATTGGGAGGCTGTGTTGCTGCTTCTCCATTGATTTTTATGGTAGATTTCTTTTTTTTTTTTTTAACTTGTACAGTTTCCACTGTTTCTTTGGTTCTCTCTCCATTCTGGGCTTCTGAGGAGCCCACATTCACAGACTGTTTCAGGGATTTTTTAACCTTCCCACTTCCCACTGGTTCTTCAGACATATCCCCATTTTGCGTTTCTGATACGCTCACATCCGAGACTCCTGTTTAAAAACAGAATGGAAATTGTGAACAAAGAAGGAGTTTGCTTAAAAACTTTGGAATCCCAGGTAAGAAACCTCATGGTATCCATGACAAATGATTTAGCTGTTAATACCCTTTCATGTACATTATTAAAACCACTTAAATTGGGACGCCTGGGTTGCTCAGTTGGTTAAGCAGCTGCCTTCGGCTCAGGTCATGATCCCAGCGTCCTGGGATCGAGTCCCGCCCGCATCGGTCTCCTTGCTCGGCAGGGAGCCTGCTTCTCCCTCTGCCTCTGCCTGCCATTCTGTCTGCCTGTGCTTGCTCTCTCCCCACCCCCGACAAATAAATAAAATCTTAAAAAAAAAAAACCCACTTAAATTTATGGCATTCTACTACAGGACAAGTAAGTTTCCTTTAATGAAAAATGCTGCAAAAGGGAAAGCTATATTGATTTCTTAACTTCAAAAAGCCACATCTCTGCCCATACGGCTTTAAGAATCTGGGACAGCAAAACTTCAGTGAAGTTAAACATTTAAAAGGATGGGGCCAGACACCGGTAGCTACAAATAAACATTTTTGTATCAAGTATTTGATAAATATATGGCTAGCTGACATATCAGAAAAGACTATCATCTATTCACACAACTACTGCTTTTCCTGTAACTTCAAAACTTTCAATCTAACTTTCCTAAGCAGCAGTGAATTGAAAATTCACTTACTGGTCCCAATATTTATACATATACAAATGCCTAAGGAGGTATTTAAAAGTTTCCCTGCTTACATATAATAAAAAGTAACAACACTTTAAAAACTTTATCTTTTTAGAATTTTGATGGTCACTTTAATTACCAAGATGTAGTTAGTAGTGCCATATAATTCATAAGAACGGAAAATACAAGGGAAGTTCAAAAAACCATTTCTAAAACCCACAAACCTGTCCTCGTCTTCAGGATTCCTCCCAAGCAACTAATCGCTGCTGGAATCCAACTAGGGTCAAGAATTATGCCTCCAACATTGCCCTCGGGAAATGATACCTTATATATGACCCCAAAAAGGATAAGGTTAACTTCAAGATCTCTGGCTCATTGTTAGGAACTTAGGACTGCAAACGAGGTGAGTAAGAACGGTACCGGACATTCAGGTAGAAGCCTTTTCAGCTAAGTCTTTATTACGGATGCAAATACCTGGAAGCGCTCGAGGAATGCATAACCTAAAGTTAGGAGCAACGGGAAGATAGGGAGGGCACGCGCTGGACAGGTGCAGAAGGCACTTCTAGAGCTGAAAACAGAGTATTGTCCAGGAATCGAGAGAGCAGACCTGAGCAGGGGAAGGCGACGGTGACACGAGCTTGTCTGAAGCAATGCCGGCATTACATACAGGTGAAAAGGCGGCGCGTGGAGATGACCGGTTCCACGTGTCTGAATGGAAATGGGCCGGCGGGTTTGGGTGGGGGATGAGGTGGGACCTGAAAGTCGGAGGGACACGGAATAAGGGAGACACAGAAAAGCCCGCTTGGCTGGAAGCCCGGTGGGAGGCCTGGAGAGAAAACTCAGGCGGCCTGCTCCTGCTGTGACTCTGTACGGAGACACTGAAGCTCGGAAAACATCAGGAGCGGACCGGGGGCACGCGGAGAGCGGCACCCGAGCAGGACCGACTGGAAACCGCGCCAGGCTGCCTTTCACTTTCCACAAACACACGTGCCGCGGGGGAAGCGGCCGCGCCACCTCAGGGATGCAGTGACTCCGAAGCGGAGCAGCGCCGCGACGCAGGGGCGGGCGCCCGCAGCTCCCGAGGCCCCCAGTCCCCAAGCTCCGCGCATCTCACCCTGAAGCTTTAAGTTTCGCTGGCGCAATTTGAGGTTCCGTTTCTCGATCTTCTTGCGCAGGAGTTTCATGGGTAGATGGGACATGTTATCGATAAAGCGCCTCTACGGCGGCGCCACAACTCGGCTACCGGGTTGACGTTACTTCCTGCCGGTCGCACGTGCGTACCCCCACCGACCGGAAATACGTCACGGGAACCCTGGAAGAGGCTGCCCGATTAAAAAAAAAAAACCAAAAACGAGTCCGGGGTGGAAATGCTTCCGGCGACCGGACTCTGCGCAGCGCCCTCTAGAGGAGTGGAAGTCCGACCCAGGTTCACATTGTGTTCGCCGGTGGCGTGTGTTAGGGGCGGACGAGGGTCCTGAGAGTCCGAGCTTCCGCAGAGGAGGCTGGATGAGCAGAGGGTTTAGGGAGTCTCCAGTTTCATGTGTCCTCTTTGTATCCTGGACTATTCGGGATATTGAATAAAACCCAAATTTCATCTTTACCTCTGGAAGAAGATTCCGAAGTTCAGCAGTGCCAAGAGAGGGTTGGGAGGATATTGAGAAGAGGGGTCTCTTCACGGCTCCTGTTTCAGTTCTTGGAACACCATGAGTTGACTTTGGTCAGTTGCAGCTCGTTGGTTGGGACCGCCTGGAACACATTCTTCTACTTCGGACTGAAATAGAGCTAATGTAACCTCTGCAGGCTAGATTGACAATAGCATGATAAATAGTCATTTTAACTTTGCGGGGGTCATAGTAATTCTTTTGAAACAAGTTATGTAACCTTGTGGCTTTTGCCTTATAAATCTGCTCTCCCTCCTTGCAGTTCAGAGTCTTGACACTTGTAACAGAGCGAGTTTCGAGGTCTAGCAAACAAATCAGTATCATTAAATCAGATCCCAGAAAGCATCCAGGAGAGTTTGGGGAGGTGGAAATTGATCATGTATGTGCCTCTGAAATTCCTTTTGTCCCTCACTGCTAAAACCTAACTTAGTATCTGTTCAGTGTATGTTTAACTATTTGAGATTTCTGGCTTGGGGTCCCCATCCCAAGTGTCTTTTTTTCCAGAATATATTCATTATCAGTTATTCACTGATTTAGCAATTTTTTAAAAGCATATGTATGCTAGTAATATGTGATAGGTGTGTGCTCCGTCCTGGGAATAGAATGGTGGGTAAGATGCACACAGTTCACCTTCATGAAACTAACAGAGTTGACATATGGAGAGGATAGAAAATTAAACAAGGTAAACTACACAGTGACCAGGGAAGCATGTGACAGCTCAGCACCCTCGTGTGGGAATGGGGATCTGATGGAGTCTTTCATGCCATACCCTCTGTGCATATGCACTGTGCTAGTAGCAAACAGAGGAGAGAATGAAGATGATGTCTTTATTTAAATATTTAAATTTCATAGGGATCATGGCTCACCCATGCAGTTCTTCCAATTTTGTTTTGTCACCTGTGTGCACCCTTGGCCCCCTGAACTCAGGACTGACTCCCTGAACTCAGGGCTGACCTCCTGAACCCAAGACACTCCTAGAAGCTTATGCTTAATTTTTTAGAAACTAACTAACGAACTGCTGAAGCACAAAAAGAAACATTTGAATAGGAGGTTTTCAAAGATGAATCAGGAAGTGAGGGAAATGACCAACAGTTAACCTCAGCCTCAGTACAATGTTAAAATTCCACTCTGAACATCATTGCAAACCCTATTAAAAGGATCCTGCTTTCCCTTGTTCAGGGAGTCATGCTTTGGAAATTATTTAACAAAATCACCTTGTAAGGCAATCACCTGGTACAGGTTCTGTGTATAGCTCACCAAGGAGCAGGCTCTATTTGATCCAGTAACAATCTGAGATCCTTAAGCCTTAGACAAGTGTTCATATAGTGAAAAGAAAATTTATGTGTAATATCTTTTCAATCAAATAAGTTTAAAAAGCCTCAGTTTGGAGTACTTGGGTGGCTCAGTCAGTTAAGCATCTGACTCTTGATTTCAGCTCAGGTCATGAATTTGGGGTTGTGGGATCGGGTCCCAACTCCTACTTCTTTATGGGTTTGGAGCCTGCTTGAGATTTTCTCTCTCCTCCCTCTGCCTGACCCTTCCCCCACAACAAAACAAAACAAAAAAGCTGAACTTCACTGGGATAAGAAAACATGTCTATTTCACAAACTCCCGAATTTTAAAAACAAGTAACTCACTCACTCTCTCCAACCATTGCATTAAGACTCCTTCAGTGATTTTCTGGGAACTTTCAAATGCTAGTTGTTACAGGCGTAGTGGATAGGAACTTAAAAAGGTCTGCATTACTGTAAATAAGTGGGGTGTTTCTCCCTTCAGGTGGCTTGACTCTGGTTCTCTGGATTGTACTAAGCAGATGGCTGGTGCTTAAGAAATGTCTTCTTCAATGAACGGATGGATGTGAAAAGGAGAGATGATTTCAGGGAGCCCTGCTACAATTCTCCAACGCATCATTGGTGTCGCGCTTCTAGAAAGTGGAGAGGATATAGAAGTACATTACAGAAACCTTTCTCACGAGAACTACATTCACTTATGGTTTTTAAAGAAATCTACTCTGTGCCAGGTGCTATTTTGGGCCCCTAGGGTCAGACAGTCAACTAGAGAGGCAAGACTTTTGTTTCCAGAGAGCTTACTGCCTAGAGAGGGAGACAGATATGGATCAGGTAGACAAGTGAGACAACAAGGTAACTTACATGGAGCTAAAATCTGGGAAGACATTAAAACAAGATGATGTAGTGTAATAGAGACGGATGGCAGCCGTGGGGGCGGGCAGGGCAGCACGCTCCTTTGTGTTAGAGGTGTTTTTGTGGAAACAACCAAGAGAAGACCTGGGGTCAGAGAAAAAAGACTGGCAAAGATAGCCTTATATATCATTCAGTAACAATACAGGACCACAGGAGCAGTTGTGCAGGGCGCAGTCCAGGGCTCCGCTGAGCTTGGGGGGCATGAGGCTTGAATGCGGAGGGGGAGAACTTCAAAAAGACAACTTCCTTTGACCTTCCCACCCCAAGTGCCCCAGTCTGACCGCTAGTGATTGAATTACACACTGACCCTTGCTTCTCCATATATCGTGGAGATGAGACTTCAGAATTGGGATTTATTTTTAATACACTTTTATTTGACATGATTTTAGATTTACAAAAACATTGCAAAAATATTATCCCCCACCCAGTTTGTCCTAATGTTAACAATTCAGCCATGAGACAGTGGTCAAAATTAAGACATTGACTTTGATAAATTATTATAACTATAAACTAGTTACTATTAACTCAAGTTTATTCAGATAATACCAGTTTCTCCACTAACGTCCTTTTTGTGTCCTAGGATCCTGATCAAGATACTACACTGCACGCAGAGAATTTTCTGAAATGTAATTTTAACTGTTTCCTGAACAATCCATATGGGGGTGTAAATGAGGGGAGGGGAGAGGCTATCAGTCAGAGGCTGGTAAGTCCACACTGTAATTCTCAATATGTCATTTTTACTGGTTCGTCATTTTTATTTTTATTTTTTTAGACACTTCATTTATTTGTCTGAGAGAGAGAGAGAGAGCGCACACAAGTAGGGGGAATGACAGGCAGAGGAAGAAGCAGGTTCCCTGCTGAGCAGGGAGCCCAGTGTCCTCGATTGCAGGACCCCGGGACATGACCTGAACCAAAGGCAGATGCTTAACCGACTGAGCCATCCAGGTGTTCTGGTTCATTTTTTATACATGTACAGCTCAAGATCTCTCTTCTCCCCATGCTGACTCACCTGATTTCCCAGAGTAGAGTTGGGAGTCACATAACAGTCCCTTCATAGTCATACTAATATCCACCAGGTCAACTTATTTCCATAAATATTTTTGAAAAGGGACTACTTTTGGAGAATGAACTTAGGAAAGCAACTGTCACCCCCCAGGCTTCTACCCACCTATTTTACTAGAGTGAAAACTAAAATGTCTGACTCTTCACCAACGCAATTTATCAAACTATCTTCCCATATTTCATCTTTCGCCTGGGTCTTAAACTCTCAGCTAATTTTGCCTTCTTGAAAACAGGGCTGTTAGTTCATTCACTTGGGATGAATCCATCTGGGACCACTCAGACGAAGAACTTTCCATTCATTCTCTCATTCTTTCAAACTAGTATCCATTAATCAATGGTGATGGGCCAGGAAATTGGCAAGGGGCTGGCAATATAAAGTTAAATTATCCAAAACTCCCACCCTGAAAATACACTTTCGGTGGAAGTCAAAGACATCCAAGTTAGACTTCCAATGCCCAGCATAGTACCTGGAGTTAAGTAGGTCCCCGATAAATATTTGACACCTGTTTGGAGAAGAGCTGTGACAGGAATGGAGAGAATAGTGGTGAGATGATGAATCAGGTGGCTGTTGCAGTGGTTCAGTAGGGATGTTATGAAGGACATGGGGCTAGAACGGAGTACGCTGAGATATGTTTTCTTGGAGAGAATGGACATAACTGAGTGGCCACATATGGTATGGGTGTTAAGAGAGAGGAAGGAATAGGGGATGCTTCTGAAATTTCCAGCTTGGAATGCATCATATAGAACATAGGAAGAGGAAAACCCATTTGGAGGAACGAGGGGAAAGAGTACATGAAGTTAGTATGGAACATTTAGCTTGAGAAGAATTATGTAAAACATGTGACCCACAAGTAAGTACCCATTGAATGAGTGAAGTAGGTGGGGGAATGGATGAGTGAGGGGTCCATGAGGTTTTACATGCTACTTGAGTAATGGTGGGCAGATGGAAAGATGGACAAAGGGGAGATAAGGTATAACATTACCATTCTGAGTGTGATCCCAGTTGCCCAGCAGTTGGAGCAGTTGGAGTAGGCAATGGAGGACCAAGACTAGGTGGCGTAGGAAATGGGTCCTGAGCATGCATGCATAGGGTTGGGTTGGGGGATGGTAGAACAGCTGTAAGTTATGGTTGAACCTACTGTCAGCAAGAGAATAGACTCATTCAAAGTTTTGGAGGGAATTGATCAATAGTAGTGAAGATAAGGAAATGTGGGAGCAGATCACACATAAGCCCCTTAAATAAGAGGCAGCATTTAGGGGACAATTTTGTAATTTATGACAATATAGGCTCTTGAGAAGGAGGCAGGGGTGGAGGGTGACTGAAATTATGCTTCTGGAGAACTTATTTGTCAGCAGTGTTCAGGCACACTTGGATAAACAGCCGGTGGCTCTTTTTTCCCAGTATTTGGGGAACAAGGTGATGGGACTTCACCGTGCTTGTTTCTTGCCCCCACGTGATCTCTTTGGCCTTGGTGCACCCTCTTCTCCTTCTCCTCAGTCTGTCCAGCTCTCAGCCCCCTTCTCAGCATCCCCCAAGACTCAGTTTTAGTGCAACACCCCCCCCGCCCGAAGACCTCCTCCAAACCTCCAGGCTCCCTCTGGGGAGCTCCTCCAAAGCAGGCCAGGGTTGCTCACTCCCTCTTCGGGGCTGCCTGTGGGTTGTGAACAATTTCTATTGATGTTCCTTTTGCATCAAATGGTAATGTTGTTCTCTTAAATAGCTTTCTTTTTTTGTACCCTGTGAGCTACTTGAGTACAGAGATATCCCTGGTTTCCAGAGTTCTGCCTTGTATGTAGTAGGTACTCAGTACACTGATTTTAATCGTGTTGAATACATTAATGACAGAAAGAATGGAAAAAATATGGATCAAGGGTATATTTGGAAGAAAAAACTGGTAAGATTTACTGATTAAAAAAAGATCAGCTGGGGGGGCGCGGAAAAAAAAAAAAAAGATCAGCTGTCACTATGGAATTGTTGTATTTCTTGTGGGTATAGTGGGGGTGGTGGGACATTTGGGAATGACTTGGTCTGGAAGAGGATCATATATATGAATATATAACAGTACACAATATGTAAATATACTTAAAATAATATAGAGTGTATGTAATAATACATTGTATGTAAATTATATATATACACACACACACATTTACTTTGGAAAACAGAATGCTAAATGTTTTGATTCCAAGAGAAGAATTAAATTTAGTGGTTAAGGGCTCAGGTTTGGAATAAGACAGGTATACAATTGAATCTCAGCCCTTCTGTTTACTGGCTATGCTGCTCTGGGCAAATATTTACCCTTTAAGAGCCTCAATTTCTTTATCCATAGCAGACATGTAGTAATGGTAATTATCCCCTGGAGCTGTGTGAGGGGTCCATGAGGTTGTACATGCTAAGGACATTTAGCTTGATGGTCAGCTGTTAGTATGTGACAGCTGTCATTATTATTCATACACATGTGGCAGAATTAAAGCACAGTTCGCTCGGAGGAGGGAGAGCCAATGAAAAACCCCGGACTGTGGGGAAGCCCTTGAGCTGAGGTCTAGAATTTCTACCAGTGCGAGAAAATGAGCTGTGCGAGAAATGTCTCTTTCATACATTCATGTAATCACTGCTGAGTAGGTTTAATTAAACTTGCACCTCTATCATGGAAGCATCTCATGAAAGAATCTCTATATTTTGTACAGGAAATTTGAATGGAAGTACTAACCACGTTCATGTAACTAATTGGAAGGAATATATATACCCCAGGATCAAATTTCTGCATCAAAAGGAAGAGGTGTTAGCCTTGGGTCTAGGGTTATGATTCTTGAGATGAGATTTCTTGAAGCCCCATGCTGTCTATCCATTTTTAGAAGACAGAAAGAAGGTGGTTATCAAAGCCAAAGGAGTGTCTTCAGATACCTTAATTGAATATTATTATTATTATTATTTTTAAAAGATTTTATTTATTTATTCTACAGAGAGAGACAGCGAGAGAGGGACCACCAGCAGTGGGGGGGTGAGAGAGGGAGAAGCAGGCTCCCTGACAAGCAGGAAGCCCTGAGGCAGACATGCCCAATGCCTAAGGCCTTGGAGGAAGGCTATGGAAACATGGGCAGGTCACATACATTATTGCGCTTTGTTGCCTTCTCTCTAAAGTGAGGATGATGTTAGTAACTACCACACTGGGTTGCTGAGAGAATAAAATGAATAAATACATGTCAAGTGCTTAGAATAGACTTGTCACATAGGCAAAAAACAAAACAAAACCAAACCCTTGGGGTGCTTGGGTGGCTCAGTTGGTTGGGTGGCTGCCTTCAGCTTGGATCATGATCCTGGGATCCTGGGATCGAGTCCTGCATCAGGCTCCCTGCTCGGTAGGAAGTCTGCTCCTCCCTCTCCCTCTGACTGCAGCTCTGCCTACTTGTGCTCTCTCTCTATCTCTGTGTCACATAAATAAATGAATACATCTTAAAAAAAAAAAAAAGAAAAGGAAAAAAACCCTCAGTGCTTATTGGCTAATGTCGATAAAGTGTTCCTCTCTTGCTATTTTGTGTTTGTAAAGAAAGCCTTGTGCAAAGTGAAAGTAGCCAGAGAGCTCCCCAGAAATGTACTTACTGGGTCCTGGG
The DNA here is from genome assembly GCF_020171115.1 of Neogale vison. Lineage (NCBI taxonomy): Eukaryota > Metazoa > Chordata > Mammalia > Carnivora > Mustelidae > Neogale > Neogale vison. The sequence goes on along the minus strand of NC_058093.1, from coordinate 102,438,713 downwards.
TTCTCGGTGCCAAAAGGACGTATCTTATTAAAGTTATCTTCCAACATGAAGCATGGTGCCTGTCCACAGTCAGTACTCAATAGGAAGTGACTGAATGAACCTGTTCTCAGTCTGTCTTTAATTCCTCTCACATCTTCTTTGGAACCTTGTGAGTCACTTGGTATAGTTCCAATCCCTTGGCTTGAAATTGTCCAGAGGGTAGGGGAAGAGGGAGCCTCTTACAGGTGCAGAATTTAAGACATGAAGTACCAAGGACCTGTTTTACTAGAATACCTCTCCCCAGAACTCTCCATTTACTTTGAAAGCTTCAAAGAGTCTTGTTCAGAATCTTCTTCCATGTTTTTCTACTTGAAGTAATATTAGTCCTGCAGATCGTTCTCTTTGCTGTCAAGGCTAGCAAGTAGGGTCAACTGAATAATGAGTAGATTAATCAAAACTTCAGATGTTGCCTCTAGCTCATAACTTACGGACTGACAGGTTCATAATCCTTAAAATCATAATTTTCCCTAGGGTGCAGGGCTCTTCTAAACTAAGCAATTCTTTTTTTTTTTTTTTGGTTTTGTTTTGTTTTTAAAACACATGGAGTTTCTCAATGAAAGGAATACAATCTCTTTTCCATCAAGAGAATGCACTTCGATTCTACCAATTCAGCTAAAAAAATGTTTAAAGAAAGTTCTGATGAGAGATGGGTTCACACACACATACGCACACACAAAGAAAAATATGGGCTAAACCTAAAGACTTAGCTCATTGTTTTCAGTTCAGAAAGCAACATACAGCCAAGAAGTCACGCAAAAATGCAAGTTGCTATTAAGTCATTATTGTTGTGGGTTTAAAGTTTGTAGTTCACTGTCTGGACCTAAACCAATGTCTGAGCAAATATAGTATAATTGTTCAGGTTCTGCATTGTATTGGGAGGTGCTGAGAATTTGGATTTTTGTGACTAAAACAATATATTGAATCATACTATTTTTAACCAGAATGACATAGACTCGGAATGGGATAAATGTATCTTCTTTTTTTTTTTTTTAAGATTTTATTTATTTATTTGACAGACAGAGATCACAGGTAGGCAGAGAGGCAGGCTGAGAGAGAGAGAGGGGAGGAAGCAGGCTCCCCATGGAGCAGAGAGCCCGATTCGAGGCTCCATCTCAGGACCCTGGGATCATGACCTGAGCCGAAGGCAGAGGCTTTAACCCACTGAACCACCCAGGTGCCCCCTTCCTTGACTTTTGATGGAGGTAGATCCTGATAAACTTGTCTTGACTTGAAAATGTCTAAGTTGAATATGAATGTACAACATCTCACCTACCGCCCATCAAGGCTCAGCCTCATCTACCTAAACATGTTCATAACACCGGCATTAGCCTACAGCTGGGCATATCATCGAACAGATAGCCCGTTTTATGATACAGTGTTGAATACCTCATGTCACTTGACTGCCACATTGAAAGCGAGAAACAAGATGTCTGGGGACAGAGGGGTGGTCCATGTATTGGTTGGTTGTTCTTGTGAGTGCCTGGCTGACAGGGAGCTGCCCAGCCCAGCATCAGGAGACAGCATGTTGCTAGCCTGGGAAAAGATCCAAATTCAAATACAAAGTATAGTTTCTGCCGAACGCATATCATTTTTACATGATCCTAAAGTCAAAAACCCGTTAAGTCAAACCATCATAAGTTGGGGACTATGTGTTTATAATAAAAATTAAAAAGTATGGGACATTAATGATGAAAAATGCCTCTCACTTCAATTTTAATCCCAATGGCCACTTCTTTTAACTTTCTGAGTTCTTTTAATTCTTGTAGAGATCATATTTCTAAGGAATTTATAGATTGCTATATCTTAATTTTAGAATTTTAGGCTTTTTTGGTTTTCTGTAAGGATAAGAGCCTTTTGGGGCACCTGAGTGGCTCAGTTGGTTAACCCTTTGACTCATGATCTCAGTTCAGGTCTTCATCTCAGGGTTATGAGTTCAAGCCCCGTGCAGGACTCTATGCTGGGTGTGGAGCCTACTTAAACAAACAAACAAACAAACAAACAAACTAAAACCAAAACCAAACCAAAACAAAAAAAAACCCAAAAGGGATAGGATCCTTTTTCTGTTGAAGAGGGTCTCCCTTTCATCCTTCCAGGTACTAATTATTGTTCTTAATTATTAATTCATGTTTACCTCATTATTAATAGGCAAATATTATCGTGACAGAAGCATGAGGTTTTTAAAAATCTTTTTCAGTTACTTTAATAGTTGTATTTTTCACCAAATTTATTATCCACCTATGTTAAATTTTGAAAAGATGTTGTAATATCATGAATGTTTCCTGGCCATGGGATTATCTTTTTTTTTTTTTTTTTCCCAGATCCATCTTTTCTGGAAATCTCTATTCTACTCTTTCAATCTTGTCTGCTTTTTGGACCTGTTACCTGGTGCCAAAATTTTCAATACATTGGGGCAGATTTATACAGCTTGATAAATATCTCCTTCCAAACTGTAAGAAATAGATTGGAGAAAAGACTCACACATACATCACTTTTAATGAGAATGCTCTTAGGACCTGACACTGAGAAGTATTTATCTTTTTCCCCATGTGTGACTTAGGCTCGAACAAGCCCGCTCTTGGCTCCTCTTGATTCCAGCAACGTTTTGGGCTACAAAATGGGCTTTATGATTTGGAACAACCGAGTCCCCCTCTCTGGTCCTGATAATCACATGTAAAATAAAGAGGAGTGAGCTGATCACATTTCCTGGCGTCTAATTCCTCTGGTGCAACAATTAGACCCTGGTGCATCTCATCTATGAAAAACCTGAAGCCCGTGAATTGACTAGAAGCTCTTTTGTGGCCTCTTCCAGATCAGTTTTTATGACAAACTTGTATTTTGTCCCTTTCACCATTATTTGAGGGTCTATTACAAACTGTGTGATTTGGCTCTTAGTTTGGTGCTACTGTAAATGTGAGTACAGGCTGAACTTGTACTTTTTAAAAATAAGATTTTATTTATTTATTTGAAAGGGCAAGAGAGCATGAGTAGGGGGAGGCATAGGGGGAAGGAGAAGCTGATTTCCTGCTGAGCAGGGACCTGGACACTGGGTGATCCCAGGACCCTGGGTCATGACCTGAGCCCAAGGCAGATGCTTAACTGAGCCACCCAGGTACCCCTAAACTTGGTAGGTCTTAAGGAAAAAGGAAATGTATTACACTTAACAGATGATATGGACAGACGTTTGTGTCTCCCCACCCCCAAACTCAGATGTTGAAACTCTCCCCCACAGTGTGATGGTATTAGGAAGTAGCCTTTGGGAGGTAGGAGGGATTAGATGAGGTCATGTTGTGGAGCCCCCATGAATAGAACTGATACTCTTGTAATTATCTGAACTTGACCGTCCTCTCTCCTCCCCTCCATGTGAGACTACAATGGGAAGAGGGTCGTCGCCGTGCTGGTATCCTGATATTGGACTTCCAGCCTGCAGAACTATGAGAGATTTCTGCTATTTACAAGCCACCCAGGCTGTGGTATTTTGCTATAGCAGCTGAAACTAAGACAACAGGAAAGACACATAGGAGCTCTCTAATCAAGATAATATTCCTTGTTATGTCTGAGCTCCCATTCCGCTTCTTCTGTCAGTGGTCACCAGTGCAGAGTCAAGCACGGGGCTGCCTGCTTTTCTAGAACACAGCACCAGAGGACTTGCATTCAATCATTCACTCAGGGAAGTGACGGAGTGCCCACCTAGGCAAAGCCCTAGGAACGTAAGGACAGACAAAATCCCTATTCAGTCACTCTTCCCCTAGGGCCCCAAGTCTATGAAGGTCTCAGACTGTGAGTATTTACATGAGGATGTTGTATTACAGAGGAAAATCAGGGGCCAGCCAGGGCTTATGGTATGTGGTCAGTGCTAAAGATCAAGGCTTCCATTACCTGTCACCCAGGAGGAGCTTTCGAAATTTGTGGGAGCACATTTGGTTGCCCCCAGAAATGACTGGAGGCACAGCTCACAGGGCAGTCCTCTCCAGCAGGTATAGATACTTGATAGAGGATGGTCTCTATCCATACGCGACTTCTTTTCTCTTCTCCCTCTTCTGTTCTGTTCTCTTCTTTTCTTTTCTCTTTTTTAAGATTTTATTTATTGTAGAGAGAGAGAGTGTGTGCACAAGAGAGCACAGGCAGGGGGAGGAGTAGTGGGAGAGGGAGAAGCAGGCTCCCCGCTGAGCAGGAGTCTGACATGGGGTTTGATCCCAGGACGCTGAGATCATGACCTGAGCCAAAGGCAGTCGCTTAATTGACCGAGCCACCCAGGTGCCCCTTCACACGTGACTTTCAAATGACTTTCTGGATGCTTATAGGTTTGATTATCTGAGTTTGGAGCTGAACTCCGTTTTCTATAGAAATGCAAAGCATTTTTGCATGATTTTAATGTACCTAGAATTTTCCAAGAATGTAACCTCAGCGTACCCATATGGAGGGAAGATTGTACTTGATTTTGTTTGCAACTTGCCTAAGAGCTGCTCGCCATTTTGGAAAATCACGTCGCTGGTTGCAGAAATGCAGATGGAATTGAGTCACCAACACAGCAAATCTGTGTCAGTCTGTGTTTGGAGCTCTTTCATTCTATATATGGAATCCTATGCAAACATGTGATTACTTTATTGGATCTTTTTATGTGGCCATGACTAATCATTTACACGTTGAAATAGAGATTACTTTTTATTATAGATTACTTTCCTATAATTTCCGCTTTACATTGCAGTTTGGGTGCTATGCTGAGTGTTCTAAAATTTTTTTTATGGGAAGGTTATATGATTCGTAAATGTAATTTTAAGACACTAAATAAAACATGACAAAGTATTTTTTGTAAAAAGTGTTGGGCCTCATGGAGTCAAATACAAGTCTAAGACAGGGAACTTTTCAGGACAAGTCACACCTCACCTGAAGACTGAATGATGAGTCAGGATTAACTAGGCAAGGGGAGAGGGGAGGGAGAGTCGTGTGGTATCAGACAGCATGGTAAGTGTCCTTGGAGGATGGAGTCAGATTCAGCGGTTGAAAGCAATTCATGTGACTGGTACTCAGAGCGAGACAGCGCGAGGTGAGGATGGTCAGGTGGGTGGACTGGTGCCTTCTAGGACTTGGAAACCAAGTTAAATTAGATTTTTGGTTTTAATTTCAAAGTCAACTTAATTTGAAGGCCACTGACGGGCAGAGGATGATGCTATCATATTTTCACTAAAACAAAACCGGGGCACCCGGGTGGCTCAGTGGGTTAAGCCTCTGCCTTCAGCTCAGGTCATGGTCTCAGGGTCCTGGGATCAAGCCCAGAATCAGGCTCTCTGCTCAGCAAGGATCCTCCCCCTCTCCCTTGCCTGCCTCTCTGCCTACTTGTGATCTCTCTTTCTGTCAAATAAATAAATAAAATCTTTAAAAAACCCCCCGCAAAACCTGAAAAACTGTCCATGGTGTGAAGAAAAAAAATCAGAGGGGGTCGGATGCAGAATGAATGTGGGGAAATGATGGTGCAGGTGAAGGATGACTATATTCTGGGTTGGGGTGGACGTAGGGGTGATGAGAAATATTTAGGAGGTCAACAGATAAACTCTGGAATGAACTGATTGTTTGTTATGGGAAGAAAGGCACCACGTAGACAATAGTGTCCATGATGAATCACAGGACCTTGGCTTGTGCACGTGGGAGGTGACATGAGTAATGGAACCTTGGAAGAGGAGGAGGACCTGGTTTGAGTAGGGTCAAAATCACACGTCTGGCCCTGGGACGTTGAGTAGCTGATGCTGTTGAGACCACGAGGTGGCGATGTTGAGTAGGCAGTTGTTGCTTAGAAGACGCTGAATGGGAAGTCTGGCCAGAGCTAGAAACATAGTCTAAGGGGCAGTCTTGGTGGTAACTGTATAGAAAGGGAGGATAATGTAAAATGAAAAAGAGTCCAGGATAGAACCTGGAGGAACTTCAATATGTAGTATAGGAGGTTCTTAGAGTATGGTCCCTAGGCCAGCAGCCGCAGCATTGCTTGGGAACTTGCTCTTTAAAATAAATATATGAGGGCTGCCTTGGTGGCTTTGGTGGCTAAGGGTTTGCCTTTGGCTCAGGTCCTGATTTTGGGATCCTGGGATCCTGGAATCGAGCTCCGAGTCAGGCTCCCTGCTCAGCAGATAGCCCGATTCTCCCTCTCCCTTTGCTGTTCCCCCTGCTTGCGCTCTCTCTCTCGTGTCTGTCAAATAAATAAAATCTTAAACTAAAAAAAAAAAAAAAATGAATGAATGAATAAAAAATCTCACTAATTTTATAACTCCGAAGTTACTCTGTGCAGCTTAGCTTTTATAGTTTCTGTGAGCATGAGATTTAAAAATTTATAATTGACTGTAACCCGAAATATTAAGTAGTGGGTAGAGTTTATTGGCTATGTCACAATCTTGCATGTAATTACAAGGAGGAGAAATAGTGGAAGAGGGGAATGTGGGTGTAGAAAGCCACCCTTCCTATTCTGGCCTCAGTGTAAGTGGACATGGGAGCAGCTCCACTGCTTGGAGTCCCTGGGAATAGCGTGGTGGTTCTCAGCCACTATCCTTAAACATTTCATGGGCAGTTTTTACAGAATACTCATGCCTGGGGCTTATTCCAGGCCAAGTAAATCAGAATGTCTGGAAGGTAGGGTAGCTTCCTCTTCTTAAAAACACTCGCTCGTTGATGATCATGTTCATTATAATTAACTTTTGAGCAGGTTCTTTGGTGAATTCAGGTTATACTAATTGGGCTGTCCACTTTTGGGGTGGATTTAGAAGAATGGTTTATTAGATTTGTCTCCCGTGGCTAGGGAGAGCATGGCAAGTTTAATAGACCATCGAGAAGCTCCCTTTTTGGATTGTAGTTCCTGGTAAAAATCAGTTATATACTCCTTTCCATTTTGTTAAATCCACCACTTCTAGCAACATATTGGCACTTAAGAGATTTAAGCCAACAGTAATTCATTTGGCAGCACGGAGAATAAGTAAATAAATAGATTCCACGCAGATTTATGAGTTTGTATTATACGACGCTAACCGCAGTGTTGTACAATATGCTTTTGGATGGAATTATCTGAAGAGGGAGACAAGGAGGGTTATTTGTGTCAAGGCATTAAATGTTCATTTTTTTTTAAGTTGCAGGGAATTGAGAGGTTAAAAAAACAAACACCTCCCCCCCTTTTTTAAAGTAGAGTACACAGGTTGAATCCACTGTGGTCGAGATGGACAGACTGCACACAATGAAAATGCTAAGAAACTTGTAGACAAGATACCAGTTTGTGGAACCTGGTCGTAGCTCATTTGATTCATGGTCATTTTTATCTCATGGTCAAGGTCCATAAATCACCAGCAGGGGGCCCCTGAAGCATTTTTATCTGATTTCAAGGACAGAAGTGTCTTCCAGGGAGTGCCCCGATAAAATACTCCCAGCGCAAATTGGAGGAGTGCCTTGGTCCTTATTTAAAGTTGGGCTTTTTCCATCAACATTTTCATCCGGGATGGAGCAGCAGCTGCAGAAAGGGCTTGGATATAGTCTGAGTTTTATAAAATTTTTATTGTAATGTTGAATAATCTTTTATGCCTTGACTTCTTTTTGATGAGCTAAGGTTTTGTGTAAATTTGATGTTCATTGCGGTAAAGAAAAAGGTCCATTTCTTCTTAAATTAAAGGCCAAAAAAAAAAAAAGTTAGCTGTGTTTCTCTACCTTTTTACTGAGCTAGACTAACGAGGAATTTGCAATGTCCGTGCTGAGTGTGGTAAGGTTTCTTTTCTTTCTTTTTTTTTTTTTTAAAGATTTTATTTATTTATTTGACAGAGAGAGATCACAAGTAGGCAGAGAGGCAGGCCGAGAGAGAGAGAGAGAGAGAGAGAGAGAGAGAGAGAGAGGGAAGCAGGCTCCCTGCTGAGCAGAGAGCCCTATGCGGGACTCAATCCCAGGACCCCGAGATCATGACCCGAGCCGAAGGCAGTGACTTAATCCACTGAGCCACCCAGGCGCCCCTGTGGTAAGGTTTCTTAACACCCTATTCTTTGGACCAGATCTGTCCTGAATTTTCCTCTAGAGCGTCTATTTCAAACCCTGAATTATTTTCAAATGAATAATTAATTGTGGCTCCTACAAGGTAACTCTTAATTGCCCAAAGAGGATAGGATTTGTAGCCATAAAATACTCATATGAATCTGGGCAATTCATTTGAGTTTTTGAAGAAAAACTTCTCATATTCAGATAGATCCTAACAGGCTATGCATCAGTTTCCAATTGTTATTATTTTAAAAAAATTATCTCTTTTAAGGATTCACACTACTTAAAACGAGATACAGGAATAGTAAGGCTCTATCATTTTGAAGAAGAGGGAGATCATCGGTTTATTCTGCTTATGTTTTAAATAACCTTCTGTGGGTTTAACATTTATCTGAAGTATGATTATCTTCAAGTGTTAGAATTTTGTAGTTTTACTGAAACTTACATTGAATTCAAAATTGAAATTGTACCAACTGCAAATATTTAATAGTTCATGAATATATTCTAGTAAGATTGAATACATATAGAACTGATCCAGGACGTTCTCTGACCCTGTGTTCAATGATAAGCAGAGGAGCACTTGGGGGACTTGGAAGGAAAGATTGAAGCATCATGAATCTGGCGAGTAGAGACGCCCTTTAAGATACTGGCCACATTTCACATTTTATACCTATGTGAAATCACATATGACATTCAGTGTGTAAAATTGTGGTTCCCCCAGACTCCATGGTTTCTTTAAACACAGAATGTTTTTGTGATGTGAAATAAACTTGAAGTTTAATTTAAAGGATGTTTAAGGCCCCTAAAGGAATTAAGTCATTCGAATGGCTTTGTTTCTATAACTGGTCATTGGGTGCAACCAATCTATGCACTTCTAAGGTTTATCTGTGCTGTGTCTATATGTATGCCTTAGGTTTTCTCTTATAAATGCATTTCATGCATTCTTTTTTAAAAAAGAATTTATTTATTTATTTGACAGACAGAGATCACAAGTAGGCAGAGAGGCAGGCAGAGGGGGAGAGGGAGCAGGCTCCCTGCTGAGCAGAGAGCCCAATGCGGGGCTTGATCCCAGGACCCTGAGATCATGACCCAAGCCAAAAGCAGAGACTTAACCCACTGAGCCACCCAGGCACCCCTTGATGCATTCTTTTACCCAGTGCTCTCAGAATGTCAGCAACTGATGTCAATTTGCTAAAATGGCTGTCACTAGGAGGCCTCTGAGATGCAGTGACCACATCCTCTTAGAACGGGTTTAACAGTTTGTTTCTGGAGATAACTTCTTTCTCTTGGTGAGCTCCAAGACTTCTGGGTTAAATGACAAAGTCAGGTGTTGTGTTTGTGTATGTGTCTGGGGTGGAGAATATTTTCTTCGCTGGCACTTATGGATACATATTTTATATAAGCTTAAGTGGAAAGACACAAGAGTCAATTCAACAATTTGTATTTGAAAGTTAAGTTACTAGTAGATACAGTTTTTAGAGTGAGAGATACTAGAAATATTTCCTCAGCTGAGAAAATGGCATCACCATCTACTGTGCTAATTCATTCTTTTTTTAAAGATTTTTATTTATTTATTTGACAGACAGAGATTTATTTATTTGCAGGGAGGCAGGCAGAGAGAGAGAGGATGAAGCAGACTTCCTGCTGAGCAGAGAGCCCGATGCAGGGCTTGATCCCAGGATCCTGGGATCATGACCTGAGTAGAAGGCAGAGGCTTTAACCCACTGAGCCACCCAGGCGCCCCATGCGAATTCATTTTTGATGGTAGAGAATTTCTTTACCTACCTACAGGTCACTTTGCTTGTAATACAGATTTAGCAATCTGGAAATCTGACAGAAAAACATGTTTGGCTATCAAGATAGATCACTCAAGGATACAGAATGTAAAGCCCATGTCCTGTATTGAAGAAAGAGCTTCTCATGTCCTGCTAGTTTCTGGATTCTTGATTTACCCACACTTCTGTGAAGCCTGGTGACTTTGATTTCTCAGTCTACAGAAACCACAGATGTTGGGGGTGCACGGGTGGGTGGAAGAGAGAGCAGATACTGGGGGTCACACTTATCAGCCACAAGAAGTGATTGCTAATGTTGGGAAGGACACATAAAACACATTCAAATTAAAAAAAAAAAGCAGTTTTGGATCATAATTTGGATCATAATTCGGGTCATGATCTCAGGGTCCTGGGATCAAGCCCCGCATTGGGCTCTCTGCTCAGCAGTAATTCGGGATTACTGACTATGGCGCAATCTTCTATCTCTTAGCAGTCCTGGAAAGTGATGTGAGTTTTTTTTTTTTTTTTAAGATTTTTATTTATTTATTTGACAGACAGATCACAAGTAGGCAGAGAGGCAGGCAGAGAGAGAGAAAGAGAGAGAGAGGAGGAGGAGGAGGAGGCAGGCTCCCTGCCGAGCAGAGAGCCCAATGTGGGGCTCGAACCCAGGACCCTGGGATCATGACTTGAGCCGAAGGCAGAGGCCTCAACCACTGAGCCACCCAGGTGCCCCTGAGAGTATTTTCTGATGATGCTCCCATAGTTAAGGTTTTGTATTGTCCCAGAGATACTGAGTAGGTGGGACTATGCTCTACCCCCATCCCTCATTTCTACTCTTCTTTTTATCTGTGTTATATGTTAGAATTCTATCAAAGGGCTTTTCAGCTAAAATGTATATTTGAAATCCAACATTTTTGAATATGGTTTGGTTCCATAATAAGGCTGAATCATGAAAAGTTTAAATTATTCTCAGCATTCTTTATGTAAAAGGCAAGAAAAGATACAAAATATTTCAGAAGTATTTGCAGTAACATGGTGAAAATAAAAGTTTTGGCATGGGAGGCTATAAGTAAATATTTACCGAATGGGTGAATTACAAAATGCAAAGAGAGGAACTCAGTGCATCAAAAAACTTGTCTTCCTCCACATCCCTGAATAAATAAGGCATTACTGAGTGTGGCTCCTTTGTTGAATTTTGTTGTGTTTATAGATACGGGGTTCAATCTTGTAAGAACAACTCAAATAGAGAAGTGACAACATTTGGCAAGGCACTTGAAGAAAGTGCCTTCAAGTATCATCCTGCAATCTTTAAAACATCTTTAAGAAATATATCATCAAAGTATTTGGAGCAAAAATTCTTTTACAAATGTAGAAATTGAGACTAAAATCAGTTCTGGAGGCAAGTATTTTGTCTATATAATTGATTTTTAAAAAAATTTTGTTAGTTGACATACAGTGCAATATTGGTTTCTGGAGTAGAATTCAGTGATTCGTCACTTACATACAATACCCAGTGCTTATCACAATTAAAGTGCCCTCTTTGGTACCCATCATCCATCATCTATAATTAATATATTTAATTAAAGAAAGGAGTATGTGTTTTTTAAATGTAATTGGTTTACTTGCTATTTTGTGCATTGAAGGCCTTTGCCAAAAATGAGGAAGAGCTAAACATAGAATCTCATATATATATATATGAAATATATATAAAGTTATAAAATATAGCATGTATGTATATAAATACAACATATATAAGACATAATTTACATTGTATATGTATATTGTGTGTAATAGATAATGTAACATATATTATAATATATGTATATTATATGTAACATATGTAATATATACATACAAAAAGAAAATGTACAGCTCGGTGATTTATTATAGGGATTGGCAAACTTTTTGTGTAAGAGGGCAGATGGAAAATATACTCTGATTTTGAAAAAAATATATATTCAGATTTTGGGCTATATGGTCTGTGTTGCAACTACCATTGTTACTGTAAAAGCAGGCACAGACAATACATAAAGTTATGTGTGCCTGTGTTTCAATAAAGTTTTATTTGCAACAACAGGTGATAGAGTTGGGATCTGAGTGTCCGTGGGAGAGAGAGGGAAACTGACCATGGCCACCTCCCACCTCCAGACCACCAGGCTCCTTGGGCCTGAGTCAAACACAACTGGGGGCAAAACCTGTCTACCACCTAGGATGGCCCCCTCCAGTCAAATGTGGTGAGGGTTTGGGGGGTTAGTGTGGAAGGGAACAAATGTTTTCTCTTGTTAGAGAAGTTCTTGGTTAGATAACATCCTCAGTTTTGTCTCTTGACTAAATAGCCTAAAACATTTACTAGCTAGCCATTGACAGGAAAAGGTTGCCAAGTTTTTCCTATTCTGCAGTCTCACCAACACTTGGATGTTGTCACAATTTTTTAATCTATTCTGATGGGTCTGCAATTATATTGCATTATAATTTAATGTGTATTTCTCTAGTTTCTAGTGACATGTTGATTGGCCATTTGAATATCACCTAAGAGTGTCTTCTCAGGCCTCTTGCCCATTTTTGTTTTGGGCTTTTTCTTATTGATATGTAAGAGTTCTTTATATATTCTGGATATGGTGTACAATATATGATATATGATAAATGATAATTTTGCAGTTGTGTTACAAGTTTCTTTTTCTGAGCAGTGATTTGTTGTTTTCTTCATGGTATTATTTGATGAACAGAAGTTCTACCTTTTTATGTCCTCATCTTCTCCTTGGTAGCTGTGCTTTCTTCAGGAAGTCTTCCCTTCCCTGGATCATGCAAATATTCCCCTGAGTTCGCTCTCAGACTTCAATGTGTGTGAGAATCATTTGGAGGGCTTGCCACTCCTTCTGGAGTGAAGGATCTGCATCTGACCCAGCAAGTCCTGGGTGTGAGTGATGGGGGCAGAGCGGGGGGGGGTGAGGGAAGGTTGCAGAATTTGCATTTCTAGCAAGTTCCTTGGTGCTGCTGGTCTAAGGACTACACTTTAAGAGCTAGTGATCCAGAAGTTTTGTTGCTTTGCCTTTCACATTTCTATTTATAATCCTCCAACAATTATGACATGAGGGTCAGTTTTCATTCCTTTTCTATGGGAATCCAAGTACCACTTGTTGAAAGACTGTCTTCTCTCCACCGCTTTGTAAACCAAGTGTCCAAACATGCATGAATCTTTTTCCGGACTCTCCAGTCTATTCCACTGTCCTCTTTGCTCACTTTGGGCCAGTACCACACTCTCTTCATTACTGTAGCACAGTGATAAGTCTTACTATATATTGAAGCAACCTTCTACATTTCCTTTTCCTTCTTTTTTTTAAAAGTTTTTAAAGATTTTATTCATTTATTTGACAGACAGAGATCACAAGTAGGCAGAGAGGCAGGCAGAGAGAAAGAGAGAGGAGGAAGCAGGCTCCCCGCCAAGCAGGGAGCCCTATGCGGGACTCGATCCCAGGACCCCGAGATCATGACCCGAGCCGAAGGCAGCGGCTTAACCCACTGAGCCACCCAGGCGCCCCTCCTTTTCCTTCAATATCTGTTTATAACCAGCTTGTCAGTTCACACACACACACACACACACACACACACACACACACTTTCTCTCTCTATCAGAATTTTTATTAGACGTGCACTGGATCCATAAATCAGTTTGGAAGAACTGATATATTAACAATAGTGAATCTTCTAACCCAGTGCTTCTCAGCTTTTGCCCCCTCCTGATATTCCCCCCAAATAATCTTTTTTAGATATTCCCCTTAAATAACCCCACTCCCCTGAAATTTTAATGCCACAGATAACTGTATATCTGTGCCTTACACATATAAACAGATTTCTTTACTCCCCCGAAGAACCACTTTTTACCTCTGTTGATGGGGACTTCATCCTCACTGTGACTATGAATCCCAACCATAGTGTAGCCTTCCATTTATTTAGATATTCTTTGATTTCTTTTAATAATTTTTTTCTGCACAGTAGTCATTCACACCTCTCTGTGGGTTGATTCCTAGGTCATTAGTGTTTGGAATGTAGGGATGTAGGGTTCATGTCCTTTTAGATTGGCTGTGCGGCTCCCAAGTGGGCTCAGGGGAACAGCATAGTCACTGCTGTGCAAGTCCCCTTGTCCTCTTGACTCTACACTAAAGGGTCTGTCCGTTGGCTGCCCCCACCTCATCAAGTCCTGATTTGTAGGATCCATTTTTCAAGACATATGTTTGAGGGGTGCCTGGGGGGCTCAGTCGGTTAAGTGACCAACTCTTGATTTTGACTCAGGTCATGATCCCAGGATCTTGAGACCAAGCCCAGAGTTGGGTCCACGCTGGGTGAAGAATCTGCTTAAGATTCTATTTCTCCCTCTCCCTTTGCCCCCTACCCCTCACGTTCTTCCTCTGTTAAACAAACAAAAACAAAAACATATGCTTGAAAGTCCTAGTGTAATTCCAAAACTATTTATCATTTGTGGCTATAAAAGAAAATAATTTATTAGGTTTTAAATGCAGAACAGACATTTGGGAAGAAGGGTCATGTCTTGGAACACGTTCATAATTAAAGGCAAAAACAAGTTAATTTTCTCTCCGTTCACAAGAACAGTGTCAAAATGTATCAGTAGATGGCGCTGTTTCTCAAGAGATAGACAAAGCCCTAACCCCGTGGCGTAGGTTTGAGGAAACCATTTTTCTGCTAAATTGGAATTAAGAGTAGTATAAATAACACTAGCACAAGTTCTGTGTGGAGTCCCTTGTGTACTTCTCTGGTGAGTTTAATTAAAGTCAATGAAGGAACTTAAGCTCTCCCCACCCCCAACCATGTCCCTCCTATTCCTCTTACTTTTGGGGGGCTGGGGCTCTCACTAGGTGTCTCTCCTCAGACCAGGCTGAAGGAAGTGGCAGCATACTGTCCAGTTGGTGTGGCCAGAACACAGTCACACAGACGGAAGCTCCACATGCCTTCCTGTGTGTGGCCCCGTGCTCCAGGGCAATGCTGGTTTTCATTGTGAGACCCATCTTTGTGGTGGGGTGGAGGGGCTCTGCCGCATACTTTGCTATTGGATCGTGGAAAACGGTTTGATCTCTCTGACCTCAGTTTTGTTGCCTGAAAACCGGAGAGATTATCGACATGACACAGGGTGTTGTGAGATTAAATGAGGCAATGCCCGTATAGCATTTAGCCTGGCACCAAGCGGTGACAACGTGCCGTTGCGATTAGTCCTTGCTCTCTGGAGCTTTGAAAGTGCTATAGGAAATAGAGCTCGTGGGCTGTAAGTGGTACCTGTCGTGTGCCCGGAGGACACTGAACGGGTTCCTTGCCATGTTCCCAGGTTCGAACTCCGCAGCCTGGCATATGGCCCTTACATAGCAGAACCCAGATCTCTTTGCTTCCCGGCTCCCCTGAGGAGCTTGCAAAAAATAGCAATGCCCAACCCTAGAGAATCTGATTTAATTGGTCTGTGGAGGGTCAGGTCCAAGGTGACTATAGGGGACAGCTGTGTTGAGACATCCTGTCTCCAGTATGCTGTGCTTACACGGTGTCACAGGCAGAGGTGAGACCGGGTCTCAGGCCTGGAGTGTGGTTGAGGGTTAGTATCTGAGTATCTGTGGGCTACGAATGCTGATCCTTTCTTCCCGGGCACTGGGCAGGTCACTGACAGGTATCTATGACAGCAGATTCTGACTGGGCGGAGGTGTGGTTAAAATGTAAGGGCCATGCTTTCTCCTGAGAGTCTTTACTGAAACAGAGAAATATTGAAAGTTACCAGAAAAAAATAAAGCATCATGAGATACTGTATTTTTTCTCATCTTCTTGCTAAGCTTGTCTGTGTTTCTGCTTCTGTTTGTCTGTGTGCCCGCCTGTTTTCTTTCTGTCTTGTCTGTTTCTGTGCCTTCTGCTTCTATGTTTCTCTATCCGTGTGTCTCTCTGCTCTACACATACTGTCTGTCTGAATCTTTTTCTGTATGTCTCTGTCTCCCTATGTTTGTGTCTCTCTCGACTCCTTTGTTTTGGTGGGGTCTGGTTTATATACCCCAGGGTCACTAAGTGTATCAGTCAGGGTTATCCAGGGAAAAGGAAACAATAGATTACATCTATCTCCTATCTATCTATTTATCTATCTATCTATCTATCTATCTATCATCTAATCAATCATACATATGAAGGGAATTATTACAAGGAGTTGGCTTACATGATTAGGGAGATTGACAAGTCCCAAGTTCTACAGTCAGCAAGCTGGAGTCCCAGGAGAGCTTATGGTATAAGTTCTAGTTCCAAGTCCAAAGGGAGGAGAAAACTGAGGTCCTGGCTCAGTCTCAAATCAGTCAGGCAGAGAGAAAATTCTCCCTTACTGAATTTTTTGTTTTATGAATTCAACTTTTCTTCAATGAACTGGATGAGGCCCACCCACGTTGGGGTGGACGATCTGCCGTGCTCAGTGTACCGATTCGCGTGTTAATCTTCTCCAGAAATACTCTCACAGACACAGCCAGAATGATGTTTGACTTGATACCTGGGCAGCCTGCAGCCCAGTCAAGCTGACACATAAATTTAACCATCATACCATGGAAGTCCCGACACCTATCATCCTTGAACTTCTGGATCACAGAAATCTTTCTTTCTTTCTTTTTTTTTTCTTCAGATTTTATTTATTGATTTCAGAGAGAGATAGAGTGTGTGAGTGTAAGCATGGGCTGAGGAGGGGCAGAGGGAGAAGCAGACACCCCACTGAGTCTAAGGCAGACTCTTGACTGACTGAGCCACCCAGGTGCCTCTGGGTTGTCTGTCTTGAGGAGAAAACTCACTTCCTTAGGTACTTATCTGTGGAAAGAAGCAGGCTTCAGGCATTTGTACCCCTGTGTGCTAGGGTGAAGCCCAGGACAAAATTTTGCTGTTTGCTGTTATCCATCAGGAAAGAGGGTTTCCCCTGACCCCCCCGTTTCCCTCATCCTGACTTTTCTTTTAAAGGTCACCTAATGCTCCTTCCTTACTGGAATTTTGCAGCACATCCCCTGACAGTTCAAACCTTAATCAAGTGGGACACACACCACGGGCTGTTCTGGGTGTAAATGTTAGAGTTTGAAAATATAGGTTTGTCAGGACATAAATTTTATGATTTTAAAGCAGAACTTAAAAGGTTTTAAAACAAACTGCTCTATCTGACAGGAATATGAGAAAAGACAGATTTAGAACTATAGAGGAGGAATCTAAAACCCTACGCTAAAGACGATGTAATTATGCCGGTGTTTTGCATCCTTTTCTGAAAATCTTTGTGACAGATTATCACAATTTCTCTGTCTTTATGTGGTACATTCGAATGTTTCCAATAATGTTATGTTTTGGAAAGTGTAGGGCAAGAAGCAGTCTCAAATATTTAACACTCTAAAAATATGTGGCCATTTCTGGGCTCTTGCTGCCTGGCAGGTTGAAGGTGGAGGTAAGGGCTGTGGGGAAGGAGATGAGGTGGGAGCTGGCTGGGGAGAAAGCCGGAGAAGGCGAAGAATGGACAAGGGAGGCCCAGGGCTTTTTTCCCTCAGGATGTCAGCAGCCACTTCTTGGCAATCCTGGTCAATACTTAAACCATCCCAGAAAAACCCTCCACTCTCCGGGAGCAAGTTCAGAATCAATCTGGGTCATTTCCACTCAATCCAGGTCATTTCCAATCAATCAACCCAGTGGCATATCCAGGTCTGGAAAGGGAACTGGGATAAACTCTGGCCATCCACTGTGTGGGATTTTCTGAAGCCTCCCAGTCTAGTGAGAAGCAGATTGTTTTTCGTACTTCAAAGGAATCCAGCTTTTAAAGTAAAAACGGAAGCAGGAGGCAAGGATGGTCTCCTGGCATTCGGGCTCCTGGTTTTTGGGTTGGCTGAGCACAAATCATGAATTCGGTTAGTGGCACCAAAGAAATAGATGAGAGGACAAACAAAGGCTGTGTCATGAAGAAATGACGGCTTGATTTGCTTTGAGGAACCCTGGGGAAGAGGCCTCTAGGCCTCCATGGCTTGACTAGAGGTAGGCCGGGCTGTGTTTGCTTTTTCAGAGTTGCTGTGTGCCAGACATCAGTGGAGGCTGATCGGCGGTTGGGTCATCTCCAGGGGCTCCCAGCACTCTCTAAAGCCCTGTCTCACCACCGTGGCATTCCTGGCTGCTCTTCAGCAATGGTGCTCATAGTTCCTCTGGAACGTTCTTCTGCTCCTTTCAAAACCAGAGTAAGTAGACGTAGAGACTTGGGTAAGAAGTCTTACACAAGGTTGAGATTTCTGCAGTGCACTTGCTGACTGCATCTCTTCATTGAACTGTAAGCTCCTCAGAAACACGGTGACAAAGATGCTCTCTTGGGCCAAATCAGTCAGCCTCATCGGCGCCGTCTTCTTGACGAGACCCTGACCTTAAGCTCTGCCCTTGGCCCATTTAGTTGGGTTTAAGAAGAATCCTGCTGGACCAATTGAGTGGAAACCTCCTACCCTAGATATTGAATCAGATTGCTCATTCCCCCAGCCTCAGTGTCTTGTCGCCCTGTCCTGACTTCAGCAAGAATCCTGTTGAATCGGTCAAGCAAGAATTCCCTCTTCCCCCTCATGGTTTTTATTTTTTTTTCTCTTAGAGTAGAAGTTTTAAAATTTTGGTGGTTTTTGTTTGTTTGTTTGTTTTAAAGTTAGTTAACAAATGGTATTATATTAGTTTCAGGTGTATATACAGTGACTCAACCATTCTCTACATTACTCAGTGCTCATCAAGATAAGTGTACTCTTTTTTTTTTTCAATTTATTTATTTTCAGAAAAACATTATTCATTATTTTTTCACCACACCCAGTGCTCCATGCAAGCCGTGCCCTCTTTAATACCCACCACCTGGTACCCCAACCTCCCACCCCCCCGCCACTTCAAACCCCTCAGATTGTTTTTCAGAGTCCATAGTCTCTCATGGTTCACCTCCCCTTCCAATTTACCCAAATTCCCTACTCCTCTCTAACGCCCCTTGTCCTCCATGCTATTTGTAAGATAAGTGTACTCTTAATCCCCTTGATCTATTTGATCTATTTTACCTGTCTCCCCCCACCCCCCGCCCTTGGTAACTAGCAGTTTGTTCTTGTAGTTAAGAGTTCTTTTTTTTGAGGGATGCCTGGGTGGCTCAGTTGGTTAAGCAGCTGCCTTCAGTTCAGGTCATGATCCCAGCGTCCTGCAATCGAGTCCCACATCGGGCTCCTTGCTTGGCGGGGAGCCTGCTTCTCCCTCTGCCTCTGTCTGCCACTCTGCCTATGCTCGCTCGCTCTCTCTTCTTCTCTCTCTCTGATAAATAAATAAATAAAATCTTAAAAAAAAAAAGAGTTCTTTTTTTGTTTACCTTTTTTTCTTTGCTTGTTTGTTTTGTTTCCTAATTCCACAGATGAGTGAAATTATATGGTATTTGTTTTTCTCTGCCTTACTTCATTTAGCAGCGTACCCTCTGGGTCTGTCTATGTTGCTGCAAATGGCAAGGTCTCATTCTTTTTAATAGCCGTGCAATATTCCATCATATACATTTATGAGATCTATCTATCTATCTATCTGATGTCTTTTTATTTATTTATTTATTTATTTGAGAGAGAGAGTGAGAGAGAAAGAGCATGAGAGGGGAGAAGGTCAGAGGGAGAAGCAGACTCCCCATGGAGCTGGGAGCCCGATGTGGGACTCAATCCTGGGACTCCGGGATCACGACCTGAGCCGAAGGCAGTCGCCTAATCAACTGAGCCACCCAGGTGCCCCGATGTCTTTTTCTTAGTAAATTTCTCACCCTATTCTTTGGCTTTAAATCCCCACTTGTCATTGTTGTAGTCAGAGTTGAGCCTGATCTCCCTCCCAGACTTGCAGGGGCCCCTTGAATGAAGTTTTCCTTACTATCTCCACAAGTGGCAGAATCATTTTTTCTTTGACAAGGGTCAGGTTGACTTTGCATCCCTAAGATCTAACATAGGGCCTGAATCATAGTGGGTGCTCAATTAATACTTTTTTTGAAATGACCAAGGAATGGAAGATAGGAAGAAATAGGAGGTTGGTTTTGGATTACAAAGCCAATGATCTGCCCACAGATCTGTGTTCAAATTCCTGTTCTCATATTTACCTGCTATGACATCGTGGATAAGCTACTGAATTTTCTTGTGCTTGACTTCCTTAGCTGCAAAGAATGAGGACAATATAATTTATTTTACAGAGTTGTTTTGAGGAGCAAATGTGACAACATGAAAAGTCAGGCACTTCATAGTTGACCAATAAATGGCTACCATTGTTATTGATTTTAGTAACAATAATGTCAAGATGACCACCTAGTTTGGGGCTTGTAAGAAAGGTATAATTCCACCTAGAATTTCTCCACTTGTTCTGATCCTTTTTCCACTCTGTTGTGGACTCAACTGTCTCTCCCAACCATTGAAGACTTAATGTTCAATGTGACTATTTTTGGAGAGAAGGCCTTTACCAGGACGTAATTAAGGGTAAATAAATTCAGTATGGTGGGGCCTAATCTGACAGGAATTGTGTCCTTATGGAGAAGAGAAGGAGATGTGGGAGACCACTCTCTCCCCGCACTCCTACAGAGGAAAGGCCATGTGGGACATGGCTCCTGTCAACAAGCCAAGAAGAGAGGTCTCATTGGAAACCAATATTGGTACCTTGATCTTGGTTCCAGAACTGTGAGAAAATAAATGTCTGTTGTATACACCACCCAGTCAGTGGTGTTTGTTAGGTCAGCAGAACTGACTGAGACCCATTTTGAGACCCAGGGCTGTCACTGAGCTCCCCACTGTATAAAACCTCCTCCCTTCTCACACTGTGATTTCTTCCCTCATCCTTGTATTCTTATCCACTGAATCTGACTTTTTATCAATTCAAGCTGTTACTTCCCAAATTTGGCTCTTTAAAGACTATGATTATCTTCTCATCGAACTATCTTCCAAATGAAAATTGGTATTCAATATTTTGAGTTTATAATTTTGTGTGACCAAGGCACTAATTAATTTTGTAAACAAGGCTGATGGTTAGAAACATTACAGAGAACTCACACAGACTTGGAAGGCTTCATGGAGGCGCTCTACCATGTGTGAAGAAGGGAGGAGAGTTTCATTATTTTGGCCAAAGAGAAGGTGGAAGGCTGCATTTTTCGAGGCACTAAGCTCATTCATGTTTGTAAATCCCTTTCCATGACACCATTTGGATAAGCAGCTGTCCCAGTTATGTGTTGCCTAACAGACTACCACATGATATAGTGGCTTCAAATAATAATAAAGATTTATTTTGTCTGGGAATCTGAAGTCTGGCCAAGGCTTAGCAGGGATAGCATGTCTCTGTTTTATGTGCTGAGAGCTGGGGCAGATCTATTGGGAGCTGGAGGAACCCCTTCCAAGATGGCTTATTCACATGGTTGGCGAGTCTGGTTGCTCAGCCAGGCTCTGGGTCAGGACCTCAATTTCTTTCCATATGGGCCTCCCACAGGCTGCTTGGGCTTCCTCTCAGCATGGTAGCTGGGTTCAAAGAATGAGGTCTTAGGAGACAGAAAAAAGTGGAAGCTTCCAGTTGTTAAGGACTGGACCTAGAACATGGCCCAGCATCTCTTTGGTCTTATAATCTATCAGTCAAGTTGTCATGAAGCCCAGATTGTAGGGAAGTTTCCCTTGTAGGGAAGTTTCCCTAGACCCCACTTCTTAGTGGGAGGCATGTCAAAGGATTTTGAGTCCAGATTTTAAATCTGGCACAGCAGATGGTATAAATCAGAGGTTCTCAAGCCCTGGCTATTTTTTTAGAAACTCTTTGAAGTTAAAAATAAACCACCAATGCTTGTGAACACCTCAAGAGATTCTGCTTTGATTAAATGGTGAAATAGGTATTTGAAAGAATTTCTAGGTGATTCTGGCAGGCAAAGTGGTCTCTGGGTCAAAGTTCCTATGTCCAAGAATTGGCAAAGATGGTCCATGAGTGTAGGGGTGGGAATGAGGCTCTTCCTGCCATGCTGATCCCAGGAAGAAGGAAACACAGCTCAAGAGGTTGACTCAGGAGTTGTCCCAACACCACTGCCTACTGGGGAAACTGCTTCCAATGAGTATAAGGGAAAACATTTCCAAGTAAATGGACCTGAAATCATCACACATGCTTTTTCTCATATTACATTTTACCTACAGTTTGTAAATATTACAAGCAAAAATCAATAATGCTGCCATATGGCCGTAATCGAATTTGTATTTTCTGATTGTGCAAAGCACGAGTGGGCGTTTGGCATTACATTTCCAGACCTCAGAGAGCGATGTTAAACATTCATAGTGCATTTAATCATCTGTCAGAAATGTACAAAGACATAATGTCTCATTAATAATTATTAAACCATTGAGTCGCACAGAAGGAGATGTTTCCCTCCTTACTTACATAATGACTAGTAACCACTAAAACGCAGGTCATTTGTGTTGCACGGCCAGCGCCTCTGATAGTGCAATCTACTTGAGGAAATTAATAAAAAATCTTATTAAGACATGGGCTTTTAGAATAGAAGAAAACATGCATAGGGATTGCTCACGGTATATTCAGACACGGCAAAGTAGATGCTCCCTCCCCGTTCAGAGTCAGGTTGAAATTCAGCCAGGTAATTGCTAGGAATGAAGAGATGTGAAAGGAAATGATCTTATTTGCTCTTGGAGGTTAGATAACTCATTTCAAAATGCCCAGCTTTGGGCTTTTATTCATAAGTATATGTATCATTTTATGAATAAAAGAGATACATAGTTTGATTTGGAATGAGGTTGGGATGGAAGGTACAAGCTGAATTTTTTAGGGCTTGCATTTTATTTCCGAAGCTGTTTGTAAGGGTTTTTTTTTTTTTTAAATTTTATAAGAACTTTTAATATTGAGCAATGCCATTTTAGGTTCATATAAAACAAGAATTGAATTCCATCTGTTGTAAATTCCATCCCCCATCACCCCATACTCAGCCTAGAGAATTTTAAGTGTTAGCCTTTAACAAATTCACAGGCTGTATGTGTCTTTAGAGCAGCTTTTGTGACATCGACGCTTCCTCTTTTTCATTTTTAACCTTAAACTTTCTTTATTCTGGGCAAAAGCAAAGCCTGGCAATCTATACATGTTGACAACAGCATGATGCAGTCAACCCAGGTGGTGGGTCAAGGTTGCGTGGAACAGTTATAGGTGTCCCGTGCTCTCAGTTTTGCTCTGGTGTGATGTTCTATGCCACTAACCTTCTTCCTTTAGCCAAGCCTTTGGAGCCTTTCACACCTTGCTCCTTCCTGTGCTTGGGCTGGTCTTTGGCAAAAGTAGGACATACACAATATCTGTCTTTGTTGCGCATCCTTCCAATGCTGGGTCAATAATCAGTAACCACATCCTTCCCTGCCAGTTGTCCCCCTGCCCAGTCCTTAAACACAGCATTGCCTGTTGACCTTAGAAACCTTGTGGTTTGAAGCACTTTTTGTTGTGTCTTCTGGGAAAAATCATCAGCACACACCTTGTTTGTGTTACCACGTCTGACTCAGGTTTAGGGATGGAGGACCTTGTTTCAAAGGCCTGTC
This sequence comes from Neogale vison, assembly GCF_020171115.1. Taxonomy (NCBI): domain Eukaryota; kingdom Metazoa; phylum Chordata; class Mammalia; order Carnivora; family Mustelidae; genus Neogale; species Neogale vison. The sequence continues at coordinate 102,415,357 of NC_058093.1, read as the reverse complement.
CACAAATGGTAAGATTGGATTTCGTGTTAATGTGCCTGAACAAACTAATACATTTATGCCCTTCTCTTGTCCACACATGATTTAAAGCACTTACAAGAATATCTTTGATTTTTCAAAGCTCCATAAAGAGAAGTAGGTGAGAAACGAGAAGACAATTTACTGGTGGAGATATAAGAAGGGGCCAGAAAGGAAGCTAACACAGAAATGCAGACGATACAATCTGTTACTCTCGTAGCAGATGGGCCTCAAATTGCTCTGTGAGTATTCTAGAAGTGAAATGAAAAGGGATATTTGATTGGTTATACTACTGAGTTCATGAGATTAAAAACTAAGGAGTGTGTCATTCATTTCGATACCGTGGCAAGACCAACATCCCTTCTAGGACTCTCCCTGATGACAGCACTGTGTCCTGCAAAAGTACCCTCCGCTTCCTTGGTGTAGATACGTGGGGTCCGAGGGGGATGTCTCTCATTGAGTTTCTCAGTGTAGACTGATGGGGTCACACCATAGCCTGAGTCAGTGGAAGCCTGTCAATGGGAGGCAGTAGAGGGGGAAAGGGGTCAAAGACTTTCTTAGCTCACAAATTTCTGCTGGTCCAGCTTAAATCAGAAGTGGACTTTAGAATATCTGGATTGGAGGATATGAAGGATAGATTTTATGTATCCTCCCAAATAATTTTTTTCCTCTAAGTTGAGCTTTGGGTACATCCACAAAGGCGGCAACATGTTTAACATTATACTTCCAGGCACATGTTTAATTTAGGGCATGTGCACTTTGTGCTGTCAGTTAAGTGTGGTGCTGGACGCCCTGCCTGCTTGATTGGAGTGAGGCTGACATGCCCTGTGAAACTCTGGTGCTGGGAGGGCGCGTCCCTGAGTCGACTGCCATTCGGCTCCAGTAGGAGGCGAGCTGTGTGCAAGGGCAGAGGGCTCATGTGTTTTACTGTCCCTGAGCATTTTGGCAATCACTGTCTCAGGAACATGAGAGTCCAAGAAGATGAGCTGACAAATAATAATAGTTACCGCCAAAGGCAGAGGGAGTGAAGAAGTAAGATGGCTGATCCATCTAGATTCCAAGGTTTGTCTAAATGGAGCTTTCTGGCAAAGCGATGGATTCACTTGTCATTTCATTCTTGCAATGCATACCCTCTGAGCACGGGTAAGCACAGTGCTGAGTGCTGGGCATGCCCCTAGAAAAGGCGCATGGTTTCATTGTCTCTCTCCATTTTTTTCATTCTCATCTTCCACAGAGAGATCGATGTGTCTGTGCCACCCACCAGAGGTTCTAGAGCTCACAATTTATCTTCCAGCTTCTCGGCACCAATGACCTTCAGAAAGCAGAGGGCCAGGTCTACTCCTCTGCTCACGTAAAGACTTCCATTCTGTGTTCTGGTAATGACAGAGGTCCTGGTGTCTAGGAAAATATTGTGTTCATTTTTGTGTTCTTAAATCAAGGGAGAAGATGACAGTTAGGAATTACTGTCAGCAACACAGATCGGAGAGAGGCATTCTAGCTTCCTTGCCAGAGTAATTGTTGGGAGGCCATAGTTTTATGCTGAATGATTTTGAGACCTAATTACTGAATCTGAACGGCTGTGCTTTAAATGTCAGTAATGGTAGAAAAAGAGCCTTTATTCTTAAGGGCCAGCAGGGAATGAGCAGTACAAAATGTTCTCATTAAAATTTCCCTTCCCTTTTTAAAATAGAGGATCAAAGACTTCCCAGAGTTCCCAACATTTAAAGGCAATGTATACATGTATGAGGAACGACACCTAGGAAGACTCAGATCTCTACCATGGCACAGAAAGTCCACAGAATATAAGAGAATTCGAGCTGCAAAGCAAGATCTAGCCCAACCTCCTGAGTGCAAAGATGAGGAGACAGTTCTAGAATGGGGCATGACTTATAAATGTCACAAAGATAATGGCAGAGAAAGTACTGAGCTCCGTGCTCCCTATTTGGAATCTAGTGGACTGTCAATAGTGTTTAGCGCACAAGGATTGCCTCATTCTTCCTTGCTCCTGGAATATTTGCTTTATCATTGTAATAAATCTTAATGTACCCAGCCTCAGGGGCAGAGATGGTGATTGTCATGGTAATCGTGTTCCCCTTTGAGAGCCCATGTGCTCTGGAATACAATATGTAACAGGAGCTTTGCTGGTGCCCTTTGGAAAAGCTTTGCATGTGGACAAGAGGGAGGCACTTGAGAACAGACCCTTTTGGTTAATACATCCCTTGCTTTCTCCTTAGGACACTGTTGTAGGAAGACACAAAGCGAGATGTGACAGCTCCCCTCGTGACTCACAAGAAGAAGTAGTTACCATTTCCTTGAAGTCAGCCGAGAGGGGGCCTGGTATGTTCAAGAATAAATGAGGGGCCCTGTGTTTGGAGAGCAGTGAATGAGAGGGAATATAGAAGAAGATGAGGTTAGGAGGTAAGGGGAAACCAAATCAGGTAGGATTTTGTAGCATGGTTAAGAATTTTTAGCTTTTACTCAGTGAATGGGAAGCTATTGGAGAGTAATTAGAAGCACGAAGTGTTCCGACTCATGTGTAACTGAATCAGTCTGGCTGGTATGTTGAAAGTAGACTGTGGGAGGTCAATGGTAGCACCAGTAGTCTGTTGGGACTCTACTGACATAATCCAGGGGCAAGATGGTGGTAGCTTAGACCAGGAGAGTAGTGGTAAAAGGGGAGAGAAGTCATCATGTTCTGGAGACATTCTAGAAGTAAAGAACATCTCTTTTCTCCTTTCGTTTCTTTTCTTTTATTCCTTTCCTTTATTTTTTTCTTTCCTCTCCTCTCTTGCCCTCCCCTTTCTTCCCATCTCTTCTCCTCTTTTCTTTTCCTTTCTTTTCTTTCCTAAGAAAGGCAAAGTGTTACCTGCAGTGCCCCATTTGAATGAGTCTGGAATGAGTGTGGAAACTTGGCTACTCTGTGTTTTCCTATCAATGGACTTTGAGAGCTTGTGTGGAGGTTCTAGAGGGGAGCACAATTGCCAGATACCCTTGACTGAAGAATGGTCCTCCTCTGTTGAGGAAGGCTGTCCTCCTTGACCAACTGTGCAGCTTTAAGAGGGATGCACATGGAATGGTGAGGGAGGAAGGAGACACTTGCCTAGCCAGACAGATCAGCCCAATCAACCCTGGGGATCAAAGTGGTAACAGATATTGCTTCCAGGTTACCCTCACATCCAGAACATTTCTTGACATAATATGAGGCTATATCTCTGTCGATTGCTCAACTGCTCAATCACTCTATCACTCTTTCACTCTATCTATCTATCTATCTATCTATCCATCCATCCATCCATCCATCCATCCATCTAACTATCAGAGAAAGAGAGGATCTAGAATGACTACAAGATTTTTGACCTAAGCAATGGAAAGATGTAGATGCCATGTACTAGGTGGGGAAGACTGCAGAAGGAACAGTTTCAGGGGGCAATCAGGAGATCTGGACACATTAAGTTTGAGGTGTCCTATGACTTATAAATAATAATATTAAGTGGGCTGTCAGATCTTGAAGTCTGGAGTTCACAGGAGAAGTCATACCAGAGATAGAAGTTTGGGAATTTTTATCACACTGGTTGTATTTAAAGTCACAGTAAAATGTGATCTCTTGGGGGTTGGGGATAGGAAAGAGGACAGACCCAGAGACTGAACTCTGGAGTACTAACACTTAGAGGTAAAGTGAACCCAGAGACTGAGAATGAGCGACTAGGAGGGTAAGAGGAAATGCAGGAGAGAAGGTGGTCTTGGAGGCCAAATGAAGATTATTCAAGGAGGAATGAGTAACCAACTGTACCAACAAATTCAGATCAAATCCCATTCCATGATATAAGGATATGCTCAGGGTTTCCTTCTCCTCCTCCTCTATTCTCCTCCTCCTCCACCTACACCTCTCCCTCCTGTTCCTCTTCTTTTTCTTCTTTTTTTAGTTTGAGAAGGGGGAGAGAGAGAGAGAGAGAAAAAGAGAGAGAGAGAGAGAGATGGCTGTGGGCGGAGGGGCTAAGGCAGAGGGAGAGAGAGAATCCTAAGTGGGCTCCATGTCCATCGAGGAGCCTGATGTGGAGCTCAGTCTCACAACCCCGATATCATGACCTGAGCTGAAATCAAGAGTCAGATGCCCAGCCAACCGAGCCATCCAAGTACCCTTGGATTTCCTTCTAGTATTTCTCCATAGTCTTGGATGGGGGGAGATGCTTGCATTTTTCCAAGTTGCTTTTGACTTCAGGGTCTGCTTGTATAGAGTTCTTAACCTCTACTCTGTATTTTGACTCCTCTGTTCACTGCCCCATTTGTTACCGAACCACCATGCTAGAGACCAATGTACCATCCCTTTCTCCTAGTCCACTGTCTCCAGGGTATGTCAGTAAACCAGTAAATTTAGGAGTACCTAGGAGGATGACATCACAGGCACAACATATGATGGAATTAATCAACTGGGATAGGCTAAATTATGCTGTGGTAACAAACAACCCCAAACACCAGTGGCTTAAACCAACAAGTATAACTCATCAGGGGCACCTGGGTGGCTGAGTGGGTTAAGCCTCTGCCTTCAACTCAGGTCATGATCCCAGGGTCCTGGGATCGAGCCCCGCATCGGGCTCTCTGCTCAGCAGGGACCCTGCTTCCCTTCCTCTCTCTCTGCCTGCCTTTCTGCCTACTTGTGATCTCTGTCTGTCAAATAAATAAATAAAATCTTAAAAAAGACAAGTATAACTCATTAAATGGGCATGTAGAATTTATGCATGTCATGTCATACAGTTATACATTTCAAAATATATATGTACCTTTTGCCAAAAAAAGAATACAAATAAATACTGGGCTCTCCATAGCAAGATGCATTCGAATGGACTTCTGGGTGGCTCAGTTGGTTAAGCATCTGCCTTGGGCTCAGACCATGGTCTCCAGGTCCTGCAATCGAGTCCCGCATCAAACTCCCTGCTCAGTGGGGAGGTGGCTTCTCTCCTCTCCCCTCTCCCCCTCCCCCCCGCTCGTGTGTTCTCTTTCTCTCTCAAATAAATAAATAAAATCTTTAAAAAATATGCATTCATAAGTATTTAGGAATGACATTATACTGACATCAGCAACTTAACTTCGAAATGTATCCAAAAATAAAATGGACTGATGAGTGGATAGAGGGATGAAAGAATGGATAGCAATGAGGTAAAGCAAATATTGCAAAATGTTAATTGTAGGCTCTAGGTGGTGGATACAGAGATGTTCACTGTAAAATTCTTCTGATTTCTGAGCGTTTGAGAAATCCCATAAGAGAATGTTGGAAAAACAATTATAGCTCATGTTATGCACCATCAAGGGTCAGCAGGAGGTTCTACTCACCATGGGTACTCAGGGTCGTAGGTTAGAGTAGCCATCATCTCAAGTGTTTTGGATCACAATGGCAGAGGGCAAGAGAACTCTCAATTAAATGTACTGGATGGGAAGGGACTCATGTCTTTTTAAAGAGAACTAGTCATATGGCTCTACTCAGTCTTAGGGTCTAGGAATTCCACCTCAACTGTGTGCCCAGAAATGGAAATACCGGAAGTACTGGGTGATTATCTCTAATGACTACTACATGAATGGCTAGATGTCTTTGTTCTTTAAAGCCCCTTAGCCATTTCCACCTTTGGGAGTTTTTACTGGCAGTATTTCTTATCCAATTTCCACCTTTTGCTGTGTTTGTTGGGGCCCCCTTTTCCACTTCTACTTAGCACACTTCTTACTTTCTTGTTAGTTTTTTTAAACCATTTTTTCTATGAAAAAATATTTTATTTAAATTCAGTTGATTAGCATATAGTATATTATTAGTTTTAGAGGTAGAGTTCAGTGATTCATCAGCCTTATATAACCCTCAGTGCTCATTATATCACATGCCCTCCTTAAAGTCCATCACCCAGTTACCCCATACCTCCATCCCCTCCCCTCCAGCAATGCTATTAGTTTCTTATGATTAAGAGTCTCTTATGGTTTGTCAGTTTCTCATTAATTTCTTGTATAAAAAGGTGAACCCTCAGGGATGCCTGGGTGACTTAGTCGGTTAAGTGTCTGTTTTTGGCTCAGGTCATGATCCCAGGGTCCTGGGATCGAGCCTTGTGTCGGGCTCCCTGCTCTGTGGGAGGTCTGCTTCTCCCTCTCTCTCTGTGTTCCCTCTGCTCCTGCTCTCTCTCTCTCTCTCATAAATATTAAAAAGAAAATCTTTAAAATAACCTTAAACAGTGAACTCTCTGTAGCTTTAGTTCGTCCAGACTATGCCTAAAGGGTTTCAAATCCCAATCCCAAAGGTTCATGAAGCACGTTTTATTTATTTAATTTTCCCTGAGAGGCATTTTATGGCTGTTCTCAGAGTAATCACCATCCTCCTTGCCTCCCTGCCCCATGTTGCCTGTAGCTGGGAGAAATTGGCTGTCATGCTATCTCTGTAAGGTGTGATGGCATTCTGGGGCAAGCTGACATGAAGGTCGAGAGCCTGAAGTCTGCAGACACATCTCCTGGTTTAGGCTCCATCTCCCCCAGTTCCTGGCCTCTGTAACTTGGACACATGGCTTCCCTGTGCATTGGAATCCCCATCTTTAAAATAGGGGTGCTTATAATAGTCCGCGGACTGCTTAACTCCTCAGAACTCTTGTTTTTTTCCATGTATAATAAAACTCCCGATGGCACTAGCCACTTCATCAAACGACTTCTTTGTTATAATTTTTTTTGCTCAGGCACTGCTGGGAGAGTTCTGTGCACAGTGCGTACTGGGATTCTGTTCTGATTGCAACCCTCCCAGAAGGCAGGGACTCCACTATCTGCCCAGCTCGTCACTGGGGGCAGACCACCACTTGAAAGAGACATGATAATGAGTAAGACTGTAAACGCTGGGCTTAGGATCTCCCTTTTTCCAAATGTCCTCTGGATTCAATTTGAAGTTATAAACAACTGAAGTGTTTGAGAGTTTTAAAAAGGTGACAGCTACACAGTTAAGGACACTGTTAGAGAGACCGATATTGAATTCTGATACACTTTTCCTTCTGCCTTTTCTTCCTCCACCTCTGAAAAATCCAGTCTATGCCAAGCACTGTGCTAGGCTCTAAGTTTAAAGTGGTAAACAAAATAAAATGGTTCTGGCTCCCATGGGGCTTATAACGAATGGAAATGCAGACAAGTAATCAAGTAACTACAGCCCAGCTAGGCTGGATCAGAGTAGAATGAGTGAAAGTTATTGAGTTTATCACCCCAAGACTGTTGTTGATCATAAGCTTCCCTAACCATATCACCATATCATACACTTCTTCAGATGAATAACAGACATCATTTTCCCCCCTCTGGTTTGTTCTTTCTTTCTTTCTTTCTTTCTTCTTTTAAGTTTCAGAGGTAGAATTTGGTTATTCATCAGTTGCATACAACACCCTGTCCTCATTACCTCAAGCGCCCTCCTTAATGCCCATCACCCAACTCTCCCTTCTCTCCATCCACCTCCCCACCAGCAACCCTCAGTTTGTTTTCTAGAGTACAGCATGTGACCTCATTTGTGACCCAGGATGTGATCTATTCTGGAGAATGTTCCATGCGCATTAGAGAAGAATGTGTATTCTGTTGCTTTGGGATGGAATGTTCTGAATATATCTGTGATATCCATCTGGTCCAGTGTGTCATTTAAGGCCTTTATTTCCTTATTGATCATTTGCTTGGATGATCTGTCCACTTCAGTGAGGGGGGCATGAAAATTCCCTACTATTATTGTATTATTGTCAATGTGTTTCTTTGATTTTGTTATTAATTGGTTTATATAATTGGCTGCTCCCATGTTAGAGGCATAGATATTTAAAATTGTTACATCTTCTTGTTGGACATACCCATTAAGTATGATATAGTGTCCTTCCTCATCTCTTATTATAGTCATCAGCTTAAAATCTAATTTGTCTGATAGAAGGATTGCCACCCCAGCTTTCTTTTGATGTCCATTAGCATGGTTAATGGTTTTCCACCCCCTCACTTTAAATCTGGAGATGTCTTTGGGTCTAAAATGAGTTTCTTGGAGAAAACATATTGATGGTTTTTTTTTTTTTTAAGAATTTATTTATTTATTTGACAGAGAGAGATCACAAGTAGGCAGAGAGGCAGGCAGAGAGAGAGGAGGAAGAAGGCTCCCTGCTGAGCAGAGAGCCCGATGTGGGACTCGATCCTAGGACCCTGAGATCATGACCTGAGCCGAAGGCAGCAGCTTAACCCACTGAGCCACCCAGGTGCCCCTCTTTTTTTTTTTTTTAATCCACTCTGAGACCTTGTGTCTTTTGATTGGGGCATTTAGTCCATTTACATTCAAGGAACTATTGAAAGATATGAATTTAGTACCATTGTGTTGCCTGTAAGGTGACTGTTACTGTATATTGTCTCTGTTCCTTTCTGGTTTGTTACTTTTAGGCTCTTTCTTTGCTTAGAGGACCCCTTCAATATTTCCTGTCGGGCTGGTTTGGTGTTTGCAAATTCTTTCAGTTTTTGTTTTTGTCTTGGAAGCTTTTTATCTCTCCTTCTATTTTCAATGAGAGCATAGCTGGATATAGTATTCTTGATTGCATATTTTTCTTGTTTAGTGCTCTGAATATAACATGCCAGTCCTTTCTGGCCTGCCAGGTCTCTGTGGATGGGTCTGCTGACAATCTAATATTTCTACCATTGTAGGTTACAGATCTCTTGTCCCAAGCTGCTTTCAGGATTTTCTCTTTGTCTCTGAGACTTGCAAGTTTTTCTATTCGATGATGGGGTGTTGACCTATTGTTACTGGTTTTGAAGAGGGTTCTCTGTGCCTCCTGAATTTTGATGCTTGTTTCCTTCCCCAGATTGGGGAAGTTCTCTGCTATAATTTGGTCCAACGTACCTTCTGCCTCCTCTTTCTTCTTCTGGGATCCCAGTTATTCTAACATTTTTCATTTTATGGTATCACTTATCTCTTGAATTCTCCCCTCTTGGTCCAGTAGTTGTTTATCTCTCTTTTTCTCAGCTTCTTTATTCTCCATCATTTGGTCTTCTATATCACTAATTCTCTCTTCTGCCTCATTTATCCTAGCAGTAAGAGCCTCCATTCTTTATTGCACCTCATTAATAGCTTTTTTGATTTCAACTTGCTTAGATTTTAGTTCTTTTATTTCTCCAGAAAGGAATTCTATTCTTCTATGCTTTTTTTTCCCCCAAGCCTAGCTAGTATCTTTATAATTGTCATTCTGAACTCTAGTTCTGACATCTTACTAGGTCCATATTGATTAGTTCCCCAGCTGTTGGTACTGTCTCTTGTTCTTTTTTGGGGGGTGAGTTTTTCCTGCCTTGTCATTTTGTTCAGAGAAGAATAGATGAATGAGAGAACAGAATGCTAGGAGGACAGCAACAACCCCAGAAAAATATACACTAATCACATCAGAAGAGACCTGAAACTGGGGGGGAGAAGAAAAGAAAAAAAAATATGATTAGGCTGGTGAATAGAACAGAGCCACACCCTTGACTTTGGGTGTATTTTGGTCTGTTAGAAGAAACTGCCTCCCGAAATTTTAAAGCAAGAAAAACATATATATATATAAATATATATAATGTATATTATATAGAATATATAATATAAATTTATATTACATAAATATAAAGAAAGAAAAACATATATATACACACACATATATATGTATAACAATGAATGGCTATAATATGACTATAAATATGAAAATTAAAAAACAGATTTTAAAAAAGGAATTGGTAAGAAGTTGGTTGAAAAAAGAAAAAAAAAGGGAGAGAATGTGATCAGGTGGGAGACTAGAACAAAGTCATATGCTAGATTTAGGGCATATTTTGGTCTGCTAGAAGAAACTTAAAGAAAGAAAACTTATATGTACACAAAAAATAAAGTTACATATAATGAAGGGATAGAATATGAGTATAAAAAAGAAAATTAAAAAAGATTTTAAAAAGGTATGATGAGATAAAATAGTTAAAATAGGTTAAAATAGGAAGGAGGAAAAATCTAAAAGAAAACAGAAAAAGAAGAAAATAACAAAAATTAAAAAAATTTAATTTTGAAAGTGTAAATAATCATGGGGAAAAAAGCCATGAATTCTATGTGCTGTATTCCTGGAGTTCTGAAGTTTTGCAGTTCTCATTGATAGGTGAACTTGGTCTTGGCTGGATGTTCTTGCTGATCTTCTGGGGGAGGGGCCTGTTGCAGTGATTCTCAAATGTCTTTGACGGAGGCAGAATTGCACCACCCTTGCCAGGGGCTGGGCCAAGTAATCTGCTCTGGTCGCTCTCTGGAGCTTTTATGCTTTTGTTCCCTGAAGACTTTCTGTAGAGCTCTGGAGTACAGGAATGAAAATGGCAGCCTCCCAATCTCCGAAGGGAGGAGCAAAGCTCAGGGCCTTACTCCTCAGTGCACTCTCAGAGTAAAGCAGTCAGTCCCTCCATCTCCCTGGTCTCCGGCTGCACTCTGTGTTCACCTGGCCTGTGACTGAGTGCCTCCATCTCTGGCATACTCTTTGGAGTCTCCAAACTCCGCCGATTCCTGCAGCATGCTCTAATGCCTTTCCAAAGGCTTATTCACTCTCGTATCTGGCATCTTGCTGGGAAGACACAGCATTTGGGGGCTGGAACAGCTGGGGAAATTGGGGACCTTTGGACACCTCTCTGCATCAGTCCGTTTTCTCCATGTAGTCTCTCCTGTTGGATGGCTTTATGGTAAGTGTACTTCTTATTCTTACATGGTGGCTCCGGGCTCTGAAGGTGTGTGTCTCCAAAGAGGGCACAAAACACAATGTCTCACTGTTGTCACCTACTACAACAGAGACTTGACTCTTTTGTAGCACAGCTTTCATGTGTTTTGTTTGTGGAAGCTATCACAAAGACGTGCTCAACGTCAAGGGAAGCTAGGTTCCATCTCTTGATGAGGGGGAGGAATAGCAGTTTACTGGAAAAGCATGTGAGACTACAGATATTGCTGTGGTCAGTTTTAGAATATGTCCCTTGCTGCAAATATTTTTCTTATGGGGAATGTGTGCAGAAGCAGTGTCCAGGTGTGATGCTTGGCCATAGTTTAAGGATGGGTTGGATTTGGCAGTCTGGATGAGGTAGGTAGACCATGTTTATTATTTCCATTTTGTATATGGGGAAACTGAGGCACAAAGGAGTTGATAAATAAACCTAAGGTCATGAACATTCCTAATGGAAATGCTGGAAATGGTTTCTAGTCTTCTGGACCTCACTGTGGCTCTCAAGACAGCCACAGGAGTGTCACTGGTGTGGGGGACATTTCCTCACCCCAGCTCCAGGAGGTACAACAAAATCTCCAAGAGTGGGATGTGAGTGCTTTTGTTTACCAAAAGGAAATATGCAGTTAGAAAGGGTAAAGAGTCTGTAGTATTTCCTATTGTTGCTATTATATACTCCTCTGTGAGTTCTTTGATTCTGAGATCTATCATTTAATTAGCAAAGAATGTTTAATACAAATTTCCAGATATTGGAGATTCTAGGAGGTACACTTGAATTTAAGGAGGAAAGAAGAAAAACCTTAACTTCACAGAGTTCATTTCTTAAAGAGTTACTGAGTGAATTGATGAATTGAGTTAGTAACTTATTGCTTCTCTCCTCCCCCACCGTCTGTTTTCTGTAAAGCTTTGGAGATGATTGAATGATGAGAGTACTGTCTTTCCTTAGGGATCTTCAGGTCAAAAGTGTTTATTGAGAACCTGCTATGTGCCAGAAACTGAGTTATAGGTTGAGAGAAAAAATGCATATGCCATAGTATTTGCTCCCCCAAAGCTTACACATAGTTAATCTGAATGTCAGACAAGAGCTGCTCTGATATGTAACGTGTGTGCGCTTTTATGCTCATATTGAACTTGGTCGCGGGGGGAGGGCAGTCCCGTAGGACGGGAAGCTAAGCAGGGAAAGGAGGGACGCACAGGCATTCCCCAGGCATAAGCTGATGGGAAACAGGCAGAATAAAACATAATCTTTCGGAATTTCATGGAATCCAGGATTAACTGGATTGTAAGAATAGTGAATAAAATTCATTCGCTTTCCTTCTGGCATGGGAGATTCCATTTGTCTGCACATGGCGGGGGGAGGTTTCTTTCGCCAACGTCTCCCGGCACATTTGTGGATCAGATAGAGGACTAATCTATTTTCTCATTTGCTTCAAAAGAGGAAAAATATTATAAATACATAAAAAGAACATAAAAGCACGGACTGCGTTTCAAATGCTTGTTGTTTCATTTGTAGAGCTGTAATTCCTTCACTTGACCAATATTAACCTCTCGAGCTGGTTAGGGTTTTGGATGCATGGAGGGCTCAATTTTGAAGGACTTGCTTTGATTGTTCCAGGGAAGATGTAGCTATGCTTTTAACAATTTTGTTTGTTTTGCCTTTTGTTTTCACTGTGTTAAAATATACATAACATAAACTTTGCCACTGTCACCATTTTTGGGTGTCTAGTTCCTCGGCCTTGAATGAATTCTCATTGTTATGTAGCTGTCACCATCATCTATCCCCAGAACTCTTTTTGTCTTGGAAAACTGAAACTCTACCTTATGAAACAAGAGGTCCCCGTTCTCCCACCATCACTGCCCCAGCCTCTGACAACCACCATTACACTTTCTGTCTTCATGATTTTTAACTACCCTAAAAACCTTATGTAAGGGGAATCACATAGCATTTGTCTTTCTGTGGCTGGCTTGTTTTGCTTAGCACAATGTCCTCAAGAGGCATCCATGTTGTAGCACATTGCAGAGTTCCCTTCCTTTTCAGGGCTGAATAATGTTCCATTGTATGTACATGTGCCATTTTGCTTGCCCAGACAGTGGATCTGTCTGTTGCCTGGGCCTGCAGCCATGTTTTAGCTCCAGTGAATAATGCTGCTATGAGCACAGGTATACAAATACCTCTTTGAGACTCCGTTGCTAATTCTTTTGAGTCTGTACAGAATGGTGGACTTGCTGGGTCATAAGGGAATTCTATTTTTAAATTTTTGAGGAACCTACATACTGTTTTCTATAGTGACTATTTCATTTTATATCAACTACACTTTTCAATGTGTTTTTTATTTGCAGCCTCCTTTTTAGGCTGGGCTTTCATAGGAACTTCTCAGTTTCCAACAGATGTGATTTGTGGCCACTGGGAAAAGCGGGATCAGGGGTCCTGCAGCCATCATCATGAGAGCCTCAGCCTTGGATTATAGGCTCCACATCTCTCTCTCCTCCGGGATGCTTTCTCAGATGATTCTCGGAGGTCTGCCTGTCTCAGGTCCTTAAATGTACCTGGGTCACTACCACATGTCACAGCAAGGCTGTTCTAACAGTAAAAAAGCCAGTCACAGCTTAAATGCCCCACAATGGGAGAATGTCTACATAAGTCACCGCACTGCCAGGCTACTGAATGCATTGTCGTGGTTAAGACAAACAAGATAGCTCTGGGTGCTCTATCAGAGAAAGATCTCGAAGATGTATGGTTGAGTTAAAAAGAAGCAAGGTGCAGAGCAAAACACCATTTCTGGGAGAGTTGCTTCCATAAAGCAGTGCTGTGTATTTTCATGGGTACCTATATATGAATATGAATGTGAGGAGAAGCTCTGGAAAGAGACATGCCAAGCCAAAGAGTAGTGGCAGGTAAAAGACAGGATGGGGGTGGTGTTCCAGTAGGAGTTGGAGTTTATCTGTAATAGCTGAGTATTCTTGTTACTCATGTTTTTGTTTTTTCTAAGGAAGAGACAATGGTCATGTGTTACCTACACGATTTAAAAACTAAAGAGAAGCCAGGTGGAAGTGGCTTTGTTCTAGGCGATGATTCTGGGCCATAGGAAGTAGGTGGCCATGGGGGTGTTTAATGTAACATCTAATAAATTAATTGTTTTTAATTAATATATTAAACAAGGAGGCCCTTTGCCTGAGGAGGCTCTGCTGGTGTGGCTGCCCATGTAAGCAAGCCCAAGTCTAAATATGTAAATGCTTGAGGTCATGAAATCAAAACACAAAGGACAACTGATCACAAACAGCCAAGTGGGCTGTAAGCTATAGCCAACCAAATAGTTTCTAGAAATCTCTTTCTGCACCTTCTCTCTCTATAAAGTCTTTCCCCTGGCTCATGTCCATGGAGGGCTCCCAATTGCTTCCAGTTCGACCCTGGACATTCAAATGGATTTTTGCTCAAATGCACTCTTAAAATTTTTTGACATGCCTTGGTTTATCTTTTAACAGGGGAAAGGCCAAGATTCCTCAAATGCAGGTTCCGCTGCTCAGAGCTGTGTTGATTTAGTGGATCACTTACCTCCGCAGCCTTGTAAGAACTGCCTTGGAAGGTTGTTAGGAGAAAGATGTTTGATAATTGATGAAAAGCACCAGCCTCTTCTTCTTCTTGCTCTTGAATTTTGGTCCCTGGCTTTGGGGGCCCCAGCCCCACTACTGGCTTTGGTCTTTTCAGGGTTAGACACCCATTCAGAGCCTCTGTCATTCTTTTGTTTCCTGTTCCCCTCTAGGCACCCAGCATTCTACCTGCAGGGTTGGTGACCTCCCTGGGGTGTAGGGGTGCCCACTGTCAGCACTCTTTGTCATTTGTATTCTCATCCAATCAACACAAAGAGGACCGTTTTCAATTCCTAGCACATTCTGGGGCTGTATTCTCCTCTGGCTGTTCTCTCCAGAAATGGTTCTCTCTGTGTGGGAAGCGGGCATTTGGAAATCAGTGGGAGTTTTGCCTGAGAGCAAACAACAAAAGGAGAGCCCACCGTGCCTGCGTATTTATTGGGATCTGGTACAGAGAAGGCAGGCTCTCCTGGGGCCAGTTGGCCCCTTTGGTTTCCCACAAGAGCAGAGCTGCTGCTTCCCCTGGGGGAGAGGAGAAACCCGGGTTATTACATTTGCGGGTCAGTGGAGGACTTGAATGGGACACAAAAGCTTTCGTTCCCTCCTTTATACACAGTTGTGTTGTTTTACAAAATTATGTGCCTTTTGAGTTCTCCAGAGTGTTGGGAAATGTGGCTTTTAATTCCTTCTGTTCTCCCCGCAAGCACATACTGCCAACCGAGAGATTTCACTGCATGCTTATTGGTTTACAGAGTATGTTGGAGACCCAAGTTTCTTGTCAATAACATGAAGAATGTAGATTTTTCATTCTTGATTCAGATAAGGCTTTATTGTAGATGTCCTTGGGGAAATGACCACTCAGCCCAAGGAGGTGCCCACACTGACTGTGGAAAGGATTGGCTCCACCCACAGATGGTCCAACAGCTGCAGAATGAGGGAGAGTTAGAGAATCTGGCCTCTTTGCTCACTTCTCCTCCCTGGTCCTCCTGCCCTGTTGCTGGAAGCTTCCACCGTAAGGGTCTTCCCTGGGGGTGGTAGCAGTAAAATGCAAACTTGTCTAGAAAGGGGAGCGGATCAAGACAGGGATTCTCAAATGGTTTTTGTGGACTACTAGCCCCCAAAATACTCTTAAAAAGAAAACATGCCCAAGAGATATGGCATTAATTATTTCTTATCAGATATAAACAATGTAAGTCGGCACAGTAAAGGTTGAAAATGTTCTCAAGTAAACAAAGCCACTGACATTTTTTAAGCAGGTATTTCCCACAAAACACAATTTTCACGTAAACTCTTTTATTGTCTTGAGGAACCAGTGTTCTCAGAACATATTTTTAGGATATATTGCAACAACCTTGCGGAATCAGTTTGTTATTTTTCCCAGTTCCCTGAGCTGGGTGAGAGCTCAGGACCAGAGAAGGGAAGGCATGAAGAAAGCAGCAAATCCTAAAGTCCACTCCAGGGTCCTTGGTTGTTCAGCGACTTCTAAAGGGCATAGAGAGCCCTGGTTAATTGATTAACAGGAAGAGGACCTCATAACATTACATCTTTTATGTGCTGGCCCTAATTGTATTAATTTTAAGAAAACTTGTGTTCAGCCATTGGCAACTATTACATTGTTTCAGGTGTTTTTTTTTTTTTTTTTTTTAGCTGTGGATCTTTATATGATTTATATGGAGTAAATCCAAAATGGGATTATATAGTAAACCAAACATTTTCTTCCTTCCTTCATCTCTCCCTCCCTCCCCCTCCTCTCTTTTTTCTCTCTTTCTGATTTTCTTTGTCTTCTCTTGTTTCCTGCCCCACCTCTGTCCTTTTCTGTTTCCTTCAAAGTCTCAGTCCCTTTGTCATCCTTTTTTAAAAAGAATTTGTTCTTAATCTTTTTAAAAATATTTAATTTATTTATTTGAGAGACAGAGAGAGTGAGAGCACAAGTAGTGGGGAGGAGAGGGACAGAGGGAGAGGAAGAAGCAGACTCCTTGCTGAGTAGGGAGTCTGGTAGGGCTCCACCCAGGACCTTGAGATCATGACCTGAGTTGAAGGCAGATGCTTAACTGACTGAGCAAAGGCGTCCCCTTTGTCATTCTAGATTCCCATTTGGCTCCTTAGGACGCTTTCTCAATAACCAGTTTGAATATTCTATACATTTTTGAACTTCACTCTTGTAACTTACACTTAACTCCTTTAAAGCTGCATTGGCTGACCCTTAAAAAAAATAAAGCAGAGTCTATAGCAGTAATGACTAGGAGAGTAAGTCCCAGCATCAAAAAGACCCAGGTCCGAACCCAGGCTGGTTTGTCCAATCTCCATTCCAACCTCCTACCCTTCATCTTACTCTGTTAGGGAGGCTGTAAATGCTAATAGCCAGAGCAGCTGGGATTGCCCATATGACATTATTCTGATAAATCAGTTATTACTTAAAAATACAGTGGGAGTAAAGGGGAAGAGAGCCTGGGGTGCCAGGTGCATTACTATTTTCATTAGAGCTCTTTCTTCTATTTCCATGGATGCCCCAGTGCAGATTTGTGAATTTTTTTTTTAATTTAGATGTTGCTGAAACTTTACTTCCCAAATAGAATGAGCATAAGTTGACGTCCACATACCTTTCTCAGCAAGTCCTTGGGACTGAGAGTCAGAAGGTTCTTGGAAGATGATGTTCTCAGCCATCTGCCTAGAGCTGTGTGCTGTCTGCTTCCCAGGTTGGGGTGGGTCAGGACTGAGTGTGACCTAGGGACCAGATCCAAGAGGAGACCGACTGAGCTGGGGAAGCAGTAACAGCTGGAGCCATGGATTATCAGGGTCAGTGTATAAAAGAAGCAAAGTTATACCTGCAGAGACAGGCGAAGTTCAAGGCTGAAGAATAAGATGAGGATGGAGAATTGTGAGTTCAGCACACCTGAGAATAAACACACAGAGAGGGCCAGGAAGCAGTGTATAAGTGGCAAGCATGCATGGCGCTCTTGGTTGGACGGGGCCCTTGTGAGCTGAGTTGAGTGTGAACAATGCACTGGCTCATGGGAGGAATGTTGGAGCAGAGGATAGCCTGATTCTGATAACCTGGTTTCATTGAGGTGGGTTGTTACCATGGGGCATCCACCAAAAAATTTTCCCTGTAGGTCTCAGTTCACTGATAGCAAAAAGATGTATTGTCCTTTCTCCTTGACTATTTCCCTGGATTCCTTTCCCCAGCTCGGCAGAAGCTGGCATGATCGAATGTACCTTGGCTTCACCATACACCCCCATCCAGGCATTTGAATAATCTTTTTTATCATCCCTGTTCTCAGAGCCTGGCTTCTTTACACTCTGCCAAAGATCACTCAGTGAACGAAGCCAAGTGCGGTGGTTGTAAGAGCTGTGTTGACTCCTAGTTTTGGAACCAGTGCCTGAGCACAATGTATAGAGTGTTTTTCTTGTCACTGGGCCATGGAGACAGCTTGTTCTTGGCTTTGGTGAAAAGCTGGCATTGGAGGGTTGATGACTGCCTTCTGGGGTCTTTTCTCCCAGCAAGGTAAGATCCTACATACTATTAAAGATCAAGAGAAAAGGTGCTTCTACCCCCCTCTCATCTCCCATCCTGGAGCTCTGTGGTCTCTCTGCATTCTGTATAAATGTATCTCACAGAAGACTGCTTGGTACATTATTCACATTTGGAAACAAGCCCCGTGTGAAAGCCATACAGAATGCATACATTGTCTAAACAGGTTAGAATACATAGATTCCTTTCCCTTTCCTGCTGGGTTTTATTTTGGATCTTACTTTTTTGCAGTTTGCTCTCTGCTTTCCAAGCCTCCATGTGTAGTTATAAATAAGGCTTATATGTTGTGCAGGTTGTGCATTGCAAAAAGGCACCTCCTTTAAGAGCTCTTTTATACTGTATATATCATGGCTTTGTGTACTTATTATAAAAAATATAGCAGGTTGCAATAAGTGTTTTGTTCTAAAAACTATGGAAAATTTTCTGATGGCAGTGATGTGTCTTGAGGAAGGGGTACATTTTCTTTATCTTGGCAAGTGTCCCGGATGAGCCAGCTTTAGGAAGCTTGAAACACTAAGAGGTTTCTTTCCCTTGCTTCATTGATGAAGATGGCCAAGTGTCTATGGCCCTGCCTAGATATTATCTGGGAGGTGGAAGCTCTACCAACAGATGGGGAGAGGGGGGTTCTTTATAGGAATTGAGGAGGATAGCCCTGGCTTGTGGTCTTCTTGTTCCTTAGAAATTTGGATGGCTTCCTTGGAGTGGGTAGTGATCTCCGTGAGAAGTGGAAGGCCAGGCACTGCATGTCCACAGCATCCTGGATGGAATGCTGGCTGTCTGGAGCCAGGGGAGAATGGATCTTTCTAGAAGTCTTGGCAAGAGTTTCCTGAGGCCCAGCTCGGTACAGGTCAGGGACATACTACCTCCTAAACTGGTCTTGCCAACTTCGGCACTGAGTATTTTAGCAGCAATTGATAGGGATGTCAGGATATGGATCCCAACCTCAAATTTTCTGGTCTATGTAAGCCATTCCTCCTTCCCTAGGACTTCTGTATGAATTTACATGATGGTAGGTGTCTCAGCAAATTAAATCTAACATAAAAATAAAGTAATGTGACATTTCTTCTACTCAAGTCGGATGGAGCATGTTTATATGCTCTACGCCTGAACACAGATGACACTGAACTCAGAATCACAGTATTTCCAAAGCAGGCTTCTACTACCATTGCTGGAAACAAGCATGACTTAGGTAAAGTCTGTCTTCAGCATTTTGTTTCTTTCTTCCACTTCTTCACCCCAGGAACCCACCGTGTATCTGGTGCATGTTTGCCACTCCAGGTCCCTTCTCTTGCGGGAGGCACAATTCTCCATGCCTCACTCCTGTCCCTATCTAAGATATGTGTCTGGTGACACATCATCCCTTCCAAACTGACCGTCTGGTAACAAATCAGGGGTGACATATTAGCGACTTACAGTGAATTAGTAGGTTACCCTATAGTCAAAGACAAAAACAAGCCAGAGATCCAATTTGCCAAGGCCATTGATTTGTAAGCCTGTGGCTACAAGGGGACTGTCTGCTGTCACTTTCCTATTAGCAGGCTTTTGAAGGAGCTTGAAAGGTTTCATTGAATAAAAGAGTCCTAAAGATCGTCTCTGATTGGTGAGCATTCTGTTTGGGTAGGTTTCTGACTGGCCTTTAAGTATATTTGTTAGTCCTTAATTAATTGGCTATGCATATTTACATGACTTAAATTTTCAGGTTGGGCAGAATTGGAAGAGCTTTCCTGTCTTTTCAGGGCTAGCTTAAGATATTTCTTAACTCAGGGCGCCTGGGTGGCTCAGTGGATTAAAGCCTCTGCCTTCAGCTCAGGTCATGATCCCAGGGTCCTGGGATCGAGCCCCACATCGGGCTCTCTGCTCAGCGGCGAGCCTGCTTCTCCCCTCTCACTCTCCCTGCCTCTCTGCCTACTTGTGATCTCTCTCTGTCAAATAAATAAATAAAATCTTAAAAAAAAAAAAAGAAAAAGATATTTCTTAACTCTAGGGGGCAGAGTGGGATATCTGGACCTGGCAGAGGCCGGGCAAAATTCTTTTGTTTGTGAAAGAATGTGCGGTTCTTACTTCCAAGAATGCAGTTCCTTAAGAAATAGTTTTCATGGGGCACCTGGATGGCTCAGTCGATTAAGCAAACAACTTTTGATTTCGGGTCAGGTCATGATCGCAAGGTTGTGAGATTGAGTCCTGTGATGGGTTCTGCATTGGATGTGGAGCCTGCTTAAGATTCTCCACCTCTGGGCACCTGGGTGGCTCAGTTGGTGAAGTATCTGCCTCTGGCTCAGGTCATCACCCTGGGGTCCTGGGATTGAGCCCCATGTTGGGCTCCCTGCTCGGTGGGGAGCCTTCTTCTCTCCCTACCTCGGATGCTCCCTCTGCTTGTGTTTTCTCTTCTTTCTCTCTGTGTCAAACAAATGAATAAAATAAAATAAAAAAGTTCTCCCCCTTCTCTGTCCCCTCCCATGTCTCCCCCACCCCCATTCTCTCTTCAAAGAAAAAAAAAATCTCATTCATGGGACTTCATTCTTCCTCCTGTCTTATTTCAACAGCAGCAGAAACAGCAATGATAACAAAAGAAAAAAAAAGATCTATTGTTTACTGAGTACTTACTAAGGACAGACTGTGCAAAGTAAGTGGGATTCCTATTTTCAAAAAGGGAAACTGAGGCTCAGAGAGATTGGGTGAATTAACCAAGGTTGTTCAGCTGTTCAGCTTGTAAGAGTCAGAATTGAGACTGTGGCCTGTTTGGTTCTGAATAACTATGATCTCTTAACAGCCCCATCTCCTCGTTAGGTAAAACCAAGGAGGGGAGTGACTGCAGCCATTCAGACCTTTAGGAAGGGCTGGTGGGGGACCAGTCTTAGGTAAGGAACCTCATTGGTGTTTTCTAGCTCAAACCTTTTGTTTGGGTCAAGCTTTAACAAGCCTGCGTGTAGCTCCAGCTTTGCATGGGGAAACTGTCCACTGGGAAGTTCAGCACTTTTCAATTTCAGGCGTGGTTGTATTAGGGAAAATGGCCAAGGAAGAGATGGAGGTAGCAAGAGGGCTGTAGGATCTGGAAGGGACAAGTAGACTGGGGTGACCCAACTGTTCTCAAGTGCATTTGCTACTGACATCTGCCACCAAAACCTTACCTCTTTGGCAGAGGGTAGAAAAAAATTTGTTATTAAACTCTCAAAAGGAAAAATAAAATGCAGCGGAGATGAGTATTTAAGTTCTAGACATTTTCTCCCTTAACATACAACAGTGTGCTTTTCTTCTGAAAATTTCAGCTCAGTCACATGACTCCACACACTCCTTTTATGGACTTACCGCTTCAGTAATTTGACATTAAGGTAGGATGATCGGGCACGGTGTTGAAACAGCCTCCCCGGAGTGAAGAGAAGTGATAGCAACCATCCAAGAGAAGATAATGTTCTCTCGAAGTGTGTGTCTGATGGGGCTTTATTGCATTTTGTGGTGTATCGTAAAAATCTCTCCTTCTGTCACTCTCACATCATTAGGGACCTGATACCCTTGGATCCCAGGTGTGAAAGACTTACATAAAGTTTCCTTCCCTGTGCCCTTGAGCATGCATACTTGGCAGGGAGGAAGGGGTAGACATTGGGGGATATTTCCAGGACCTCACTGGCTTCCTTTTTACCACCAGGATGATTCCATCTGAAAATGGGGTACATTCATACTACTTGAAAACCACCCAAGGAAACTGGTTTTAGTTAAAGCTTAAGAAGGGGCCCCTCTGGGTGTAACAAGGGAACTGGAATCAGATGTTGTCAGAGGAGGCGTAGATGAGTTAGAACTTTTTGCCACCCCCACCCAGATGCCTAATGAATGCAGATGGGAGGCAGGAGACCCATAAACAGATGTTTCTGTTGTTTGTGAATTTTATTGTGGAGGAGAAAAAAGGTTACCATGTAAATCAGAGCAGAAAGCCAGTGTGAATTACTCATTACTTTCTAACTGCCAACAATTAATGTCCTTTTCCCAAACAGTGTTTTTCTCCATCTTCATTACTTAGAAACTTCTGCTTTCCTTCCCCAGAGCTGCTAAGTCATACTGGATAGGTATAAATGGTATTCCTTCTAGAAGCACGAGGACTCCCAAACTCCTGCTTGTGAGTCATATCTGAAAGGATATTAAAAGTGTACAGAGATCTAGGAACCTCCATGTTTCTTGGGGCATCTGTGAAAGGTGAGGCAGAAAGAAGGGAGCTGTTGAGAACTATCTGGTGGTTCCCAACCTAGAAAGCCAAATTCTCTTTGTGCCTGCAAACTACTCAGAGCAGTTTGGTATTAACCAGATGTCAGCTGAGGTCCCCTGACCACTGAGATATAGATGAAGCTGGTTCTGATCCCATTCCAAATTCAGTAGGAAGTCTGAATCATTCCCATTCTCTCTAGGCATTCTGGGAGGGGGTGGCTTACATTTCTGCAGGTCATTCCTGCCTGTGAGCCTCTGTTTCTGAGTCACTCAATTCAGAGCATGCTGCTGTTCCCACATGTTGTCATGTTCCAGAATGCACCATCTCAGCTGCAGCAGTCTCTGTATTTGCTTTATTACCTTTTCCCTGCACCCCCACCAGAAGGCCTCCTCCTGGTGTTGACTTTGCTGAAGATTTGGCAGATAGAGAGGAAAAATGCAAACAACCTAAGACTGAACAATAATCCTATAAGTCCTTTACCATCTTTACCAACCCAAACTCCAGCTTCCCACAAGCTGATCAGCAGCTCTCCTCGTTCTTTCTTCCGGTTTCATTCTGTTTATTTTCCCTCCTTCCTCTACTCCTATTCCCTTCCCATTAAGGAACAACAACAATAAAAAGCTCATAGCACTCAGATCAGCTCCAGGTCTCCTTGTATATCCAAGGGCTCACAAAAGAGTTTTGTGGCTCAGTGGACCATGACAATGGCCTCTGCCTTTTCTCCTCCCCACCAATGTCTGCTGAAAGAGAAAAGGAGTAGTGGAGAGATTTTAGTCCTCACTGATGTGGTTTATGACACTCCTCCTGGCCCCCTGCTTCGAAGCCAGTTTGGGGTTTAGTCATTTCTCCTTTTTCATTACTAATGTTTCTCTGCATTCCAGGTCTCACACAGTCCAGCTAAGCAGACTTAGGTTTGAAGATGTGGCTACTACTGTTGTTTTCCAAGTATTATTCCTGGGCCAACAATACCATCTGGGAACTGCTGGAGATGCACATTTCCAGGCCTCACCCTGGACCTACTTACTCAGAGACTTTGGGGGTGGCACCCACAGTCTCGTTTAACATGTCCTCCTGCTGATTTTGAGAACTGCTGAGCTAACAGATGGGCGTAAAAGACATCTGGGCAGAGAACACTGGCCATGAATGCCAACAAATAAGTAACTAAAGTACATCAAGATACTACATTCTTCTTCCAAGGTTGGTGGTTGTAGAGGGACCAAGGGACTTGTGGGTTGTAGCAAGTGAGGTCAAGGATGAGAATTAATGGAGGTTAACATTTACTAGGAACTTCCTACATGTGGGCGAACCTTAAATTGTTACATGGTAACTCATTTATTCCCCCTCAAAAATGCTGTGATGTAAGTATTATTATCATCCTCACCTTACAAATGGGGAAAGTGAGGCACAAGGGATAGGTAGCTTGCTCAAAGACATACAGCCAGGAAGGGACAGTGCCCACACTAGAGCTTTGGTGGTTCCAGTCCCTCCCTTCCTCTGTCAGCACATCACCATACCCTTTCCTTTGCAACTATCTTTCCTGAAAGGACGCTTTTAAGCTCCTGCTTAGCCTCTTCCCACTGGTAGTGGAAGAAATGCATTAAGAAGACTGTTGGCTATTCTGCTTGGAAAGAAAGGAAACCAAGACAACAGAGTCATTTCTGTGGCTTTCTTTTCTTATTTGTAAATAGGGAAAAGAACTTTGAGAGGTAATATACCACTAAAGGGAAATCCAAACTTCAAAACTGAAATCCAAACTTCCAAACTCCAAACTTCAAAGATGAGCATGGCCATGCTCAGAGCACTGCTCACTGCTGGCTGGATTTGTGGGCAAGTTACTTACCTCGTCTGTAAGATGGGTGTGGTAATATACATTTCAGGGTGGTTGTGAGAAGCCCAAAAGCCTACATATGTAAAGTTCCAGAATGAACAATCTAAGAATGTGAGCCCCTTGCTTGCCACTTCTTTTCTCCTGCTTAGAATGATTTCCATGGAAAAGTAGAGTTTAAGAATGGTTATAAATTTATGGAGGATCTCTAGATTTAAACAAAAACAAAATGTTTCTTTTTTTAAAGATTGTATTTACTTATTTGATGCAGAGAGAGAGCACAAGCAGGAGTGGGGATGGGTAAGGGAGAAGTAGACTCCCCACTGAGCAGGGAGCCCAACATGGGGCTCAATCCCAGGACATGTGCATGATGACCTGAGCCAAAGGTTGACATTCAATCGACTGAGCCACCCACATGCCCTGAAAAGCCACTGATCTTGAGCATGGTTCCCAGGAGGTGGGGGGAGTTACTTGCCTGTACCCTGATATGTGGGCTACTGCTTACCTCCAGGACTGGTATATGGAACTGCACTTGGGATCAGCTGGATCCTGGCTAAAATCTTCCCCAGAAGACCAAATATTTCCTGCTCCTCTGGGGCCTCCTCAGTGGCGTACTTAGAATCTGTGCCTTCCAAACTTCGCAAGACCTCTCAGCTGCAAAGAGCAGGGACAAGTATTCTTGAGCTTTCTGAAATGTGTGAGGGAGATAAATGCACCATGCAATGTTTAATTTTCTTCAATAATCTCCCTTCCAAATCCCTCCTGACCTTAAAATGATTAAGATAATAAAAAAGCTTCGTCATTTCGTTGACCTACCATTGGCCCTCATAAAAAAGTCATCAAGAACTTCAAATGTTAGTGCGTGGTTACTAATATCATTTTAACTTTCCATATTCTTTACTTTCTCTAGTAATTATGTTCCTTCGAGTAATCTTTTCTCAATGACTATCCAGTGTACATTATATGCAATTCCAAAGTTTCAAAGAAACTTTCTGCTGACCTGAAAGATGATGATACTGGTATGGGGAAGGTGTGTGCTTTTGTGCCCAACACGAATGTTCTTTTTTTTTTTGTGGCAAGTGTGCCCTGATCCTCCATTGTCAGCCCATGTGCTTTGAGGAAATGCATCCACTCTGGGTGTCAGGGTGTGTCACATAATGTAAGCCAGTCTCAGTCAGTCATTCAGCGCATTCTATCTTTCTGGCTGTAGTGACTGATTTAGGAATAGGTCCAAGATCCAAGTCAGGTCCATTGGGTTCAATAAGACCTTATTTAGTGATGGTGGGTACAGTCTTATGGGAAATGGAGTCCTCTCTCCTCCTCTGGACTTCTTCATATTACATCAATGGGAATATAGGAGGCTGGGCCCAATTCGGAGGGTGCTGAGGATGAAGCCGTCAAAGAGAACACTGAGTGGAGGGCTGATTTCTGATGATACTATCGGCTGTCTTAGTCTGCTTGGGCTGCTGTAACAAATTACCACAGACTTGATGGCTTAAACAACACACATCTATTTCTCATAGCTCTGGAGGCTGGGAAGTCAAAGATCAAAGTGCTGGCAGATCCAGTGTCTGATGAGAAATTGTGTCCTGGCTTATGGATGATCATATCGTTGCATCTTCACCCGTTAGAGAGCAGAGAGGAAGCAAACACTCTCCTGACCCTTACAGGAGCACTAATCCTCATGAGGTCTCTACCTTCACGACCCCATTTAATCCTAATTACCTCCCAAAGGCTCTGCCTCCCGTACCATCATATTAGAGCATAGGGTTTTAACATATTTAACATTTAAAGGGGTTACAGTTATCTTGTCCATAATATTGGGGCTCTGAACTAGGCCCCAAATTAACTTAATTTTACCTATACACTTTTTTTCCCAATTTATTTATTTTCAGAAAAACAGTATTCATTATTTTTTCAACACACCCAGTGCTCCATGCAAGCTGTGCCCTCTATAATACCCACCACCTGGTATCCCAACCTCCCACCGCCCCCGCCACTTCAAACCCCTCAGATTGTTTTTCAGAGTCCATAGTCTCTCATGGTTCATCTCCCCTTCCAATTTACCCAAAAGCACACACCCTCACCAATGTCCATAACCCTACCCTCCTTCTCCCAACCCCCCTCCCCCCAGCAAGAAGATGTGGTATCATACACAATGGAATACTATGCAGCCATCAAAAGAAACGAAATCTTGCCATTTGCGACAACATGGATGGAACTAGAGCGTATCATGCTTAGCGAAATAAGTCAAGTGGAGAAAGACAAATATCATATGATCTCCCTGATATGAGGAAGTGGTGATGCAACTTGGGGGCTTAAGTGGGTAGGAGAAGAATCCATGAAACAAGATGGGATAGGGAGGGAGACAAACCATAAGTGACTCTTAATCTTACCTATACACTTTTTAGCTTATATAAGCAATAACAGCTTCCTCCTCCTTCCTCCTCCTCCACGCCGCCGCCTCCTCCTCCTCCTAATCCCCATCCTCCTCCTCCCCTTTCTCTTCCATTTCCTTTTCCCCTCCCCCTTCCCTCCTCCTCCTCCCCCTCTTCCTCCTCCTCCTTCTTCTTCTTCTCCTCCCTGGCTGGGTCAAATGATCTGCAGTTTGCAGCCACTAATAGTACTGACTTAAACTATTATTTATAAACATTAGAAAGCAGCTGTATACAGTATGTAAATGAATGGACATGGCTTAGTCTAAAAAAACTTTACTTACAAAAATGTGTGGTGGGCACACAGGCTGTAGTTTACCAACCACTGATCCAACTGAATCCTTCTTATTCACGTAGTAAGGAACCAAAGCCTGTAGAAGTCAGGTGGTTTGCCAACAGTGGGCCTTTCAGTTCCAGGTCATGCTGACAGAAGACACGTACTTTCTAACTTTCCTAGTACTCCATGCTGCCAGCTTGTCTGGCTTGATGTAAGTGTGAGGTTAAATGAGCTTTGGAATAATGCAATATCCTGACCTGCATTCTTGAGACTTCTCCCCATGAGGCTGGACGACATAAAACCTGAGCTATGTTTAGTCAGTGTGAACAAGTTGGACCAGACTTTTAGACATTGCTGGATCTTCTCTGCTTACCAGCCAGGTTTTTGTTGTTGTTTTTTTCTTTCCAGTTTGTTTTTGAAATTTTTATTATTTTTTTCAGTTTTATTGAGGTAAAATTGACAAATGAAGTTGTCATCGAGTTGAAGTATTAATAGGATGGTTTGGTACACATATACATTGTAAAAAGATTCCCGCCATCAAGTTAATTAACACATGCATCACCTCTGGAATTTTCTTTGTGTGTGCCTGTGCACACGTGTGTGTGTTTGTGTGAGAGAGAGAACAGTTAAGTTCTCCTCTCTTAGTAAATGTCAGCATACAATGCAGTGTTACCACTGTAGTCCTCATGTTGTACATTAGATCCTCAGAACTTACTCATTTTGTAACTCAACAACATTTGTACCACCTAATCAGCCTCTCTCCACTTCCCCACTCTCCAGCCCCTGACAACTACCATTCTGTTCTCCGTTTTTATGAGTTTAACTTTGTTTGTTTGTTTTTATATTTAAGTGATACGGTGCAGAAATCCCTGTCTCTGTATATCTCTGGGATGTTCTCCGTAACATAATGCTTTCCAGGCTCATGCATGTTGTTGCCAATAGCATGCTTTTCTTCTTTTCTAAAATGGGTTAGTGTTCACTATATGTGAATAAGATACGTGTATATATATATATATATATATATACACACACACACACACACAAACATGTATATACAAATAAATATATATAATTATATTTATAGTATACATATAGCACACACATATCACACTTTCTTCTTTTCACACTTTGGTTATGCATTCCTCTATTGGTGGACATATAGTTGGTTTCTATACTCTGGCTATTGTGAATAATATTGCAACAAACACGGCAGTACAGATGTCTTTTCAAGATAGTGATTTTAGGGGCACCTGGGTGGCTCAGTTGGTAAAGCATCTGACTCTGGGTTTTGGCTCGGATCATGATCTCAGGCTCGTGAGTTCAAGCCCCACATCAGGCTCCCTGCTGGTTGTGAGCCTGCTTGAGATTCCCTCCCTCTCTTGCCCTCTGCCCTTCCTTCATAAGCTTTCACTTTCTCTCTCTCTCTCAAAAGAAAAATAATGATTTCTTTTTCCTTAAATCCATACCCAGAAGTGAGATCACTGGATCACAGGGTACTTCCGTGTTTAATTTCCCAAGGAACTTCTATAATGTTTTCCATAGTCGCTGCACATTTACATTTCCACCAACAGTGCACGAGGGTTCTCTTTTCTCCAAATCCTCGCCAGCCAACATTTGTTATCTCTTGTCTTTTTGGTAATAGGCATCCTAACAGATGTTAAGTGATATCTCATTGTGGCTTTGATTTGCCCTTCCCTGATGATTAATGATGTTGAGCCCCCTTTCATGTTCCTGTTGGAAATTCATGCATCTTCTTTGGAAAAGTGTCTAGTCAGTTCCTTCGCCAATTTTTTAATTGGGTTATTTGGATTTTTGCTATTGAGTTATATGAGTTCCTTGTATATTTCAGATATTAACCCCTCATTGGGTATGTGGTTTGCACATATCTTCTGTTCAGTAGGTTGCCTTTTCATTTTGTTGAAAATGAAAAGGTTGCTGGACAGAAGCTTTTCAGTGCAATGTTGTCCCACTTGTTTATTTGTACTTTTGTTGCCTTTGCTTTTGGTGTCAAATCCAAAAACCAATTGCCAAGACCAATATTAAGGAGTTTATCTCTTATGTTTTCTTCTAGGAGTTTTATGGTTTCAGGTCCTATGTTCAAGTGTTTAATCCATTTTGAATTGATTTTTGTGTACAGTGTAAGATGGGGTCCAGTTGCATCTGTTTGCACGTGGCTATCTGATTTTCCCAGCACCATTTATTGAACACTTGCACACGCTTAAAACTGCTTCTTTGTTTGCTATAGTCCTTTGAAACTCATGCATGCAAATCTCACTGGCTATTAGAGTTAGGAGACTTGGGGACCTATTCTTTGACATGCTGGGGCACTAGATGGTGGACAGTCTCCTTCCAGGGTGATACTGGTGACTTGATCTTATTGTTGGAGTGAACTAGAAGCAGAAGGCAGGAGAAATACCCATCAGCTCCAGAGGAAGTCAGCACCTAGCCATGTACTAATTAGAAGCTGAGCACTCAGGCAGCAGATTGTAGAGCACATGGTCAAACCTCTTCCAGGAGAGACTGCTAGATGGGTGTTTTTGCTTCTTTCCTCTGCACTAGGCCCTGGGGATAGCTGCAGTGAGTGCTTATGTATTTGCCTATTAACAACTGCCTCTCCTCCGGTACATTCCTGTGAGACTTAGAAATGCAAGCTCTGTTGGTTCTCAGAGTCAGTTGATCTGGGGGTCTGTCCTCCTGTGGAGGCTGCAAAAGGTAGGGCACCAGATGTTGGTCCAAACATTTTGGTTATCAAGAAGAAGCTAGCTGAGCATGGGATGTTCCCTCCCTACTGTGTAACACTGTGCTGGGGGGTATGGTTTATGACGGGGTGTGTCTTTGCCTTTCCTACCTGATTTTATGTGGGTATTTTCTCATTTGCTCAATGTATAGGAGAAACTGAACTAGTTTCTGGACTTATCTCTGAGAAAAGTTTCTGGATTCCTCTCTGGATTTCAGCTCTGTGTGTAGCTAGCTGCACATTTGGTGTATCTGTGACGAGAGAGAAATTCAAGAGCCTCTGTTGTCACCATCTTGGTCTACGATTCCCAGAGAAGTTTACTGGAGAAAGGAGAGTTTTCTAAAGGTCAGCTTGGACTCCAAGCTTTTTCTGAGTTAAAGTTGTTTTCATATGGTGAGAGTTATTGCAATCTCTTTGTCAACTTTGTATTGCTGAATGACAGGAAGAAGGCTACCATCTAGCTCATCTGGCTCATCAGTTCCATGCATTTAAACTTTTTAATATCTATTTTTCTCCCAAATCTTCTCTTCCAATTCCTGTTCTTCACTTACTTTGTCACTGGACTCAAAGTTCACATTTCCCATGAAATCTTCTGTTGTTGATCTAGTTGATTCTTTGGTCAGTTGTCTCTGATTAGGTGTGTCCCCGGGGTATACCATAACAATTTGTTCTTGTTGACATGTTCTTTTGTACGGTTTCTTTCACGAGTGGGTATGTGCTTACTTGCAGGAAAAGTCTGTCTATCCCTATACCAAAACAAGGTTGACTTCTATTTCTTTAGTTTGCCTCCCCTAGATTCAGGTTCTACTTAGGGCAGTGGGTCTGTAAAGTGTGTCTGATAACCCAGAGGTTCTTGATGTGATATGAAAGTCACAGTTTCGAGTGTGGAGTGGTGATTGAGGAACATACCTCAGTACCATTTCTGATTGGGAGAGAGAGGATATCAGATGGTGCCACACTGGAATTATCATGGTCCTCAGCATTGGAACATCAGCTTCATGATGGATTCCAAATAGAAAGTGCCCATTTCATTATCACTGCCTGCGGAGAAGCTCACAACTCAGACAAAATGCAACTTCTAAGAAGAATGAAGATCATGTAGTTGAGAAAGACAGAGAGCTGCTCTATTGTATAGCTATTCCTGAGATGAGCAAACAAGCAAGGGAGGTTGCCAAATGTTTGCAGATGTGTGAGATGAGAGTTGGTAATTTTGAACACGGCTGAACAAATTCTCAGAGTGCCTCATGATTCCTCAAAAGGAATCAGAGCAAGAAGTCAACCCCTACACAGAGGGGATAGGTGGGTCTGTGTGGGATTCAGAGAAGGATCCCTAGGACCTGAAGGAATATAATCCAGATCAGAATAATTCCTAGACATTAGTTTTGTTAACTATTTGCCAACTAATTATTATTGATTGACTACTCTGTCCTAGAGTCATTATGAGTTTCTCTGTAAGAGTGAAATGGGAATGGGTAGCAGTTCTTCTTTGTGGTCTATTAGATATTTGAGTGTATGGTAAATTGTATTTGTTTTCACTATAGAGTATAGGATCAGCGATTCAACAAATTCTTTTATGGTCTTTGTAATATTATTTATCAATGAGGATCTCTAGGCATTATATATGTGGCTATATCCAGGCGCCTTGATTAGGTCGACTGTACCTGATTTTTTATAGTTCATGATTTTGGTGTCCAGACAGCCGATAAGCAAGCTTCCTGCAGGATTCTATCTTAACAAGACTTATTCCTGCCTAGGCCTGTTATACATTATACTAGCACATGAACAAACTGCTATCTTGACATATATTTTCGTGGCTTTCTATGGAGAAACTCCTGTTGACAATCTTTACTGCTAAAGAGTTATTTCTTGTGTCTATGGAAGGCTAGAGGACAATTCTTCCAGCTCCAGTCCTTCCCTAAATAACACCATCCAGTTCTTCACTTTTCAAAATAGCTTCCTTTTTTTCCAGCTGATTTTGAGAAACTGCGATCTGCTTCTCCCATGAATTTAGTCCTTGCTCTGCGTTAATCCGGATTATGAATTTCCCCAATAGGCTGACCCTGAGTAAAGCATAGTTTTTATATCCTTCACTCCTTTCCCAGCTGTTATGACCGCCTCCCCGCCACCGCCCCACCCCGACAATGGTGGAGGCAGACTGTTCATGTCTTCCACATGTCCCCGATCACCATTGTGGCACCATGGATCCAAGGTCACCTTCTTCAGAAAGGACACCTTTTGGGGAACCAACATTAATGGAGTGGCTATGATGTGCCAGACACTGTAGAACCTCTGCACTTGACATTCAAGGCCTTGAGGTAGGCATCCTTAAATCCAATTAAAAAAAAAAAAAGGAGGGACCCCCTGGGTGACTCCGTTGGTTAAGCATCTGCCTTCAGCTCAGATCATGATCCTAGAGTCCTGGGATCGAGTCTTATATCAGGCTCCCTGCTCAGCAGGCAGCCTGCTGCTCCCTTTGCCTGCTGCCCCCCTTGCTTGTTCTCTCTCTCTGAAATATAAATAAATAAAATCTTAAAAAAATTTTTTTAAAAAGGAAAGCAAGGCTCAGAAATTTGGAATAACTTGTTCAACTCAGTCTGATTCCCAGGTCCTCATTTCTTCTGGTATACCCAAGAGCTCCATGCTTTACACTTTCTCCTTTACACACAATAAAATTTGCCTGGATCCCTGACCAGTTACTTTCCATCTTCCAAGCCCCTAATGTTGGATGTTAGTGCTATAGTTTTTGCTAAGATGTTGATGCCCGACTTAGGTATATTTGCATTTTAAGAGTTCACCTAACCAAAAAATATTTGCTAATATTTAATGTTTAAATATTTATAAAGAGAGGCCACAGAGCCTAGCTATTAGGTGTGGGCTCTGTGGTGCTAAACCAGGTTTAAATTTTCACTAGCTGTGTAACTTGGCTAAGTTGCTTAACTACAATGCTTCATTTTCACAGTATAATGATTCTGAGAATTAAGTAATTAAAATTACATGACACTCTTAGAACAGGGCCTGGCACATAGTAAGTGCTTAAAATATTCTTCTTCTTCTTCTTCTTTTTTTTTTTTTGTTTAAAGACTTATTTCTTTATTCTAGGAGATGGGGGGTGGGCCGAGGAAGAGAATCCTCCAGCAGACACCCCACTGAGCTTAGAGCCCAAGGTGGGGCTCACTCCAGGACCCTGAGATCATGACCTGAGCAGAAATCAGGAGTTGGAGGCTTAACCAACTGAGCCACCCAGGTGCCCCCCTCAAAATATTCTTGAGACAGGTATGTACTCTGTGTCAGGCACAGGTGTGCCCAGACCTCTATGCAATATCGTTAGACAGCTGAGTTGAGCTCAACTTAGCTCAACTCAGCTGTTTAACGATATTGCATAGGCTACTTCAGAAATGAATTTTTGGGCAATAACAAACTGTCGTGAAATAGCTGAACTGGTCTGAGCATTTATTATATGCCAGGCTCTAAGCTCAGGGCTTTACTTGGATTATCTCATATAACCTGCAACAGTCCTACAAGGAGCCACGATCTCCATTTCACAAGGAGAATGTCTGAGGGGCGGAGCAGGGATCTGACCCCACCCACCAGTCTGACTGCAGAATCTTCCCGTACTGAATGTCCACTCCTTCCTGGGATGCTTACGCTTGACTCCAGTGTGATGTGGTTTCTCATATGCCTCTCTGTTAAAAATCCCTCGGTCTCCCCTGTGTGCCTTAGTCTTACTTCCCATATTAGTTCACAGTGTTGTATTGACACTAGAAATACACTTTTTTTCTCTTTCTTTTTTTTTTAACCAGTGGTGTCTGTATTTTATGAGCTTTGTGCAGGTAAGCCATGAGACACCTGGCCGGGGCTGCGGTTTGCAGAAAAGACACCGAGGGAGAAGGAAGGAAGAATTCAGCCAAATGTGAATATTTATATTTTTCCAGATAATTAAGTATGGCAGCTTGTAAGTGAAATATTTGCCAGTGCTCATGAACGTTACCCAGTGTAATGTTATCTTTTGATTAAACAACATATGTTCTCTAATAATGCATATGTATGAAGGATAAAGAGAAAGGTGCCAAGATGCTCCGAATTCTGGATTCCTTAGATTCCGTGGAAGTCAGCCAGATCCGTACGCAGTTCAGGACTTCCCAGGGAGAAAGGGAGACTAGGATTCCGCTGATTATGTATTGTTTTTCTAATCCACCTACAGACAATATTGTCAGCGTGATAATGTGAATAACACTGCACACAAAGGGCGCTGGATTAAGTTCTGATAGTAGCAGAGAAAATGAGCAATTTCATGAATTAGGCTTTGGCTTAATTTCTCACTGAAACTCATTTTCTAGGTCAGTGGGTCTCAAACTTTAGCTGCATCAGCTCTTGTTAAATAGATTTCTGGGCCCCAACAGAGTCCCTGCTTCAGCAGGACTTGGGTAGGGCCCGAGGATCTTCATTTCTAGCAAGCTCCCAGTTGCTGCTGGGGCTGCGGGCCTCAGGGACCACACTTTGAGAACCAGAGACCTCGCTTGGGGTTTAGATTGTGTGAAGCTGTACGTGAGCATATGCTAATTGACAAGGGGGTCCCACTGAGATATTCAAACCACATTTATTCTCACCCGCACTGAGAGATTTGAGTCACACACATTTCCATTTATCAAACATACCAGGCGTTGGGTGAAATGGCACTCCGCGTAAAACCAACCGGTGGCTAGCCAAAATTGTAAATTAGACTCCAAGTATAAACACTTCAGTTATTTTTCTTGCTGTAGCCATCAGCAGATCTTCAGAAATACAGTGACAAGGAAATGGCATGAACGGAAAAGCGCCCATCTGCAGACATCAGGGTACCTGTTGGGCACTCAAGCCATCAGTCTCTGGTTGGTCCATGGGGTGGGGCTAGCGTCTCCATTTAGGGCTTCTCTTGGTATCCTCTCCTTTCCTGGTAGCTTAAATTCTCAGGACATACACTTCAGAAAAATGGGACCTTTATATGATATTTTGGGTTATTCTGAGTGCTTTTAATGTCCCAGCACAGTTACAAATATTAGAAAATAATCGAACTGAATCCAAACCAAATGGAAACTATGGCAGCCAGATTGTCTGTACCATGGCTCACTGCATGGCTTTCCATGATCAACAAGTATCTGTAGATTATGAAGACTCAGACCCCAAGTTTAAATGGGTGTCAGAAGTATAGCATGTCAGATCCAGCATGGTCAGAAAAAGAACTCCCCTAGAATTCAGGGACTCCTTCTCTTACTTCAGTCTCAGGTGAGTGACTCAGTCATTGTCCTGGCTTCTCACATTCCCTCATGAACTTGATACTCCTTTGCTAGTCTAGAGCACCGTGAAGAATATGTTAACTTGAATCAGCAGGTGACTTGTCCAGGTTGTTGAATTCTGAAGTGAGGATTTTTGAACAGCTGTGGAACAACACGGGGACACTGAGGTAGATAATTAATATATCTGCCCAAGCCAGAGGTTCTTTACCAGGGACATGTGGTGTCTGGAGATCTTTAGGGTTATCACCACTGGAGAATTCCTCCTGGTATCTAGTGGTTAGAGGCCAGAGAAACTGCCAAATATCCTACAGTGCTCAGGACAGCACCTTACAACAAAGAACTGTCCAGCTCTAAATGACTGTTGGGCCAAGTTTGAGAAAACCTGGGTCTGGGGGACGGGGAGAGAGCTGTGGCATCCTTAGCTCATGAGGTGCCTTGGAGAGAGCAAGCGTCTGTGGCTAGCTCAGGTTCCAGGCAAAGGATCCACAAGGGCATACAGTGACTCAGGAGCAGCTGGGAATGTCAAGCCAGCTGGGACAAGGACGTGGACAGACCAAGCATCCACTTGAGGCCTCCTGGGAAGCAAGGCCATGGATCACATCCGTCAGTGTGAAATCCAACGCTTTGAAGAGCGTGGCATTCACTTCAAGTCCAAGAAACAAATAGGCCCTTTCCTGTTATCCTCAAGCAGGGCTGCAGAAGTCATTAAATGGCGTTTTGAAGGCAGAACGATGATTTCTTTCCCTTCAAACACAACACTCAGTTAATTTATTCCGACGGGATGTGGAGCGAGTCAGTGCTGGACAGTGTGTGGAAATACATGCCTATACCTCATTATCTCTGATGGGAGTTTCAAAGGCGCTCGCAGATTTAGTGTCCTGTTTGGTCTGACTTGTATAACACCTGTCAGTAGGCTGCTTTCCTGCTATGTCATTAATATTTAAATAATGCGATTTAAAGGTCAAGCTGCGCCTACGGCAGTATTAAAATACATCATTTAGTTTTTGTACATGGTAATGCAAAAGACTAGGAGCAAGAGCTCACAGGAGACAGTGAAAAGATAATAGCCTTACTACTTAGGAAAGAGAAGCAGCCCCATCTATTTTCATTGTATTAATATAATTAATAAATTAAGGAGGTTGCTTTTCCTAAAAAAAACAAACACAAACCAAAATCTGGACCAGAAACTTATATTGTTGGGTTGAATTGTTACAAAACCCAACTAAAGGGTATGAGTTCTACGTAGACTAATCCTGAGTGAACCGGAGAGGCTGGGGGACCTGCTTTCCCTCTGTTGTGTCTCTCCTGGGGTTTCCATTCCCCTCACCTCAATGGTCTACTCAGGTCCCTTCTCCTGGAAACGCCCGGCTGGGTCCGCTTATTCTCAGCAGAAGAAGCTAGTCTCCACCATTGCTGCTTTGGGAAGGAGCTCATTGACAAGTTTACCATGCTAAAAAGAGGTAGTGGTAAACATCTGCCAGTTTGGGGGCACTCGGCATCCACCTGCCAGCCCCTCCCTCTCCCTGGTGTTGGTGTGACAGTGAACAGGTGCCTGGCTCCCACCATGGGTGTTGGAAACTCCAGTCCTTCCTCTTCCTTTGAGGAGACTCAGCAGGGAGGATAAATAGACCTCAGTGGCCTTACATTGAGCGGAATGTTTCTGCTCTTTGGGGCATTGAGGTTTTCTTTGTTCTCTCTGTGACCAGCCCAGGTTCCAGAGTGGTCCCTGGACTCTGAGCTTCCTAATGCCATCCTCCCAAGAACTTCCTTTTGCAGAATGTGAAAAATGCACTTTGGTGAGACTTCTCTTGTTATTGGAGAGTTTGGTCTGAAGACCAGTGCTGAGAACTGATACTTGACAAACGCTCTGCAAAGCCAAACTGGTTTTGTGAACTTGAACCCTCCTACCACTTCTTGCCTTGGTAAAAATGGTGGTACTGGCTTTTTACACTAAACTTGCACATCGGTCTCTTATTCCCAAATAGGTCTCTTTGGGTCCCAGTCATGGTCTCAGGCTGGCCCTGTTTCTTCCCTGTTTCTTCCTGAGGCTCTAAAAGAGAATCCGTTTCCGCTTCCGCATTCTGCCCATAATCCTTGGGTCGTGACTCCTTCCATCTTTAAAGTCAACAACCACATCATTCCGGCCTCTGCTTTTGTCATAACACCTCATGTGACTCTGGTTTTATGACCTTCCCCTTTCACGTAGGAGGACCCATGATTATAGCAAATCCACCCAAATAATCAAGGATAATCTCCCTCTGACAAGACCCATAACTCATCTCTTAGGGTATGTAAAGGAACCAAGTCAGGAGTTCTGGGTGTTATGATGTGAATATCTTTGGGGCCATTATTCTCTCTACCACAAAAGGGAGAGGAACTTTTCTTTCTTTCCAGATTTGTTTCCTATATAATATTTCTTTTCTTTTTGCGGCCTACTTTTCATTTTAAAATAAAGCACACAGGTGTTTTATTTTAGGAGAAAGGGAGGAAGATTGCACTAACGTGATGAGCGCTGAGGAATGTAAAGACAAAATCAAAACAACACAGATCCAGGGGCCCCAAACTTTTAGCTTAGTGAATTATTATAAGGTATAATAAGGAATTTAAGGCATAGGGTCTAAACACGCATTTAAACAGCATCCAGACTGAGCAATAGGACTTTGCTAGCTGCCCCAGAAGTCCTCTGTATGACCCGTCTTGAAGGCTGTCCCCTCCTTCTACAGAGAGCCTAACTCTATAGTAATTAGGGGCTTGCACTTCTTACGGTTTTATCAGCTAAGTGTGCGTCTCTAGACACCATGGTTTAGTCTTGCACATTAAAATTTAATATGTCTTTGACGTCTCTTAATGTATAGTTTTCCTCTCCACCCCTTTCTTTTGCTCGCTGCTTATCTGTGGGGCTTGCAGACCTGTAGGTCCATATCGCAGTATGGAAGGTGTTGATGGCACCTTCAAGGCACAGTTCAGTATGCTCCTCTGTCCCCTGTGTCTTCTGCAAGGGTGCAGCTCCGCCCAGAGGCTTGATCAGATATGGCTTTGACACCTTTGGGAAGACTGTGAGAGATGCTGTGTTCTTTCACCAAGAGCCCCACAATGTCTGCTTTTTGCTCTTTTTTGATGACAACACTGTTAGTGCTCGATGCCCAGGCTAATTAATTTATCGAGGGCAGGAGGATGGTGATGTCCTAATGACATCATTTTAAAAAAAGAGGTAATTAGGGCGCCTCGGTGGCTCAGTGGGTTAAGCTGCTGCCTTCGGCTCAGGTCATGATCTCAGGGTCCTGGGATCGAGTCCCGCATCGGGCTCTCTGCTCAGCAGGGAGCCTGCTTCCTCCTCTCTCTCTCTGTGCCTGCCTCTCTGCCTACTTGTGATCTCACTCTGTCAAAGAAATAAATAAGAAATCTTTAAAAAAAAAAAGAGGTAATTAGTTTTTGGAGAGGGGAGGATTTGTGGGTCATGGGCATTTGTGGATGTGAGGCTTCCCAGCCCCTGTGCCTCCTGCCTGCGAAGTCACAGGAGGAGGGCTTCAAGATAAACCCCTTTAGATGCATCCAGAGGTAGGATGTCATAGGCCTTCCCCTTGCTATTACAGAGTGAGGTCACAGAGGCATCTTCAGGAGAACCTGAGGCATCTCTTAGGATTTGTGTAAGTGTAGGTGATGAAGATAGAGGCTGGTTGCAGCTGCAGTCAGCAGGGTGAGGAGAGAGGGCTCCATGGGGAAAGTCATGGTTTCAGGGCACCCTTTGGACCTTGTGGCCAGTGGCTAGGCTAGAGCCTTCCCGGACTTCCTCTACCTTACGGGGCTGCCTGCTTAGACCAGGAGACCCACCAGAATCACACCTCGTGGGGAGGCTAGCTGGAATAGGAGCTGAGAGGCAGATGGGGCTAGCCAGGGTCACCTGGGTCATGGGATGGTGCTTCTTGGAGGTACCCATGAGGGGGTCATCAGGGCATCCTCGAGACTCCCTCACAAAGAAGAGCCACCTTTGGCTATTTGCCACATGGCCCTTTGCCGCTTTACTCTTTGTCCTTTTTTGCTGTGCTTGCTGGGAGAACCTGGGAGGGAAGGGGTGTAAAAGGTGTCTGGAAGGTGGTCCCCCACCATTGGACCCTCCCACTGCTGTCTGTAAGTTTGTGGGTCTGCCCTGAGCCGAGCGTGAGGCCAGAGCTTAAGAAGGGCTGAGAGATTACGGTCCCGATTCTAGCAGATTGGACCAGGAATTAAACATTTATGCCTGAAAATGACACTGTCCGTGAACATGGGAAGAAGACAGAAAAGCTGTAGAATCTGATCTGCCCCCGTTGTTGCCAGGGACCAGGAAGGGGTGGCCCTATTATAGGATGTCTGCAAGGTAGCAGAAGAGAGGGAACAATGCTTTTTTTTTTTTTTTTTCCCTGAATGTATTTTGCAGATAAATGATGACACTGATTTCACTTAAGGGACCGGGAGTCAGTTATGAGTTAGTTTCCCACACTTGAAACGAAGCACAGTGTGTGTTACGCCTCTCAGAGGTATTTGCATTGCGAGACAGGATTTTTTTTTAAGTTCAAGGTTAGACGTTTCTGGCATCCTTCACGGGGTGGGATTGTGGGGGGACAAGATGGTTCCATTCTCTCCCTAAATGAAATCCAGTGAGCTCCCCCTGTGCCTCTGCTCCCGCATCCCTGTCTCATGTCGTGGGCTGTTGGGCAGAGGAACTGCGGGGCAGGTTCTGGTGGTTGCCCCGTCTTTATGGCTTTTACTAGTGATCCCCTCCCAGGTCACTTAATGACTCCAAGCCTAGTTTCCTTA
This sequence comes from Neogale vison, assembly GCF_020171115.1. NCBI lineage: Eukaryota > Metazoa > Chordata > Mammalia > Carnivora > Mustelidae > Neogale > Neogale vison. The sequence continues at coordinate 102,375,974 of NC_058093.1, read as the reverse complement.
TCTGTGAAGCGGGAATAATAACAATTTGTAGGATTGTGAGAATTCAATGAGGTGACACTTGTGAAATCGGGTTTTAAACTGTGAGGGGTGAACAGACGGGAGAGATTTTTCTTTTTAATTTAATTTTTGAATACATAACACATTTGCATAGCTTACAGTATTTTAAAAGGTGAAAAGAGAAAGTTCCCGCTCATGCCTATTCCTTAGTGAGCACCCTGTTCTTCTTCAGGGAGGAACTGTTCTGTGAATAGGTGTAATTTTGTGTGTTCCGTGGGGGAGATGAGTTTGGGGTCTTCCTATGGCGCCATCTTGGACTGGAACAGAACTGGAGCACCCAATTCTCATCCCACCCTCCTACAGGGATCCACTGTGATCCGTCTCTTTATGCGTGTACAAATACCAATGTATATTCTCCTTTTTTTCCTTCTTTTTACTCAAAGGTGTTATACTAATATACTATTCTTCTGCAACTTGCCTTTTTGTCTTCTACTTAATAATATATCTTGAATATGCTTCTATGTCAATATATAGCTTATCCTTTTAAAAAATAGCTGGTTTAATAAGTCCTCTCTAGATATACAGCTAGATCATTTCTACTCATTATTTTTTATTTGGATAAGTCTGTAAAGAAGCCTTGTTTGTGTGTGCCTGCGTGTGTTTGCATACTGAAATTGTTCTGTCAAAGGGTGAAGAGTTTGTCTTTATTTGCTAGTACAGGTGTCCTGGTTGGAGTGAGAGATTTTAGGCAGCTCTCCCCGTCTGAAGCTTTCACCAAGTTATGATTATTTACTCCTGGACAGGCCTGACCATGCCAGAGGCCAATTCGTTGTAACTTTCAAATTGAGGAAAGAGAAGGCAAACAGGAAGGCTTGGTCTAGGGTTGAATTTCTCTCCTTGGGACACGACGAGCCTGCCTCTAGAGAAAAGGGACCACTCTTGCTTCCTTTCCATATTTTATTTTATTTATTTATTTTTTAATTTTATTTTTTAAAAAAGATTTTATGTATTTATTTATTTGAAGAAGAGATCAAGAGAGAGGCTGAGTGGGTGGAGGGGCAGAGGGACAAGTAGATTCCCTGCTGAGCAGAAAGCCTAACTCGCCCAACTCAGGACTTGATTCCAATACCCTGAGATCATGACCTGAGCCAAAGACTGATGCTTAACGAACTGAGAAGTCTAGGTGCCCCCTTTTCCATATTTTAGAGCACCGTTCTCATCCGAAGAATGGAGATAATAATACCTACCCACAGAGTAGCCGTAAGGCTGAAGTGAGCGCGCGCGCGCGCACACACACACACACACACACACACACACTATACACATTGGACACATGGCTGTTATGTTAGTGGGGATACCTGAGGGCCCTTGTTCAACTCAGTTCCCTCTGACGAAGTGAAATATGCCAAGTGCCAGAGGAAGGTAGCTGAATACAACCATATGTGTGTGGCCGTCGTTCATAGCTTGTGGTCTCAGCGGCCCCAAAGACCTCACCTCTTGGTTCTCTCAGCAGGTGTCACGTAAACATGCCCGATGCCCCAGCGTGGCTCATCGGCCCCCCTGCGGCTGACACAAACCGAGCAGACATGGGCAGGTAGGTCGGTTGTACAAAGGTAGCCCCTGTGTTCAGGGCAATGCTACGCAGTCACTGTGCAAGGCGACGGATGGTTACAGACAGGGGCAGAGGTAGTGGCTAAGAAGTGTGGTGGAGAGCCATGCCGAGAGTGGACCATGACAGTGTTGGTCACAAAGTTCAAGCTTTTTTTTTTTTTTTAATATTTAAAAAAAATTATTTGAGAGAGAGAACATGTATGAGAGAGTATGAACAGGGGGAAGGGCAGAGGGAGAGGGACAAGCAGACTTCCTCCTGAGCAGGGAGCTGGGAGCCCAGTGCGGGACTCAATCCCAGGACCCTGAGATCATAACCTGAGCCTCAGGCAAATGTTCAACCAACTGAGCCACTCAGGCACTGGGAGTTCAGGCTTTCAAACAATACCAAAAGCTATGGGTCCCAACTGAGGATTTTCAGTAAGAGTGTAACTTGCTATGTACATGTCTCTGTATGTAGGAAAAGCACTCTGGCAATGTGTGGAGAAGGGTGGAAGGGAAGGATGCTGGACAGGGATCAGGGAGAGGGGCCGGGGGATGGAGACCATGATTCATTGAGAGAGTGCAGACTGAGGGAACTGATGATAGGGAGGAAGAGGGCTGAGGCCAGAGTCTTGGGTGACTTCTGGGTTTCTGACTCCAGCGCCATATGGATGGTGGTGTCACTTCTTGAGCTGAATGCACAGGAAAAGCTGGTGTCACAGGAGGCCCGGAGAGCTCTGCTTGGCAGTAAGCCTGAGTGGCTGGAGGACATGTAGTTGGGGACCTCCGGCAGGCAGGTGATATGTGAGCGAGATGAGGCTAGGCAGTGGCACAGACCAGTCTCTACATCCTTGTGCCATTCTCATTTTTTCTTTTGGGAATGTACTTTTCTTTCCTTCATGT